>NC_073338.2:33158125-33472812 GCF_027580225.2 Misgurnus anguillicaudatus
CAACAGGATGGAGGCTGATTGGACAGCGTATGGAAAAAACAACAGGGCCCAAAGAACATGAGCGTCATCTGGCTTTATTTTTGGAGGGCATTTCAGAAGTGGACACAGTGCCTGAAAAGAAATATTGATTTCTTATCGTGCTACTCATGAAGGGTTCAACGGTGAGCCATACACAAAATAGGGATGTCGCCTACTGTTCACAGAGTTCATAAAAGAGCAGCTGTCAGTGAAATACTCAAGTTATCAGTTTTTTAAAGCTAGGCTTTATAACATGAATTCCAAACTCTGGTTCATGACACCCTTGTTGGCTGCACAATGGGTGGGCCACACAGTTGCATGGCTGTTGTGGTATTTGACACAAAAAATATTTAGTGCAATAACAGTGACAATGGTTTGGAGATGATAGCATTAGATAATTGTATTGCAACTTATATTTAATAATTCAACTGACAAGGAAAATACTAAAAGAGAACTAATTTTATTTCCTTCAAAACTAAAAAAAAAATGTGTCAAAAAGGCACGAACCCTTCAGTTGGGTTGTAAGTCAAGCTCTGCTGAGTTGTTACGACCCAAAAATGCTGGGTTGTTTTAACCTATTGTTTGGTCAAATATAAAAAATGTTCGGGTTAATTCAAACCAACATCTAGGCTCGTCCACTTTTGACCCAGTGATGGGTTGAAAATAACACAGCATTTTTTTTAGAATGTATTTTCGTTTTAAAGTAATTTAACCGTCAATCAAAACAATCTTCTTGAACAATTTATTAAACGCATTTATTAAAAATGTTAAAGGTGCAGTGTGTAGATTTTAGCGGCATCTAGCAGTGAGATTGTGAATTGCAAGTTGCAACCAACAGCCCAATCCACCTTTCACCGAAAAGCATAAAGTTACGGTAGCTGCCACACGACAAACATGTTGCTTAATACAAAACACATTAGTGCCAAAACACAGTTTGTCTGTTTAGGGCTACCATAAAAACATGGCGGCACAAAATGGCGACTTCCATGTAAGGGGACCCACGATGTTTGTAGATAAAAACGTCTCATTCTTAGGTAATAAACACATAACAGTTCATTATGTAAGGTCTTTATACACCGCTGACAATATAGTTATGTAGATTATATTGTATTTCTGTCAAGAGATCCTTATAAATGTTACACACTGCACCTTTAAGTTATTAGATCCAATGTTGGATCATAGTGACAAACCCAGCCATTGGTTTAAATTGACCCAACAATGGATTAAAATTACAACCCAGCATTTTTTGTGGTATATAGAGCATAGATGAACTGGTCCGAACAACTGATCAGTTGAAGCTTAAATATTTTCTTGACCATTTTAGATGTCTAATGACTGGGGCTATTATTTGTAATCCCAGCTGTTCGTCTCTAATAGGTCATCTGATGTGCTTGACTTCTCATTGCTCTCCCTTGCCAAGCAGCCTATGGTGAATCTTCCTTGTGGATTTAGAAATTAATACATTTTCTTATTCATAATCATTAGGTTATTCTGTCCAATATTTACCAGTAAACAACCCAGCATTTTTTTTGGTCCAACACAAGAACGTTTCTGTTTAGTGACTATAGGGTCTGTACATGCTTTAAATATTCTTTGCACCTAACGGTACTCTTACCTCTTAAACTCTTTTACTGAATCCTAGTGGGGATAAATGAAGGCTTTTAGTATTTTTCAAAGAACAATGATGCAACGTTAATGCACAGTTGAGCAAACACACAGTTACAGGGAGCACCTACAAGTTCAAAGTCCAAGTATTGTAAATTAATATAATATAAAAATACATGCAAATACTGTCACAGGGCTCAACAAAAAAACAGTGTTCACTCTTTTCTACTTCCTCCACACTTCACTTCTTCTGTATATTTACTAAATGTATCTCACCACTGCACTGAAAGTAGAAGAGAAATACAGAAATGCAGTCACCGCAGTGCTACACCTCATGACTCCTAACTGGGTGTGACCAGAGGTCTGTGAGAAGGTTGTTAACACGTTTACTATCGAAGGCCTCTCCCACACACACACTCACACACACACATACAAACAAAGGTTGCTTTTACACCTTGTTTAATCATCCACTATTGCAAACAGCAGCATATATTCCTCTGACTGTCTCTCTGAATATGTGACAGTCTCTGGCTCTCAGTTCAAATGGAGAAGGCAGTACCAGGCATAAAAATATGAGCACATCTGTCATAAACCAAGTTAATATAGGTCATTTGAATGTACAAACAGGATGAAGAAGGAATTGTTTTTTTAAGTTAATCTTGAAAGCTAAGAGCCTTCCACAGCTTTTTCTTTTTGTTATTACATTAACTTTGTTACGTATTATTTGTTGTGACTATTCACTGCATGAGCTTGACTTCATATGTTCAGTAAATGACTGTTTTTCCAGGGAAAACCAACACCCCATCTTACAATATGTCACTAGAGCTAATGTGGTTTTGATCACTTCATCATCATTCATGCGGTAATGATTTTAGTGATGTAGTACAACACAAAACAAATGAATTCAGCAATTGTAGGGCTACAGGAAACATTGTCTCTGAACTGAATGATCCATTAGCAAATATGGCACATATTAATCACAAACATTCCTCCTTTACTCTGCTTGAGCCATCTATCAAAGGGAGAAAAAACAAATTGGCACTATATGTGAAAGGATAGATATTAAATATTTCTAAAAGTATATATTAAAATATTAACTAGTAAAATTTTTTTATTTTTCTAAAATTGGGGGTGATTAATAATTAATATATGGATTTTCTGACTGTATAATTCAATTCTTTTATTTTTCAAAAATTGGGGGTGATTAATAATTAATATATGGATTTTCTGACTGTATAATTCGTTTATTGTGAAATAAATAATAGTACAAACTCCACTAAAGACCACACACTATTTTAACGAGAAAACAACCACAATAATAATAATAATAATAATAACAATGTTTTTATATTCTTCTTGTTTGAATTTTTGAGTCATTAATCCGTGCGGTTGTTTTATCTGTTTAAGAGACTTTATTGGCGCAAACATTGATTGCGTCCCTATATTGTGCTCGTTGAATTCGTTTTTACATTGCGGGGTCAAAGTACGCATGAGACACTTTGATAAAGACCAACTTTGCTGTGGCCTAGAAAGTATTAAATAGTGTGAAATATTGTTGAAAAGCCGTCTTTACTGTAAATACATTTAAACTGTGATTTTCATAGAAATCCGATTTTTTTAAACTGTTTTCTGTTTATTGATCTAAATTTCAATTAGCGGTGATGTTATATTTGCTTTTTCGTTTCAAAATAATAAACAGCCGGTTGTATAGATGATTTCGATTTACTTTGTGAGCGTTGCACACTATTATAAAAATGTTTGTGCCTTGATTGAAACAGCCTTGCTTACTATATTTCACTTATTTACATGGGAATCCCTATATTGCCTCCGTTCTGGTTTATTTGTAAGGCAAATTAACCTACATGTTCATTTAAAATTGTAAATTAAAAATGTATTTACAACAGATTACTGCATGCAAATAAAGCAGAAAATATATTATTTATTGTATTTTTATTAATAATTTAAATATGTTATTATAGATTATTATTTGTTGTTGATGGTTAAATTAACCTAATTTTATATTCCTTAGCTACGACATTATATATGTGTTTATGCTATAATATGCATATATTATTATAGCTTACTGCAGCAAAATCAGCGAGAAGAATTGTTTTGATTGGTTCTAAAAAAAAATCATATTATTTAAAAATCTCCTAAATTCTGATATACATAATGTGATTTGGACCGTTTCCTATAACATGTAAAATCTGATTATCTCTTGTGAAGACGGCAGACAATTTGATGCCACTATCTTTGTGGATCTTTATTATCAGACAGACACACATCATGGCTCATCTGTCAAATCACTACAGGACAGACAGCAGACTGACGCCCGGATCAGGCATTCACACACTCCTATGGAAATTGTCTGGATAGCGTCCGTACTGCAAATGAGCCGATGCAAATGAATTATGTTTTTATCCCCCATTTACGTTGAACTTATATATATTTTTTTCTCATACAGAAACAAGAGAGCGGAAGTTCTGCAATGAAGACTTAAGGAAAATAAAATAGTAATAGTAAAAAAGCTATACGTGTTATCATGATAAATAAGAAGTGTTAAATAAAATAAAAAAATAAATAATAATAATGTAACATAAACTATATAAAGCAATATATTTTGATAGCATTAGTTAGCATGAATGATAAATACGTCTGCAGCATTTATTAATCTTTGTTCATGTTAATTTCAGCAGTTACTAATACAAAAGTTGCACCATAAACTAACATCAATAACTGTATTGTCATTAACAAACATTAACAAAGATAAATAAATGATAAAAACTATATTGCTTTTTTTACGTTAGCTAATGCATTTATTGAAAGTAAAAAAATGCAACCTTGTTGTAAAGTGTTACCTAAATTATTTATTTGCATGTAAAATTAGTTTTAGCGCATAACATTACTAAAAATATTTTTTTTACAATTACTTTATGTTGTATTTATTGTATATGCTTGTAGAGCTTATTAAATTGTATTAACAGCGTGAACAGATGAAAAGCTTTTCTGAAAAATAATTTACTTTATTTTTTGTTTAAATCTTTGTTTAGATAACATTGGGGAAAGAAGTAAAAAACCATCAAGACTTCTACAATGATTAATCCAATTGACATCGTCCAACACCTGATCAGGTCACAATACAATGTATATTCTGCTTGAATGAATTATCACCTGTTCAAAGTGAAGTACTCAGTAATGCCTATTGCCCGCTGGGTGTTTGTGTAGTCCTTTACAATCCTAAACGATGACCCATCGTCTTAGATGAACTAATTAGCAACGACCGACATTTGCAGACAATGTTCAACTTCAAATACCAGTAAAAAAATATTTTATTACTCTCGTTCATAATACAGAAGGACATAGAATAAAACAATTATTGCCCAAAATATAATTCCGAAGATATTAGCATTATTTAGATAACGATTAGGATTTTTATAATCGAAAATGCAATAATATATATTTTTAGACTTTTTAATATATAATCCATAATTTTCAAAGACTTAAACTCGTTATACGGAAAGCTCTAGCACTCCACATGGTATATGACAAAAATAAATGCTATAAATTACATAGTTATACTTTAAATACCGTTAATTATTGAATGTCACATTTGAACAATTTATTCATTCTTTATTGTTCACCGTGTTTCACTGTTTATATAAAAAAAACTCCCGGAAGAAAATAGCCTATTACTTTGCCCTAAATTTCCCTGAAGCAATTAAAACTTTTCCTTTCAAAATGCAGTTTGATATAAGTTTCCCACTGGCCATCAAGGACATGAAAACTTAAGTAAGGTGGAAAGTGAAGAGCAGCACCCCTGTCGAGCAGATGTGTTTGCTCAAGCTAGAATCCAATCAGAGTCTCGGAGCAACAGGAGGCGCCTCCTCTCTTAAACATCGTCACGAGTGAAGGGAGAACTTCCATTCCTAATGTTCTTCAGGAGCTGCCACCACATAACCGCTGGATCCTGCGAACACCAACTTATGGCAAACCACCAATAGGTTAGTAATGACTTTATTTACCAAATTTTTCATCTTATAAGTTTCTTTTTAAACATTTACTGTTGGTGCTGGTGTCGGTGCCAGTTGGGAAGAATGATTTCGATCACTGTTTTGTTACGCAGCCTCTCTCTCTCTCTCTCTTTCTCTCTCTCTTATCTGTTGTGAGTCTTATCAAGTGGTTATCACTTTTCTGCAAAGACATATTACGTTTTGTTTCCTATCTGTTACGCGGTGTTGGATTTTTTTGTAATTATGATACATCAAGTGGGAGGACGAGCTCATGACACGGATGGATTCAGATATTTAGTGTAAAGCCCTGAATGGGTTGTGCGCATGTGATGACTTGGAATAGTTTTGTTCAGTCATTCACGTCATATAACCGAACCTTCAATTTTACAACAGTTATACACTGCCATTATGACCATGAAATATTTTGGTATGTTTGTAACTGAGCATTACGCATTTCTGAAGAGAAACTGTGGCTCTGTGATAAAAAGTGACCATTGCACGTATAGCCTATAAATGTGATTGTCTTCACGTTTGCGCACAATTTAAAATAATATATCTTCGGATTTTGAATAAATCCTTTAGGAAACTATCAGTAATTTGGTATCAGTTATAACAATTGTTGGCTGGGTGTTCCGAGCACTTCTCACTGTAGTAAAATTTGACATTTTAGTGTTACCTTTTTAGATCTATAAATTCGTTCCATTTCTTTACCCTGTTCTCTATATCTCTTGCTGTATATCCCTCCATTTTCCATACAGCAGATAATTAAATCTATGTTGTCATTTCCAGCGCCTCTTCAATTTTCCAAACGCTGTGAGATATAAAGGGATCCTGGATGGACCTGGGTGACGATAGCTGGTCCATGGTCAAACGCGAAGTGTCCAGCAGCAGCAGCCCAGGCTCTCCGGCTGAGCAGAGCTACCTGAACACTGACCGGAGGGAGCGACTGAGATCGCCGCCTCCGACGCACCTGGATACGGTGGGAACCCGTCGCACGGAGGGGAGGCCCCTACACTCCTACGTTCACTTTGGGCATCCCAACAACGCCCTGCCCAGTTCAGACGACGTTACACTCTTTACGGACTTAGACCAAAGCAACAAACTCATCATCTCAGGTGGACACACCAGGGAGGCACATAAAGGAGGCCTTATTGTGGACCCTACCGACATGTATCAGACCCTGAGTCAGGCCGGTTATAACGACTCATCATCGGCCGGTTATATGCACTCCAACCCTAATTCACCTGTGTATGTTCCTACATCTCGAGTTGGGACGATGATACCGAGTTTGTCGTACCTACAACCCAGCGTGTCATCGCAGCCGAGCCATGCGGTCAGCAGTCACTCGGTCTGGTCACAGTCCGCGCCGGAGAGCCCGTCTTACAGCACTGGAAGTCCACATACCTCCAACCGGTTCCACTACTCACCTAGTCCGCCGATGAACAACGGCACTTCGAGGGATACCAGCTATACACATCCATTGACTGTGAACAGTCGAGACCAGTCCTATCTTTCACGACCGATAAGTGGATCTTATACAAGTCCATATTATGTTGCACCGCAACTACCACAGTTACCGGCCGCGTGGCCAGCAGGACCCTTTGAGAACTCCATGATTCATTCCCTGCAATCCAGAAGCGCACCGCTATCCATTAGAGGACCAAACGGAGGTAGGTTATATTTATCATTTGTCAGCTGTCTTTTTCGGACTATAACTTTTTATATTCACGTTTAGCTTTTTATATTCACGTCAGGCTTTTGTCTGTGGAATATCTTTGTTTGCAAATTGCAAGTTAATACAGCAGGCTTGAAATTTGTTAATTCGGTTACAGTACACGCAAATATACAATATTATTATATTGCTGTATTTATTATAAAAAAAGTGTATTATTTTTGTTTTGTTATGCATGAAAGTATTTATTGTATAAGGCCTATGTGTAGTTTGTAAAACGTTAGAATTAGTGATTACTAAAAGTTAATAAAAATGATAATGCGAATTATCAAAAACAAAAGCAAACAGTGAAAGTATTTTTAGTTTGCTTGATTTAAAGTTGTTTTAACAAAATATGTGAATATCTGATATTTATGATGTAGGCTAGAACCTTTTATTAGATTATCCACATATCACTTTACAAATGTTAAAATAATTATTAAACAATATTAGTAAAGAATAAATAAAAAGTATATATATGCAAGTCATATGAATTACGCAGCACGTAGGGCCTATATACAAAAAAATCAGTGAGGGCAAATCAGTAAGCATTATTAAAAATAAAGCTTAAAAAGCAAGAAAAGAAGGGATACATGGAAGACATCTGTCATTAATGCTATTATGTTAAATTAAGTCTTAAGTTGGTGCAGTTTGGCAAGCACATTAAAGTTGATGGTAAATGTTATTTTGACTGCTTGTGTGTGTGTCTCAGATTTGCTGGATGACATGATGGAGAGTCGGGAGTGCGTGAACTGCGGCGCAATGTCCACCCCGCTGTGGAGACGCGACGGCACGGGCCACTTTCTCTGTAACGCCTGCGGTCTGTACAGCAAAATGAATGGACTCAGCCGACCATTAATTAAACCTCAGAAGCGAATGGGGAGCGAACTACTTCACCACTCACTGTCCTGCCTCTTTATTTCAAACACTAGCCAAAGGTTATCTGGAAACATCTTCACCGCTCTACTCCCATAATAAACGCTATTTTTATTGGCTATTCAAGTTTACATAAGGGAATGGACAATAGTTGTTTAGACTACAAAATGAGTAGGCCTATGTATTTTCATAGAAATAAAAGTAAATAAAAATAAACGAATAATACTAATAATAATTGAATGATTTGAGCTACTTGTTATTATCGCTTTTTTAAAAAAAATTAATTAAGTATTTAAGAAATTATTCAAATATAATGTAGATCTTATATTCCGTAAATGATAATTAAATCAAGCAAAATTAAATTTTCTGTGAGAAGTTTTAATTTTTTCTCTTTGTTTGGTGTTTTATCATAATTTATTATTCACATTAAATTTCTGTTTCTCAAGCCTTCTTCGAGAAGAATGGGTCTTTCTTGCGCAAACTGCCAAACGAGCACTACAACACTATGGCGCAGAAACGCGGAGGGAGAGCCAGTGTGCAACGCGTGTGGACTTTACACAAAATTACACGGGGTATGTTACACAAACATATTGAAAATAAAAGCTCATATTAATAGATTATTTTGGAATATTAAAAAACAGACAAAGAATTAGGCTATTTTTAAAATCAATGTAATTTTTGTTTTCAGGTCCCTCGACCCCTTGCCATGAAGAAAGAAGGTATTCAGACAAGGAAAAGAAAACCAAAAGCCCTAAGCAAAACTAAGGGATCATCTGGTATGTTATAAAACAGCTTTCATTTCAGTACATTTCCATCTTGGTGTATTCAAGGTCATCTAACCCATTAAAATGATTCACAGGAAGTAGTTCAGTCCCCATGACTCCGACTTCCTCATCCTCCTCTAATTCAGAGGAGTGCACAAAAAACAGTCCTTCATCAACACAGGTGCCTGTGACATCGGTAAGTTAATAAAATCTTTCTCTTTTAAAGTACCACATTTGTGTACCTTAAAGTTGACATGAAATGCTTTTATTGTGCAGTAAAATCTAATTTTTAGCATTAAATAATGGGTCAAACCTTGCAGCTAAAATTGTTTTACATGTTTTATCCATATAGAGTGCATTAGACATTTTAATGAGATGTGTATGCCTTACACATTTAAAGACATTCTGTTTGATCCAGGTCAACTCTTCAACGCTGGTGGGCCAAATTGAAGTTCCAGGCACGACAGGCTCCATGGTAAAATACCCTGGCCAGGAAAGTCTCTACACGAATGTAGGCTTGACGTCCACAGCTGACGTGGCAACCTCAGTCAGAGGGGACACTTGGTGCCCTATGGCCTTGGCCTGAACCATGGCATTGTGGGATGGGAGCCATTTGCCGTCCTTCAGCTCTCTTATTGAGCATCCCTTGGCGTTGTGCTGGTTCTAGCAGTGTGTGGGGCTGTCATCCATTCTTGGTGTGTAAATGATCGAGATCAGAGACTTCATCTGTTCTAAATACTCCAATTTTTGATTCACCCGTGGAATACTCGGACTGGATGTCCATAATGGAGACTTTCGGCATCATTCTGCACTAGAGGACACGAGAGAAAGAGAGAGTCAGCTTTAAAATGGCTTTGGTATCTTCAGAGCTCGCAGCTTGTGTGTTGCTCATCAGGAGTAAGTGGATCAAAAATTATTTTTTGAAAATAGATTTGTACATATTAATGCTAACGGATACCTTGCCCATCTGGAAAGTCAATGTTTTTGACCAGATTGTGGGGATCTGAGGAGAAAAAAATAGATGATCTTTTATGAAACTGGAATTGAAGATAAAGTACCAAGGTCGTCTTACTGAAGAATGCCAACGTATTTAATGAAGCTAAGCTACAGTTGTTCGGATAATGCATATATTTGTCAATAAAGATTGTGTCAAATAGAATAGAAACGAATGAAGCCTTTTTGTTTTAAGCATTATGTCATCACAGTGTGGATGCAGCTCACTAATCTGCACACTTCCTTTATAAAAAAAACAAAAACAAAAACAAAAAAGCTCTTATTAGGTTGAACTATTTTGTGATGGTTTAATACAGGGTATCAAAGATCACAGGAACTTTTGTAATGTCTTGTTTGATTACACGTTTTCCTAGAGATCACTCTCAAATTAAAATGGTCTAATCAAGTCAATTCATTCATAGTTCTGGAATGATAAAAACACAATACTGAAAGCATCAACACAATATCTCTGTTAGAACAAACAGCACTCAGGATTTCTTTCTGATGCATATTTTGTTACAATACAAAACTACAAAAAAGTTTTGCTGTTTTAGACTACCTAAGTTATGACATTGATGTGCAAATATCAGTGTCTGCTATGCTATTTTTATTTTTTACTTTCAGTTTCAGATATACACTTTTCTGGTAATAAAGCTTTCACAATTTATTTGATCATTTAGAGAGAATAATTCGTATTCAAAATCACCCAGTACTAAAAGAACAAGGTTTCTTTTGAGTCATCATTTAAGCCACAGACACAATGTATAAGTAAGTGAAATGTCCAACCAGTTTTATTAAGTAATGAATGAGTTCAGTCTCTTGACCCAAAGCCTCAGAGATTTTAGTTTGTAATAAATTATAAACAAGCAGCGTGTTTAATGATTATTCTACTACAGTGAGAGAGGAATGATGATTTTTGGACAATTTGACAATCATGTGTGTTACAGGGACATTGCATTGCATTGTGAATGGCACGAGAAGCAGTTTGCCACATTCCCTGTGATTCCTTTATACAATTATTTATTTCTGCAATGTAGTGTGTTTCTTAAAGGGTGTTTGTCTATTTTATTTGAATTAACGTATTTGTATTGTATGGTTGTGTTTTGTAGGCGTAATTTTGATTCCCGAATAGATTTGATTTATTTTGTTTTTCAGCCGTTGAAAAAATTGTCTGGTGTTCCTCCCCTTGCATTGTAAGGTGCTGAGCGATTCTTCCATACTCCTCACATGAATGTTTTCAACCACTGGACATAATTTTAATGTAATTACCAAAAACAATTGATGTACATGATGTGTTTTTTCATTGACTTCATCAGTAATACAACGTTTATGATATTGGGTGTTCTCAAACCCTTGACTCTCCCTGCTTTTTTCCAGTGTACAGATTGTTGAGAAGGACATTTATTGTTAGATTTATTTTGGTTTAAACTATACGAACTAAATTTTGTTTTTTTTTAGTTCTTGAACACTGGAACAATAAATAAGAGCCATAACTAAACAGTTTGTGTTTTTGCCTGAACTATTTTTATTTAAAACGTTTAAAAAATGTTTTAATGTAATCAGCTTTGTTTGAACAGCAAAACAAACCTTTTGTTTTCTATAGATTTTCTCGTCAAGTTACACAAAGGGCTGACAAATCAAAGCTAGATGCACTGACAAAATGATTCATTGAATTTACTCAGTTTGTTTGGGGTGGGTGGATGCAATCAATTTATTTAAGCTACATTTAAACTAAAGTTTTTTGTTTTGTTTTGTTTTTCTAATTTTCTTTGTTTAAATGTAACTTAAATAAATTGATTGCGACCACTTACCTTAAAAAATTGAGTAAATTCAATGAATATTTTTTTTAGTGTGTTTGCTCATGGGTCACAAATCCACTCTTAAAAATGAAGGTCCTTCACAATGCCACAGAAAGAACCATTTTTGGCTAAATAAAAATACATATAAAAATAAAATGAAACATCTGAAGAATCTTTCTGTTTCAAATTTTTTTTTATTTGTAGTAAAAAGTGCACTGAAAAAATGATTCATTCAATTTACTCAATTTTTTTAAGGTGGGTGGTACAATCAATTTATTTAAGCTACATTTAAACAAAAAATTTGAAATACAAAACAAAACAAAAACCTTTTGTTTAAATGTAGCTTAAATAAATTGATCGCAACCGCTTACCTTAAAAAATTGAGTAAATTGAATTTATCATTTTTTTAGTGTGTTCTTTAGATTATAAAATGTATAATGAAAGAAATACTTGTTTAACAAACATTTGACTGAATGGTTCTTTATACTATATGGCATCGCTGTGAAGAACCTTTTAAGCCCCTTTATTTAAATGTTTTTAGTTTTATTTTGTTTTAAAGTTATTTATCTATACATACCTAAATAAGTTCAACAGCAGTTAATGATGACATTTTTCATGCACATTGTTATATAATTTTTTTTCTTTATAACAATTGAAACAAAATTATTAAATCATGCATGTGCAGCATGCAGTTTTGAGAAGTCAGACAAACTTTTGGCAGTGACTAAAACCATTGCTTCAAACAATTTTAACACGCTGAACCTTGTAGATCTTGGGTTTTATGCAACATTATTGTAGTGCACGATCATGTAAACCGGTTTAGTTTCAATGTTTAAAATCTTGGCTAAAGCCGAGCCCAGCCCAAATAAATTATTAGTTCATGTGAACTTTGACATATAAATGAGCTGATCTTTGCCTCAAAGTTGCACTTTGATTTACAACTGATTGATGAGCTCAAATCCAATAGACTGGAGGTCTCTGATGTGACTTTGTGTCTACTTTGCGGTGCTGGGGAGCCAAAGATAAAGACAGCACGTCCTGTCACTGATAAACACATTTTACACAACACCTCTTCTATTAGAGAGCCCTCTGTCATAATTGTGTATCATATATACATTCAATACAAAAGTTGAAGTATGCTCATCCTATTTAAGGTGCCAGTGCAACTATTTTTACATTGAATCATGTGGATGATACAGTATTTTCTTTCTACGGTGTCACGTAAAATCGTAGTCTGCGTTTCCACATGCTATTCTCCTTCTATTTCTGTTTGTCGATTGCAACACAGTAACGCCAGCCCAGACCAGCAATTTTACAGAGCAAATAGTTGCTCTCTGTTGCCCTTTTGAACTGAATATGCCCTCTTTGCCTCAGAGAGACGTACCAGCCACAACACAAACCTCTGAAACTCACACCATTAATAACAGGTTTGGCATAGGCCGACAGAATTCAGTTAGACTGCGTTAACGTCACTTTACATTCCATCTGCCTTCTGCTGTCACCTACAGCTCCAGTGCTGATTAAGATTTATCCTGATGCATTCTGGGTATCTGCCTTGAGTGTAAGACATATTGCAATGAGGTTTATATGGGGCTGGGATCCGTAAAGGATTTGAGTAAATTCTTCTCTTTGTGATTGAGAATGAGGAGTGGCAACCTTTGGCAAGACGCTTTGCGAATGAGCATTTCTTGTGGTTCAACATGGTATTGCATGTCCAGATATTATAAGGAGGGAACCACAAAACCAAAACAAAGATAGTTATAGTGCTTGAATTGTTTAATGGCTTCATTGGGTGATGGTTGGAAATTTTAAAAGGGTTATGTTTCTTTTTAATGTCGTTGATTAAATTGGAACAAGTTAACTTGAACATATAATGCCCTACAAAGGCTATAATTGCAGTAACTACGCAAACACTGAAAGCGAGAAAAATGCCCTTAAAGTTTTTTACACCAGCCAGTCAAACAAATGTTACTGCAATTTTGGCACACACGTTTCTCTGAAATGCGACAAAATTGAACCAGAAGACTTTGTCACAAGACACAACAAATCTCACAAAGACCATTTTAACCCTTAAAGGTGCAGTGTGTAATTTTTAGAAGTATCTCTTGACAGAAATGCAAAATAATATACAAACTATATTATCAGGGGTGTATAAAGACCTTTCATAATGACCCGTTATGTGTTTATTACCTTAGAATGAGACGTTTTTATCTACTTACACCGAGGGTCCCCTTACATGGAAGTCTCCATTTTGGGCGGCCATGTTTCTACAGAAGCTTCTCTATGTCTTTCAAAAGTGAGGGGTGAGCAGTGGACTGAGCCGTTGGTTGCAATTCACAATGATGCCGCTAAAATGTACACACTGCACCTTTAACTCAATTTTGACCAAATGACTAGTTACTGCGCTTTGGCTTTGTAGGGCAGTATAATTAAGACCATTTTGCAAGATGTAAACAACACTGGTCTAGTAGCACCTCCTGTTTCATTTTTTTTAACACTAAACTAACTAAATATTAATATTACTATAATTAATATTAGAACAAAATACAGCTAACAGAAAATATTAAATGTAAATGAAATGTGAACTGGAAGTGCTTCTGGGCCAGTTTCTGCAACCTGATCTCATGGAAAGTTGTGTTATAGTCACGGAAAATGTGATTAATTTATTCATGTCCATGGCACAAAATTCAGCTTTTTTTCGTGCCTTGAGCACAATTGTCTATTTCTTGTTACTCGCATGAATTTATATAAATAGTTTTTCGTGTCAGTGGCATGACTTCTTTTTTTTGTGTCATTTAATTTCGTGTCCTTTTTTGTGTTGTTTTCTCATTTTTTTCCCTATTTTTAAATCATTGTCACTTGGGGTTAGATTTGGGGTTTGGGTTAGGATGTTTGGGTTATGTATTGATTTCTACATGTTTTTATTTCACTTTTAAAACTATTCTCGTCTGGAGTTGGGGTTAGAGTTGGCGACAATGGTAAGAAAATAGGAAAAAACTATGAGAAAACAATACATAAAATGACATGAAAAAGAAAGTCGTGCCATGGACACGAAAAACTATTTATAGAAATTCACGAAAAAGACGCTGAATTCGTGCCATGGACACAAATAAATTAATCAAATTTTTCGTGATTATAACACGACTTTACGTGAGATTAATTTGTTTACATCTTGCAAAATGGTCTATAGATGCAGTTAAGATATGAAATAAAATACTACAACAGTGTTAATCTATTAATACATCTGAATAATGCATTTAAATTATATAAAAAAATTAATTTCTATAAAGTTTAAGTAAAATGCGTAACTGCTCCTTGTCTTTAAGTATTTTTTAAATATTTTTATTTAATACAAATTGCTTATACACATATAATTATGCAGCTGGTTGCCAGTAACTACTGTAGAAAATAAAGACCGAAAATGTTTCATGTTTATTTACCTTTGAACAAACTGTTCCCGATAAATAACATAAATGTAAAATCTACAGTAAGTTACTGGCAGCTAGTTGCCAGTAATACCCAGTAATACTGTAATTTCTACAGAAATGTTTACAGTCACTGTAAAAAAATGCAGCATGAAATTAAAACAACTTATAAATCTAGTTGAAGTTGTTTAACTTCAATACCCCACACTAATTATTGTAGCCTATAATAGAAAAGTTGAAATACAAAACAAATTGTAATGTAAATATAAGATTATAGCTTTCAATATATCAACACCAAAGAGTATTGCTGTTCAAACTCACATCCTATGTTCTTCCCAATACCAAACATACCTTAAATATTTCTGTGTGTGAACTTCACTTGAGCTCTCTAGGCAACACATGCTATTTTTAAAATGAACTAATTATCTTAATAAAAGATTTTCAGATAAGACAAGAAACAAATCACAGACAGAATATTCATGGCTAGCAAAGCGTTTTCAGAAGGAGGAGAAGATATTTGAAAGACTGAAAAATATATGATCCCTGGACCAAGCAATGAAGATTGTGTCTCCTTGGAGCACTAGATGACAAACACAAACATGGGTTTGTCCATTTGTGTTTGATAGGTCAGTTTTATGTAAGACCCTTCACATGGAGAACCAAAGTGAAGATTTTTATTAACATCTTACTGTATATGTTTGCATTACCAGTGAATCATTACAGAAGCATGTGTGAATATAATAAATCCTTATGATAAGCAGTACATTTATAATGATATTAACACTGAATGTTGATTTGGTTCCAGATCCTGTGGTATTTGGGCAGTGAGTGAAAGGGTCAGTGTCACCCTCTCCTCTCTGATAGAGTTGAAAGTCTATCCTGAGCCAGAGTAAACATGGAGGAGGTCTCAAGACCATCTGAGTCGTGAGCTTTGGGGCTGTTTGAAGAATGGTAAAGAATGGTTTTCCCCGGGGTTACCAAACAGACACGGTCCGCATCTGCAGTTTTCGGGAAGAGATGAAATCAGTGACGCAGCCATTGAGAATTCCTAATAAATTTTATCCCCTTTTCCAACTTATCATTCTCTAAACAAACAAGCTTGGCTGAAAAGGGAAATCCTAAGGATATTTTCTTAGGAATTTTTTGTGTAATAAATTTTATGAAGAAATATGAAGTAATGATAATACTGTTGAATCAGTAGGCGGCTCAGGGTTCTGAGAAGTTGTCAAGGCATTGCTATGCAGTTGCAAGGTATTTTGGGTGGTTGCTAGGGTGTTGCTATGTAGCTATGGTTGTTAGATGGAGTTTTTTTTACAACAAACTTTGAGCAACAGTAACTGTGATAGTTGCCTTGGCAAGCACATCTATTAAAATGTTCCATAAACCTAGTTGCTAGAAACATAACAGTTGTGTGGACCATCTATTTGCACTAATGCACAACAAAATGACATGTTTATTATAATACATGGCTAAATTATTAATAACAAAACACTAGTGGTATCACATTATGTATCTAGACAAGCCAGCTAGCTACCAAATTAAACAGTTAGACTCAAAAAGGTCTTGTTAAAATGCAATGCTGTTAGCGTAAAAGTGTGAGTAATTGAAGGAGGTGCCGAAAGCCTAAACATTAGTTTTGTCCTTGTGGACGGGAAATTTTTATTACTATAGAAATAGCTGGGTGAACAGTGGAACGTGAGGGAAGGGCAAAAGTATAGGTCTGTAATCTTGAAGAGCGGAAGAGCTAGCATTAGTCATAACTGACAACTGACTCCTGCATGGCCTCCAATAATGATTTAGAGGATCTGACACTTGCACTTCGACATGCTCTGTTTCAATTGCATTTACATGTATGCATTTGGCAAGCGCTTTCATATCCACAGTCACTTGCAGTGCATTCAAGCTAGATTTTGTTTTTTTAAATCAGTATGCGTGTTCCCTGGGATTGAACCCATGGCTAACCCAATGCTCTACCAATTGAGCTACGCTTCTGTTCAAAACAAAGGTTAACATCAGTGGCGGCCGGTGACTTCTTTTTGATGCAAAGTTCGTCACAACATGTATGTAGCCCATCATGTGTGTTGTTCGTAACTTCAAAATATGTGTTCTGCTTGTCGAGTGATGCATCACGTGTCTTGTCAAAATAAGTGCCTGCTGCAGACGCGTCTAAAAGGTTTATGATTAAAGAGACGCTTGTGTTTGCCAGATACTCGCATAATCTCATGCGTAATCAAAGTTTACTGTCTTGCATGTATTTTGTGAACGTGAGCGTCTCTTTTATCATAAATGCTTTTGACGCGTGTGCAGCAGGCACTTATTTTAACTAAACACATGATGCACATGGTTCACATGACACAAAAAACACATATTTTGAAAACACAAGCAACACACTTATTTTGAATTTGCGCCCCTCAGATGAGCAGTGACAAGCCGCCACTGGTTAATATGCTGTTGACTAATCCGAGACGTCACATGCCACATGATTCTTTTTGTTTTAGCAAAATAAAAATATGTTTGCACTGCTTCTAAGCCAATGGTCAGTGGTCATTGAAGTTTAACCCAATCAGATCATCAATGCATAGTTTACACAAAAAAGACAAACATTTTTTACATTCACTCCAAGCCGTAGCCGGTGACTTCTTTTTTCGAGGCCACACGATGCAAAGCTCATCTCAAGATGTATGTAGCCCGTCGTGTGTGGTTCATCATTTCAAAATATAGGTTTGGCGTGTCAATGTGATGTCAAAATAAGTGCCTGCTGCAGACGCATTTAAAGAGTTTATGTTAAAAGAGATGCTCATGGTTGCCAGATTCTCGCTTAATCTCATGTGTAATCAGAGTTTAGTGTTAAATTAGTGTCTTGCGAGTATTTCAACTCGGTTTCGATTTATTTTGACAAAACAAGTGATGCACATGGTTCACATGACGCAACAAACCCATATTTTGAAAACACGAGCAAGACACATGGCACTCCGAAAACATATTTTGAATTTGCACCCCTCGGAAAAACAGTCACCAGCCACCATTGCTCCAAGCTCTTAGTTTGAAATGGCTTCACTAACCATGTTGGCCCCTTCCTGATTTTTTTGCACGTTTGTCACACTTTAATGTTTCAGATCATAAAACAAATGATCCCCTCTGCGTTAAAACATAACTTAACTGTGGTTTATCACACCCAGGCCTGATTACTGCCACACCTGTTCACAATCAGGAAATCACTTAAATAGGACCTGACAAAGTGAAGTCACATCATGTTGAGATTCAAAGAAATTCAGAAACAAATGAGAAAGAGAAAGTAATTGAGATCTATCAGTCTGGAAAAGGTTATAAGCCCTTTCTAAAGCTCGGGGACTCCAGCGAACCACAGTGAGAGTCATTATCCACAAATGGCAAAAACATGGAACAGTGGTGAACCTTCTCAAGACCGGCCGGCTGACCAAATTACCCCAAGAGTGCAGCGACGACTCATCCAAGAGGTCACAAAAGACATATACATCCAAAGAACTACAGGCCTTACTTGCCTCTGTTAAGGTCAGTGTTCATGACTTCACCATAAGAAAGAAACTGGGCAAAAATGTGCCAAGAAGAAAACCCCTGTTGAGCAAAAAGAACATAAAGGCTCGTCTCAGTTTTGCCAAAAAACATCTTGATGATCCCCAAGACATTTAGGAAAATACTCTGACGACTGACGAGACAAAAGTTGAACTTTTTGGAAGGTGTGTGTGTCCCATTATGTAACACAGCATTTCAAAAAAGAACATCATACCAACAGTAAAATATGGTGGTGGTAGTGTGATGGTCTGGTGCAGTTTTGCTGCTTGAGGACCTGGAAGACTTGTTGTGAAAAATGGAATTATGCTGTTGACGAAAAAATCCTGAAGGACAATGTCCGCCATCCGTTTGTGACCTCAAGCTGAAGCGAACTTGAGTTCTGCAGCAGGACAATGATCCAAAACACACCAGCAAGTCCACCTCTGAATGGCTAAAGAAAACAAAATGAAGACTTTGGAATGGCCTAGTCAAAGTCCTGACCTGAATCCTATTGAGATGCTGTGGTGTGACCTTAAGAAGGCCGTTCATGCTCAAAAACCCTCCAATGTGGCTGAATTACAACAATTTTGCAAAGATGAGTGGGCCAAAACTCCTCCACAACGCTGTAACAGATTCTCTGCAAGTTATCGCAAACGCTTGATTGCAGTTGTTGTTGCAATGGTTGGCCCAACCAGTTATTGGGTTTAGGCGGCAAGCACTTTTTTCACACAGGCCATGTGTGTTTAGATTATGTTTTCTCTTCATAATAAAAACCTTCATTTAAAAACACCATGTTATGTTTACACCATGTTAAGAACTCAAAGCAGGGAAATTGTTGAACACACATAAAACTTTTTTCACAGATCTGAGTACAGTTTCCTCATTTTAAATGAGTACATTGTACTGTTCAGGTTTACAGTGTATGAGGGAGGTTTTGTGGCAGTATCGTGCCAGCCTGACAGCAGACGTGGATATAGATTACAGTCATTTAACTTGTTTTATAGACATTTTCTTGAGACTGATACATTAAGGTACAAACTGCAGTCCGACAGCCAGATTCACTAGCGCTTGAGATGTGATAGCATTCATATAGTTCTCCTTTATAGTTATTTTCACATTTCCTTTTCACCCTTTCCCCTTTATTTCAGAACCATGTCTGTAAGCCACCCCACTATATCACGAAGCTCATTTAAGTATTTTCTCCAAGTACTCCAGACATAATCCAAGTTTTTGCAGGGGTTCACAGCAAGGTCACTGCTATCTCTCCTCTCCCACTAGCTCAACAGTCATCTCACATCCAAGAGGCTTGGAGCTGAGTTCAACACATTGGTCTATGGGAAACTGTGCTCGCCGCCAATTGCAATACTTCTCGGCGTATTTCTGTCAGAGCTCAAGCCTTTTAAAAACAACACAACCGCTGAACTCACTGGAGCTCCATTTGAATCAATTACCTATGTGTCAACAAAACCAAATTCTAATCATTCTTAGCACGGGCAGTGGATTGTTGTCATATGTCTAAGCAGCAGAAAATTTGATAGATCAATCAATTCAAATTTGAATTTATTTAATTTTTTTTGTGTGTGTGTCAATTAAATATTGACTATTGTTATACAAATTATCTCAAAACTTGATAGTTTTGCCAGATGTCAGCAGTAGTCACTTGCTTAAAATTATATTTAGGGTACTTTAGAAAAGATGTTTTTAAATGTGTTATAAGCACTATAAGTACCTATGAGATGTTAAAGGATTAGTCAATTTTCTTAAAAGAAAAATCCAGATAATTTACTCACCACCATGTCATCCAAAATGTTGATGTCTTTCTTTGTTCAGTCGAGAAGAAATAATGTTTTTTGGGGAGAACATTGCAGGATTTTTCTCATTTTAATGGACTTTAATAGAGCCCAACATTTAATACTTAACTCAACACTTAACAGTTTTTTTCAACGGAGTTTCAAAAGACTATAAACGATCCCAAACGAGGCATAAGTGTCTTATCTAGCGAAACGATTGTCGTTTTTGACATGAAAAATAAAAGATATCCACTTTTGAACCGCAACTTCTCGTCTGGATCCAGTCATGATGCGCCAGTGTGACCCCACGCAATACGTCATGACGTCGGGAGGTCACAGAGGACGAACGCGAAACTATGCCCCAGTGTTTACAAGTGCGTTGAAAGAGGACCGTTCCTACGTTGTTGTATGTCAACTCATACTAATTAATGTCTTTGTGTCAGTTTATTGTTTACAATGGTCCACAAATTTGCGTTTTATATATGTAACACCTGACCTCCCAACGTCACTACGCATTTACGTTAGGTCGCGCTGGACCGGACCTAGACGAAAAGTTGTGGTTTATTTTTCTTGTCAAAAACGACAATCGCTTCGCCAGACAAGACCCTAATGCCTCGTTTGGGATTGTTTATAGACCTTTGAAAAAAACTGTTAAGTGTTCAGTTAAGTATTAAATGTTGGGCTCTATTAAAGTCCATTAAAAACCCTGCAATGTTTTCCTCAAAAAACATAATTTCTTCTCGACTGAACAAAGAAAGACATCAACATTTTGGATGACATGGTGGTGAGTAAATTATCTGGATTTTTCTTTTAAGAAAATGGAATATTCCTTTAAGCTCGCACGCATAACTAAATAACAAAGAACGGCTCGATTGTGTCATGCACAAGCATTTCACGCTACCCGCCAGCCAATAGAGGGTCTAACAATACAGAGGTTTGTGTGTATAAGAGTCTAAGTTGTTCAGGAACGGCCCCTTTTAAACTATCAGCAGCCCCATGGGAGCCAATAATACACTGATAACAAGACAAGCTACCAAAGTAAACCAGCAATGACGTAAGGCAGGATACAACACAGAGGAACATTTGAGAAACTGCAGTAAGATAGACAACCCACTGGACTGTGTACTGTTGTCTGCTTGTTACGTCTAACCATCATAACAAATCTTTGTTGCATGCAAATATACATTTATTTCACAAAATCATTCATTTGCATTTCAGTAGGGCTTGTTTCTTTCTAATGAAGGTATTGGTTTCATCAACCAAGTTTTCTTTTTGTACGGAAAAAGTCAGACAAAAATACAGTCTTTTCCTGGATCCTCGCAGAGAATGACCACGCAGACCTCTTGGCCATGGCTGCCTATTAATTACCCACAGGACTTTAAAACTTCCTGTTTTCCCCTCCTTAATTAAGCTAATCTGCCATGAACTTTAAAGAGAGGAAATACCTAGAAATAGTTTCCAATTTTCAGAGCATTCAATTATTTTGCGCCCAGCAGTAGATTGTATCAAATCGTGTCAACGTAAAGATCAACAGCTTGATCGTAGGAGGAAATGATGTCTGTCATTTCTTCCTTTGCCATGAAGTGTAATGTGGGAATTTTTAAGAGGGAACAGTGCCTGCTGTGGGCATGGCCAGTGCCCGGGATGTACGTGCTCAAGGTCATGGCCATCTAACATCAATCTCTGACCGCTGTGTTTATTATCATTACTTGCACTTACTCACTGAGCTTAGAGAGGAATTGTTGACTTGTGCTCCCTGTTATTTTTTTCTTTCTTCTTTACAATGTCTGACACCTCCATTGAACTCCAAAATATGAGTTGGCTGGAAAATAAGAGACTTTTTTTGTAGAAAAAAGAGGGACTTTCTTGGATGAGAGAATTACAAGCAAACAACACCAGCCGAGCAATGACGCTTGTTAAGTTGCCTGCAAAAGCACCTGCACAGCTGACCTTGAAACAGACCCTGTGTTTTACTCTCCCACAATCACACATAAACCAAAAGTGGGCTCTCCGCAAATCAACTCAAGTGTTTTTAAAAGCAGCATAATTGCATCATTTTTTTACTCTTTATAACTGTGAACTGACGCTCACCTTTTGCCTCACCCCACTGTTACTCGAAAGAAAGTAAGGAAACCAGGGTAGGAAGACAACTAAAAGTTGATTAAATTTGATACATTTTTGGACCCTTCAGGGGCTGAAAAAAAAACCCAGTATTTTTCCCCATTACCAAAAAGTCAGTAAATGTTCAGGATATAATCGGGAAATTTGCGAAGATAAGAAATTGACGTACATATGATGTTTTTTTCAGTGCGCTCTGCGAAATCTCATAAAGGCCTGGTGGAACATAATGTTCATGAATCATTACAATAACACTACAGTAGCACACAATTTGTTTCTGGTTGTAAAAATTCCATCATAAACAATTATAACTCGCCATTTCATGTTTTATTGAGGATAAGACATTGCATAGCTTTTGTTTTGTTCACATTTTATTTTTCAGTTATGTACAGGATGACATTTTAAGATAGAAAGTTTATTTATTTGTCAAGAGAATAGATGTAAAAAGTACATTTTCGACACCACACAAGGCAGATGAATGAATGTCATGGTTTTTCCCCAGTGACAGTGGAGGCCGATACAACACATGACTTTTGAATCTGAACATGCAACAATACAATATTACAAAATATATTTACGTTTAAAAATGTAAACAAACTGAACTGAAATGAACTTAAATGACTTTGTGTATCTGTCTGAACGCAAACCTTTCTCCTGATTTGCACTGTTTTTTTGTTGCAGTTTAATTTTGTTCTGGACTTTGGAGGCTTCTTTCACAATGAAGTGCGTTTAGCATTCTCAGACTTTCATAAACATTTAGATACAACAAACATTGGATGACAACATAAAGAGAAATTCAAATTTTTCAAGTTGAATTGCTAATTTAACGACTTACTAAAGCAGTCATTACTTTGAATGCATCACTTCAGGACTATTAACTGGAGTTGTCTGTGTGTGTGTGAATGTGTGTAATATCCTGCGTCTGTCTCAGATCTTATCACTGTTAGTCGGTAGTTTTACTTTCTCATTTGGGATGTAGTAATGCTGCTATTTTTAAGATTGTGTTGCTTTCAAACGCAAACCTATTTAATTGATCATGGCACAGCCCCCGTTCATTAAAGGTCACGTTCTTCCTGATCCCATTTTTCAAACTTTAGTAAGTGTGTAATGTTGCTGTTAGAGCATAAATAATACCTGTAAAATGCTAAAGCTCAAAGTTCACTGCCAGGCAATATATTTTCTTTAACAGAATTCGCATTTCAAAGCCTACACAGCGAACGGCCGGTTTGGACTACAGCCCTCTACTTCCTGCTTTAATGACGTCAGTAGAGCAGTTTTTTGACTAAACTCCGCCCACAGGAATATGTCAGTCACCAGCTAAGCTAACGGCAAGCTAAGCTGCTATCGAATCACAATACACTAAACAAACTACACAATCAGAACTCATTACGTATTTCTGAAGGAGGGACTTCATAGAACAAGGAAGACATCAGCCCGTTCTTAGGACAGTGAAAACAGCGCTATACAGATAAGTAAATTGTGTGAAAAATACCACGTTTTTTTACATGAAACATGAACACATGTTATATTGCGCACTGTAAACACAATAAAAGCTTTAAAAACACAGAAAGAACGGGGCCTTTAAAGGGATAGTTCACCCAAAAATGAAAATTCTGTCATCATTTACTCTCTCATGTTGCTACAAACCTGAATTTCTTTGTTCTGAGGAACATGAAGGATGATATTTTGGGGACTTTTTGTACAGTAACCAAACTGTTCATGAACTCATTTGACTTCTATAGTATTCTTTTTTCCTACTATGGAAGGAAACACATAACATAAAACAGACAGGTTATCAGATTACTAACATTTATTTAACCCCTTTCGCCTGTAAAAAGCTAAAGAGGGGGGCTTACCACACTTATAGTCTCCTAAAACACCACATACACGAACAAAACCAGTACCAAATTTCCCCCTAAGAAAAAATCTGCATGCACAAACACAGTAGCATATCATAACATAAACAGCACTTTAAATCAGTTTTACTGTAAGGGCCCAGTGGTTGCTGCACACTTCCCATAACAGTCGTTTCACATTGAGCCAACGCACCGCTGGGAGTCAGATTCGAAACAGGACGGCACCGTCATTACACCAAAGGTTCTCATATGCATTATATTGTCCTGTTCTGGAGTTGCTGCAGAGATGCACACTCCCACATATCTCATTCTGGGATCTTTCTTACTTTGATTTATCACTAACATAAAAAAATTCAAAAAACACTATAGGTTATACCAAGACAAATAGTGTGTGTGTGTGTGTGTGTGTGTGTGTGTGTGTGTGTGTGTGTGTGTGTGTGTGTGTGTGTGTTAGTCTATGTGGTTTACGAGGACATGAATAGTGTATAATGACATGTTTATTATGCTATAAACGTGGTTTACGGGGACACAGAGAGTGTCCCCATAAACGGAAAAGCTAAAAAAACATACTAAATGGTAGTTTTTCATAGATTAAAGACTGGCAACAGGTTTTTGTGACATTGGGGTTAGGGATTGGGGAGGTTAGGGGAATAGAATATAACAGTTTGGACAGTATAAAATGCATTGCGTCTATGGAGATGTCCCCATAAACCACATACACCAACATGAAGGTACCAGTGACAACTTTTTTGTACATTTTTTCTGAGAGTGTACAGATTGTTGACCATGTACTAAATCTCAATTATTATATACTCTTTTAAAGGGGCCATGGCATGAAAATCTGACTTTTTCCATGTTTAAGTGCTATGATTGGGACCCTAGTGCTGCTATCAACCTAGAAAATTTGAAAAAGATCAACCCAGTAACTTACAAGCACATGAAAAAATAGGTCGTTGAAATTTGGCTCTCCTTGTGATGTCATAAGGAGCTGTTATTATAATAATACCACCCCTTAATCAAACCACAGCACTGCCATTTAGTGCAGAGAGAAAATAATTCACAGAACAATTGAGTTTCAATTTCAACAAACCACCATCATTGTAATCAGTGGTTGCACCTTATCCGCTCATGGGCATTTTAAAGGACACACCCAAAACAGAACATTTTTGCACACACCTACAAAGTGGCAATTTTAACATGCTATAATAAATTATTTATATGGTACTTTGAGCTAAAACTTCACATATGTGCTCAGGGGACACCAAAGATTTATTTGACATCTTCAAAAAGTCCTGTGACATGGCCCCTTTAACACAATACTGCAGGTATAAAGGTATAAAGTGCACCTATTTCATTGCTAAAAAAACAACATTTGTGTATTTGGTATTATACGATGTGTTTACGTGGTTTATGGTTAAAACACAATATTTTCCACATACCATACATTTTTGTAGCTCCAGATATCTTTGTCTTCCTGAAATGCGCTGATTTTGTACAAAACTCATCGATTTGAAAAGCGCTGTGTCCCTGATTGGCTAGCTAATCTGTACGTTGTGATTGGCCTGAATACCTCTGACGTCAGCCGGAAATGTGACGCTCCTTACCATGTTTGAAAGATTCGCTCATAATGCAATGCTAACAGGAGTTAAATTACAGATTGTGAGTGTGAAATGGGAGGAATTATCAGTCTTGTCTACATCACCAATCCCCGGAAGTAAACTGTTGTCTACAATCCGTGTGTTTGTTATAGTCCAAGAAAAGAGATTTACGTTAGGGACGATAACTCGCGTCATCGTTTACTTTGGGGTTTGTACCTTTTGCATATCGTTAACATGTACTAATTACACACTTACACACCAAAGGAAATGTTAAATCGTGAATTGGATAATTGGTGCTCTTTAATGGGTCAGGCAAATAGTATATGTAAGTATTTTGGAATCAAAGTTTGCCTGATAAGGTTCCAAAAATCATCTGTCCCCATTCATGGCCAACTTTAAAGATGTCATTAGGTATAATCATTGGTATAAAAGTTGTCAAAAGTTTATTAGTAATGTCTTTTGCTGTGCTTGAATTGTGTGAAAATGAAACCTGAGAGGAAATCAAAAATGCATTTCATCTCGGAACACATAAGCAATTATTTTAGACATTTTCTTTGGCATGCACTCTAAAAATGGCTGGGTTATTTTTAAGCCATGTTTGGTAAATATTGGACAGAACACACCGCTGGGTTAAAATTGACCCAATGCTAAAGTTGTTTTAACCCAACTGCTGGGTTATTATAACCCATGGTTGCTTAACATCAACCCAACTTTGGGTCATTTCTTAACCCAGCATGTGTTCTGTCCAATATTTAAAATAACTCAGCCATTTTTAGAGTGTGTGAGTATGGATTTTTTTATTTAGCTATTTTCCAAATTGTGTTCCTGTATAACTCATGGGTTCAAACCCAAAGAACATGCTGATAAAATGTATAGGCTACCTTGTAAATGCAAATACGTAAATGTAAATAATAATTACAGTTACATTCACGCTTTTATGCAAAGTGACTTACAAGGCATACATTTTATGTACAGCACGTATCCATTTTTAAAATTTGTTTGATGAATTCATTTGTGTTCTGCATTCGGAAAGAATTTGTTCCCGCAAGTCAACTGAATGGGTGTCTCTGGCAAAGACGCACACGTCTCATACCTTCCACCCTGAGTCCTCTTCTGTATGTTTGGCTCTGCTCCTAAACACCTGTCATTCTGCTGTCGCACTGCAGTCCCCGTGTGAGGTCCCCATTCGCAGTCTATTGAACGCTCTCTCAAGCAGAACACTTCAGCAGAGGCCCCTGTCCGCCAATCCTTCATGGCTCAGTTCCAGTCTGCCCAGGTCCCTGAAACATCAATGATTTGTTTATAATTAGCACTGGCACCTCTTCGCTACTTAGAGAGTGTTTGTGTTTAAAAAAGGACCAGAGGGGTCATTTGACGGATGGGTTGAAGGTGGGTGTGCAGGGCTCGAGCTTAAGGGTCCTGAGCTGCGCCGTAGCCACTTGCATTCCTCGAGCACTGCACTAGCATTGCTGACAGCCCAAAAGCAACCAAATGGGGATGTTTCTTAGGGGCTTAGGGACTAACTGGGAGAAACCGTGATCTTTACATTTCATCCAAAGGTAGGCCTATACATATTATCACTATGTCTGTCCCATAGAAATATAGAAGTAGCTCTGAGCTAAAGGAACTGCATGGTGCCCAACCCAGGCGGTCAGGAACACTGGATGATCAATTAATAAACAACGCTGTTTATATCAAGATGTGTGAGGTATAAATACACTTTGTGTGGTCCCTTAAGTTTACATGGCTGATGGGCTAACATACATCATAGCACCATCCTCTGATTGTTTTCCAGCCAGGACAATATCCATGGGAACATTACACACAAGCCACTGGCTTTGTAAATGAAGCCACTTCTGGACGATGAATCTTACAGTATTTTAGATGTTTAACAGGATGATGTTTGGAGGATGTCATGTGGGATGGTAAATGTCATTAAATACATCATGCAATATTTACAGAGCTAAACTCAGTTGTAACGTGCAATTGTGTCATATTGCATAAAGAAGTCTTTGGAGGCATGATACCTTTGCTTTATAGGTTCCCTTTGTATGCCAAACGCACCTTAGTCAGGGTAGACGCCATGTCTATGCTTCGATTTATTCTTCCCCCACACAGAGTATGACACAGTTTCCGCTGCACCTATGAGCCAGTTTTACTACTGCTGTATCAATACATTACACACAATGCCATTGGCAAATGATGATAAATGATACCTAATAGCACAGGTTTGAAACCTGTGTCTACAAAGGCAAGCAGGCAGACGGTCTTGCCTGGGCAAATCTTGAACATATATTACTTAGTTTGTATTGTCATGTAATTGCAACATTTTAAGAGTCAAAGAGGCTCTGTGTGAGGAACAAGTTTGGTGTATCATTTAATACTGCTTGAGGCTTCTATTGAGACTCTATGTGTTAATTTCCCATTGGATACGGATCTTAAACCCCATCTCACGTTTCACCTGTTGGTGACCCCTTACCTGCAGATGCCCTCAAACTCTCTCTTTGATCCAGTGAGGCTGTGTGTGTACAGTAAAGGTCACAGACACACACACCCTTCTCAGAGTCTTCTGTGTGACGCGGTGTTGCACACAACAGTCCATTTTCCGGTGCTGTCTGATGCTTAATCAGGGATTAAACATTAAAGTGCTGCAAGTGTGAGGTAAATAAGTCGAGGTTGTATTTGAACACCTTTATGAGTATTTAAGTGTCAATAGTGGCCTTTCTCAACCTGCCAAATAATGTTTGCCCTCTTTCAAGATCCGAGTGCAGTGGGTGGCTAGACAGAAGTGTGTAGGCAATGTCAGAAGAAGCCCAAGATCATAGTGAAGACTTGAAAACTTTCATGTGAAATGCTACATTTGCATTGAACGGTAAATTACTGATATGCTGTTTCATTCTGTTATGTTATTTGGCATTTTGAGCATATAGGTCAATTATTAGGAAATACAATCTTGTTTTAAAAAAGCTTGTCTTTAGTCAAAAAGTCAATCTCAAGTTTAAAAAACATGCTGCGTTTATGTTGGTTTCATGCTTTTAAGTGAAACAAATGTTACTTACACACTTAAAGGAATACTACTTAATTTACATGCCATCCAAAATGTTGATGTGTTTTTTTTGTTCAGATGAGAAGAAATTAGTTTTTTTGAAGAAAACATTCCAGATTTTTTTTCTGCATATAATAGACTTTATTGGATCGTTTACAGTTTCAATGCAGTTTAAAATTGCAGTTTTAACGCAGCCTTAAAGAGCTCTAAACGATACCAACGAGGCATAAGGGCCTTATTTAGCAAAATGATTGTCATTTTTGACAATATGCACTTTTAAACCACAACTTCTCGTTTTGAACCAGCCGTGTGACACGCCAGCGAGATCTTACTGTAGGTGTAGTGTAAGCACGTCAAAAGGTCTCGTATGACGTATACGAAACTACCGCTCAGTGTTTACAAGGGTGGAGAAAGAGGATCCTTCCGACGTTGTTGTATGTGGAATTATACTAATTAATGTCTTTGTGTGCGTTTATTGTTTAAAATGGTCCGCAAATGTGCGTATCACATATGACGCGTCATACGGATAGTGCAAGAGGAGAAGTTGTGGTTTAAAGTGCTTATTTATGGTATCGTTTATAGCTCTTTGAAGCTGCATTAAAATTGCAATTTTAAACTGCATTGAAACTGTACACTGTTGGGGTTCAATAAAGTCTATTAAAGAGCACCTATTGTCCGATTCACGTTTTTACATTTCCTCCAAAAAAATGTATTCTCGACTAAACAAATAAAGACATAAACAACTTGGATGACATGGGGGTGAGTAAATTATCAGGATTTTATTTTTATTAAAGTGGAATATTCCTTTAATTCATGGGATTGTACGCATCATAATTATTATTTTAAGTTTTTAACATCAAAGTTTAAAGTATTTCATCAATTACAGTATTTTGTACAGACCTATTCATATTGACACACAGTAATAGGGATCTAAAAGTATCCTAGCTGTGACATCATTTCCTGTTTACTTGTCAAACTACACTACGGTGACTTTTGAGGAAACCATTTCTCCAGATTATCATGATGCTTTTTAGTATTCCTTACAATAACAGGAAATCCACCATGACATTATTAACTTGTAGTGATAGTTCACCCAAAAAAAGATGATTTACTCGGTTGTAACCAAACCGATCATAGGCCCCATTGACTTCCGTAGTAGGAAAAAAGAATGTCAATGGGGCCTCTGATGGGTTTGGTTACAAGTATTCCTCGACATATCTTCCTACAAAGAAATTTATACAGGTTTGTAACAACATGAGGGTGAGTAAATGATGACAGAATTTTCATTTACGTTTTAAATGGCATATTTTGTATATTGATTTTCATGTATGAATATGTCAAACACAAAACAAATGAGGGTTACCTTATTGATTTTTAACCCTTAAATGCATGATGAGTGCTTCAATATTACATATTCAGGTCTTTAGTGACCTGGAATTTGTATCTAATGTGACTGGATCTCTAAACTGCCCAAATAGTACAAACCTGTTCTAAACAAAAGCATGTTTTGTTATACTTTGAAATTTTAGTTGTCATCAAACTGATGTTAAAAAATATACAGGGTTAAAGTTCCACACTAATAATTCAGTCACCATAAAGAGCACTGCAACATTTTTATCAAATAATTTAGTCCATACATTCATTTATACAACAGTTCTTTCTGGTTCTCGAATATGATTGGCTAAGAGCCATACGATATTGTACTGATAACGGCACAGTAACCGCTTCACCTTTCGTATCATTCCGCCACCTAGTGAATGGAGGTCCTAAACAGGCTCATCTCTGAATGGAAAAACACAGACGCGTTGATTTGAATCACTCTCCGTGTGTCTCATTAGTTTACTAGCTCATAAATCAGTCTGTGAATCCCCAATCGGAAGTTATTATTCCGTCAAAGATCAGCGCTCTTGGATGTTACGTTAAAGTTAATGGGAGTAATGTCTTGTCACATCGTGTGAACGATTAACACTTGGAAAGAGGAATATAAAAACACTCGTTTTTTTCTGGAGCTATATCTCTTATCAGAACGCGAAAACACAGTGGAACTGCAGGTAAGCACCGCAGCTTTTAAATGTGGACATTGATCATTTACTTTACCGTGACGTGACTATTTAAACATGTTATGAGATATCGCCACTGATATATTTATAAGCAGCATGCAAAAACATCTCTCTGACACTTATAAAAAACTGTTTTATATAGTACTGACAAGAACAAAGTTTAATAATAATAATCGAGTGCTCGTATCGCGTTAAGAATAAATGAGAAAGCAATAGTAACGTTATACAAGTATAGTTTTATTAACTTTTACCTCGCGCCAAAACAATAACAACACAAAAGACACTAAATATGAATAAAAAAACAATTAATAGTTTGACCATGACACCAAATACTGCTGATTTGATCTCATTTTGACCATCAAAAACAAACAAGGCGAATATCAGAGCCAGGGAATCCCTGTCAGAGATGTAGCCCAGAGAGGGCGGTGGTCAGCGGGGCGAGTGAACACTGACGTCCGCTCATGCTTTGGTTCTCATTCGTACCGAATCTCACTAAGCAAACGTTCAAACAGGCGCTATCTTTACTAATCGACTGCACATTTAAATATAATACATATACATTCTCGACTGAACTAATCTTAAAACTACACTTTGTGACCAAGAAACGGTAATATAAAGAAACGGCTTTTTGAGTTGTTATGAGATTCAAAGCAGCCGAAAGTGTTACCTGTCATTCTGGCCGCCCTCAAATCCGTGGCGGAAGAAGTAGTTCTCAAACAAACAGGCTTTTAAAATAACTCCGTTGTTGTTTTCTAGTTTTCGTTTTTCAAACGTGTGCCGTCGAACTGTTGTATAAAAGCAATATCGCTCTCGGAGTCGTGTGATATAGCTCTATATCATCACGGCTGTGATTGCCTACGGCCTCGTGCCTCTGGCCTAATCACAGCCGTGATGATATAGAGCTATATCACACTCCTACTCGAGCGATATTGCTTAAATATTCATCCATTCATGCTATCGGACCCACAAACCTAAGAGCAATTTAGTATCTTCAATTTACCTTATCTGCATGTTTTTAGACTTACCAGACGGACACACGCTAACACAGGGACAACATGCAAACTACACATAGAAAGGCTCCCTGGCTTAACCAGGCACAACCAAGGAACTCTGTTGCTGTGAGACAAAAGTGCCAACCACTAAACCACTGTGTGGTTTTATAAAAGAATAAAGCATGAAAAAAAATGTTTTCTTTAATTAACATTATTATTTTAATATTACAAACCTCCGGTCTTTAGTGACCCTTCACTTTTTACCTTACATTAATTATAAAACAGATTGTGTTTTAAGTTTTAAAGCTGGAAGTCTAACTTTAAGAAATGAACGAGGGGAGTATGATGCGCTGGGTCACTAAGACCCGATACATTTAAGGGTTGCATTAAGCATTTTTCTCTGCAATACAACCTGTAGTTTTGTAAAGCCCATGTCAAAATGTTTTGTTTTAAAATATTCACATTGATAGACTCAGGGGAGAAACATTTAAAATTCCCATAACATTTGGGCTTTCGGGGTGTGCTGTTATTGTAGTGTAAACTTTAAAAAAAACACTCTCACAAGAGCTTTGTAATTCATTATCAAAACTGGGATTGAAACAAGAGTTGTAAATCTCTTCTTTAAAGCGCTCATTTATCACTATGACAATCACAAAATTAAAGACTGTTAAAGTCATTTTCTCACAGTTATGTATAAAGAATTGACTTGCCAAAATATATAGCTTACTGATGATCAGTCTCGAAAATCTCATTAACCGTTGCTTCTGGTCCTTATTTCATCACTAAACATATTTTGTCAGTTGTAGCCTAGTTGTTAGTGGCTTACAGTATGTGGCAGAAGCAGGTTTGAATCCAGTCTACAACATCACATTCTCATCTCATCCTGATTTCTTATATCTGCACTGTAAAAAAAATAATTTATGCTGTGGATTTACACTTTTTTAAAACTTGTTGGTATAAAGGAATGTGTTAAACACTCGTCATTCATCAGATGCAGGTGGAATGTTATTAAACAACCATAATTTACTAAGAAGAACACAACCAGGGGGTGCAAACATATTATCAAAATCTATAGCCATATACAGACATATAACATTCATTTATTTTCATACTTAAATAATTAGTACACAGGAGAGGAGAAAGTAAAAATTTGGCTTACAGCCTGTGATGGAAGAGATTGTCTAGACCAAGTTTTCCCTCTGAGACCCTCCTGTCTCCCGGGGCAACAGAAATGTGGATTTTGGATGCTGGAAAAATTGTTAAATTATCAGACCATGCTTCACATTTCTTAGTATCACAGAGGCTATAAGATCTGCTCTGTTAAAGGACAAGTTTGGTATTTACACTTAAAGCCCTGTTTTCAGATTGTTTATGATGAAATAGAACGTTGTTGACTGAAATTTGGACATATGATGCTGGCCCGAAAATTTTTGGGTGTTTGTTCTATCACCTCCCACCTCTACAATGGGTGTATAGGTGCACTGGAACAATCCTTCCTAAAATGCATTAAACTTTAGTTTACAAAGACGTGAAACTCACCGAGTGGTCGGGGGTGTTCACTGGTGTGCTCGCGCGGAAATCGCTGCAAAAGATGCTTTCCAACAGCTGTTTTAGCATACGTTGTTAACTTGTGGACCTATTTTTCCAAACGCCTCACACCCGTATATTCTTCCGCTGAGAGCTTGAATAATAAACACTCCAGCCCAGTTGGTGGCGATAATCTGACTTTGCCAAATGCAAGAATAGAAACAACGTTCTCGGCGTAGAGTAATATCGTACCTCACAGCACATCTAATACAAGTCAATAGAGTTGGACAAAAACTACAATAAAACCTGTTGGAAAGCATCTTTTGCAGCGATTTTTGTGTGAGCATATCAGTGAACACCCCTGACCACTCGGTCAGTTTCACGTCTTTGTAAACGAAAGTTTAATGCATTTTAGGAAGGATTGTTCCTGTGCACCTATACACCCATTGTAGAGGTGGGAGGTGATACAAGAAACACCCGAAAATTCTTGGGGCAGCCGCATATGTCGAATTTTCAGTCTAAACCCTTCTATTTCATCATAAACAATCTGAAAACAGGGCTTTAAGAGTAAAATACCAAACTTTTCCTTTAAGTTAAAGACTAACCACAGCAAACTGCTATCAAGTTATTTTAGTAAATCACAACAGTGTGACAAAAGGAAAAATAATGTGGTAGTCTATGTCTTGACAAATTTGCATATTAACATTTGTTAAGAAACCATTCTGCTTCCATTTATTCTGATAACTCTTTAAAAAACACACATTAAATAGACTGTTATTTTCCATGTCACTCCTGTAAAGGGTGGGAGGCCTGGTGAAGTAACTTTAAGTGAGCACATTCATTAACCTACAAGTTGACAGTGGTAACTGGGAAACTAACAAATATTATATATTACTTTATGTGTCACTGAAAATATATGCCCTTTGTTGCTGTGAAATGTCCTTGGGGCTTGTGGGATCTCTTACAAAAAACAATACTCACACCTTGTGAGAGCTTTATAAAAACTGTCCAATTTCCAAATGGTGATTTGTTAGGATGTTTCACCTATTTTTCCGATTTCCCTCATTTAATTTCATCTTGTCAGTTTCTCATGTTATTCAAATTACCCTGAAATCATTAGGGACGAGTCAATAATCTCCCCCAGCTCTTAGAGATAATATACTTTTAGCAGAGCTTATCACTTGTTGAACAGGATTTTTTCCAGATGGTCAAGAGATCAAATGAATTATAGCCACCTCTGATAAAACTTTTATTTTAGTTCTACTCTTGTCACCTTTTCTGGCATCAATGTTAACTCCCTTTTGAGCTAAATCTCAAGGTAGGATAAGGTCCAGTTTTGTGGAGTCTCGTTTGCTGTGCAGCTAATCAGGCTCCAGTGCCCGAAATAAACTCCATCAGGAAGACGTAACTGCTGAAAGCCCAATTAGGTTCACATCAAAGCAGCATTTTCAATACTTCCCATTGGCATTTCAAGTTGCGCCAGTGCTTTCATCTTGTCGTGTGTCCCAACTGGTCTCAGCTCATAGACAGAGTCAGGAAGTCATCGGGAACGCCTGGCACGTTAATGCTCCAGGGACGGCGCGGCTGCGCTGGGCATCCCAGCGACCCAGAAAGAGGATCCGGATTCTTCACCACTAAAATCAAAAGCGTTTCATTTTTATAAGACTCGATAACAAATCTTCTGGCAGAGGTGACCACACCCCTTTCCAAGGGTTCTGGGTTTCGCTCGCAAAGATAAAACAAACCAACCTTTTCTGGATTGTCGTATTTTAATTTGAAAGAAAAGTCAACATTAGCACATTTAATTTATATTATATACACTGTGCAACATTATCCATCTGTTCTTTTCTTTCCAGATGAATCTGTTTAACCACTTGTTGCTTATAGAAGCAAAAGCTTACGCCAGCCATGAGAAACTGCTGATGTGGATTGTTTTGGAAAGTGCTCCGGCGTCGCTGTCACACGTCTCATCCATTAGCCCAACAGAAAGAGGGGAAATGATGCGGCCCACCATTCTCTCCATGGGCTGGAGAGAGATTGCAGGGTCGGAGGAGGTGTTAGGGAGCTTTTGAGGTGGTGCACCCTAGGAAAGCACTGGCTCCAAGGGGCTTCCCTCCTCCCCGTGGGGCTGTGATAGGCTGGGTGGCAGGAGGGTGGGTCGAAGGATGAGGCTGCGGTTGCGGGGGGAGGGCGGCGGCTGGGCCGGGCTCCCTTCTGCCCTCTCGCTGACAGGATCTGGTCAGTGTCCTGCTGCGGAGGGTCACGGCCCAGCTTACGAACACAAACTTATCTCCAGTGCATCAGCTGGGCCGCCTGCGCAGTCAGCCTGTCTCCATAGCAGGCTGCGCTCTCTTTCCTGCAGCGGAGGTGGGGGGATACTTTGGTTGAGGAGGGTGACAGGGAAAGAGAGAACGAGAAGGTCTTAAGGGAGGAAGGGGGAATAGAATGGGAAACCAAGGATCTAGGTCCTGCCAAGTCGCTGAGCTACATGGAAAACACGAGCTCCCTCCAGGGTAACAGGCTCACTTCTGAATTTCAGCAAACAAAAATAACTCTGATGTGGCCGTTCCTCAAGCGCCATGCACTTTTTTCTTTCGGTCGGCCAGAATTCCCAGATGCAGACCAAACTTATTCTGGACCCTGGACTGTCTTGCTAATGCGTTGCTAATTTGCTCTTCTGTTACAAGCGAAGAAACTTAATAATTCTGTTTTGCCCATGTTATTTATCATTCTTCTCTTCACAGATGATGACCTTTAGGTGACCAATAGTAAAGCTCAACTCTGGCCCTTCTGGAGACTTATTTCATCATTTGAGCGGCGTATGATTAAATTCTCATGACCTAATGCATTGTAGAATGCTTTGGAACTGGAGTTAATGTTTTCTTCTTTCTCTTCTTTCCCCAATCTACTCCCACCCTTTCTTCAGCAGAGCAAGGGAACGCCGACTGTGTCTGCCCAGTAGAAAATGACAACTTCATTAGAAGTGCTTGGACAGAGGAGAGAGTGGGAAAACAAATGAATGCAAGCAGTGCTGATGGAGTGCAGTGAAGCTGGCTAACTCAGAGAACTTATATCTGCCAAAACCGTGTCTGCGTTACTTTAACCCAGAAGAGAGAGAATTAGATGATGTATGGCTATTTGATGGGAGGAGCATTGTGCAAGGTGTTACTGAGTTTGTCTCTTTTCAACAAGATGTTTTAAGTAGAGTATTAGCATATATGAGCTGCACTGGTCATGAACAAAGGCACCAGATGTTACTTTGCACTCTTGAGAAGATACAGATACTCTTAAAGGTGTCACATAGAAGAAGGGGAACGTCTTTATTAACCTTACAAAATCTATTAATCAAATAATGATTCTTTTTTTAATTTATTGACTATATACATGCCTGATGAAGGTCAGTGGACCAAAAGGTCGCTATTGTTATTAAATATTCAAGCAAGTATTGATAGTGTGCAAGGTTTTTTATATACTTATTTATATATTTAAACCCCTACGGAAGCCGAGAGAGGCCATGCACTATTATTATTTTTGCTTGCTTGTTTTCTCGTGATCTCGACATAACAAAAGTTGTATTCTTGAGATGTGATTAAAGCTTGCGTGTACTCGATTGAACGAGTTGTTTTGTTTGTAAACAGCAAAAGCATATTTTGCTAAATTAGCATGGATGAACAAATGAGATTTTACTTGGATCAGAGATCGCTCAAGCTAAAATAGATTTGTCTATATTTACAATTTTACAGTGGTGAATTTAGGGACCGTCTTTAAGTTACTCAATACACGTTTCTACTTTTAACAGCATTTAAATGGAATGACTGAAAGTCAACAAACAGTCACAAAACCAACGTGTTTATGTGGTTGTCAGCTAATGCACACTTTTTAGATTGTTGATATTTATTTAAATAAACTGTTAAATACTATTGACGATAGAAACGTGTAACGTTACAGTATTACTTTAAAGATGGTCCCTAAATTCACAAACGTGAACGTCCAACTTTATTTATATATTAAGTCTATCTACACATTATGTGGTAACGGCGAGTACCCCAACTCATATACATTAGCAGTCCACTTCAAAATAGAATAAATTATGAACAGGAAATTACATTATGACATTTGGATTATCATGGCACGATAACGAGATCGTTTTCTCGAGATCATGAGAAAATTAAGTCGTGATCACGAGAAAACAACTTTCGTTATCTCGAGATAACGAGAAATGAAGTCGTGATCACGAGAAAACAATTTTTGTTATCTCGAGATCACGAGAAATTAAGTCATGATCACGAGAAAACAAGCAAGCAAAAATAATAATAGTGCATGTCCTCTCTCGGCTTCCGTAAAACCCCGACAGTTGTGTTGGATTATTTTTCTATGAGCCTATTACCTTTTCAGGTGTGCTATGTATCTGTTCTTTGATTATATATTTTAACTTTTTAACACATTTTTGGTGAAAAACAACACAGCTGCCTTCATTTGAAGCCCTTGTGTGGGTTTTCCTGTGTTGACGTATTAAAAACAGGAAGTTGGAGTATCACAGTCTGATTTGATTGGATAAAATGTGTAGTGCATGATGAGTCGTCAACATTTCTAGTCCTTTTTATGCAAGTAAGAAACTGTACATTTTAAATGTATATGAATGCAAAACGTTTACATTTAATGGGCATAATTACTTTAAAGACCTAAACTCAGTTTTTATTTAATGGGGTTTAAAATGAGTATTAACAATTTATTTTATGTCATCAAATGTTGCGGTCACTTTCTGATGTGGAATTTCTTTCTTTAAATAGTATTTTTGAAAAATAATGTCTAACAAAATTCAGGAAAACAGAGATTGTTGGGTAGATTAAATAAGAACGTTTCTTGAACCCTGATGTTTGATCACTATGGGAAATGTTTTGTTAATGTCAGTGGTAAGTAAAGAAATTTTGCTGATACTTACATTTAAGGGGAATCTTGTTATTTAAAGGGGTCATATCATTAAAATCTGACTGTAATGTAAAAATGTAAACAAAAATAAAGCAATACAAAAAATCAAGACATGCATGCACACAGTTCAGACCCATTTCGAGTGAGCTCAAACAAACAAATGTCCCATCATTAAAGGGGACATATCATGAAAATCTGACTTTTTCCATGTTTAAGTGTTATAATTGGGTCCCCAGTGCTTTTATCAACCTAGAAAATGTGAAAAAGATCAACCCAGTAACTTAGTTTTGATAAACCATTCTCTGCAAGCATGTGGAAAAATAGATAATTGAAATTTGGCTCCCTGGTGATGTCAGAAGGGGATAATACCGCCCCTTAATCGGTACTATCTGCAATTTAGTGCAGAGATCAGCTCATTTGTATATTAAATTACACACCCAAAAAGGCACATTTTTGCTCACACCTAGAAAGTGGCAATTTTAAACATGTTGTAGTACAGCTGGTATATTATAAACTTTAAGTTGATTCATGAAGAGACACAATGTTATAATAAATAATTTATATGATATTTTGAGCTAAAACTTCACATACGTACTCTGGGGACACCAGAGATTTATTTGACATCTTAAAAAAGTCCCCTTTAAATTTAAAACATTTTTTCCTTGGAAACTATCACAGATTTTTGGCATGTTTTTGCTGCTAAATTCCTCACATTACCACCAAAGAAAACATTATTTTTAATAGTATGTTTAATTGTAAAAAAAAAAATTTTAGTCTGTGTGATAGATTTTGTAAATTTAGCAAAATGACAGATTTTTGTCTGTGGTGATTTTTATACTTTCTCATTAAATACAAAAACAGATTTTGCAGGAATTCTTGTGGCATCGCAAGACTTACTTTTTTATGTGTACATGAATGTGTCTTCTTTTCAGACTTTTTTATGTCTACACATAACATTAGAACTTGTTTGTTTAATTCCCACAATTAACAATTTCTGTTTAATACACAAACCATCTGTTTTCACAAATTATATAACTAAATCAAGACATATGCTACTGATCTGCCATTTTGAGAGTGATTAACCTGGATTTCAGTCTATGGGGCTCAGGAATGCCACAAAAAGGGTAGTAAAGGTCATTTGTTTCATGTTTCATGATTTGAATTACAAGTTGGATAAGGCAGAGGATCAGGCTGTGTCAAGAAAGACCACTAACCATAGACTGCCCTGCATCACATAAAGCCCTTCTGACAAGACCCTACAGACAGAGTCACTGTATCACCAACTGTATCCAAATCACCCATCTGATTACTAAACATGAGATAGGTCTCTCTAGAATAAGTCCTTAAATTTTAACCAGTAGGACTACACAATGTGTTCTACTTTATTCAGCTAAAAATCTTTATGATGCATGTGATCACACATCAGGTGATCATGACAGTGCGTGACAGTACAGCATGTGTGAATATACTGCATTGCAAATATGTTTACAATACGTGTGCACAAGTTTATTTCCAGAACAACCTAAATATAAAACATATTACGGCGTTTACATTGACACATTTGTCAGACGTTTGAAAGCAAATTTTCTCAGATCAAACCCATGACTCTTTTGTTGCTAGCGCCATGCTCCACCAGTTGAGCAACAGGAACACCAAGTCGTCAGTTTAATGGATTTAATATTGTTCTACCTGCGTATCAATGAATTATTGTGGCCATTAAACATGACTTAATGTAATTTGGGGAAGTTTTAATAAAAGCGTCAAACCACTTCACAGTTTATGACTCATCACAGTGATTTAGATCTCTATTCACACGTTGAGGTTGTAGCTTAAACCTCCTTACAAAACCCCGTTTTTTTTAGCATTCCCCTAAACTTCATTATTTGTAACAAACTTGTGAGTCGAGGGAACAGTGGGAGAGGCAGAGATGAAATAGAAGGAGCTCAAGCTCAGCGTACATTCTGTCCTGACCGGTTGGGGCGTGTGCTGCGTGCTTTCCACCACCGTTGGTTCCAGCAGGTACCAGGCACGGTGAAAGGCTTCAGCCCGGCAGCGCTGACCCAAGACACCCTCAGTAGTGATGGATTCTTTACTCCTCCAGCTAGCTCCTCTGGGCCAGAACCGTGAGCTGGCCTTCACATTCCTATTTATCAGCATTTACAGTAAATGCATAAATGTGCACTAAAAGAGAGATTAACATAGTGACCTGATGTAAGTTTATTCTGTAACTGCAAAGGTTTAATGGGGCGTAGAGAGTACGGGATGTTTCAAAAGCAGTCTTCAACAACTCGCTTATTTATACAGAGTTAATGCTTTATAATAACAGTTTAAAATACTGTGTAAGAGGAACAATAATAGTGTATTTCATTAAAATGGACTACAGTAAATCATCCACAATTCTGTTGTAATTTGGATAGGGTTTTTTTTTACCACCACTACATAGTCCTGTCAAAAGATCCCACTTCCAAAATATTATAGCATCTTCAATGTAATTCTATAGAAATGTCTTGAATTTTATCATTTTAACAAGAATAATTTACTGAAAATGCAATCTATTTTCAAAAAAAGATGTTCAGTATCACTCATGCATAAACAGTAAGAAACGTGTTACAACTGAAGTTTAATTCTTCGGGTTAGGAGTGAAACAATGTATAAATGTGATATTTGCTATAAACACTGTTAAACAAAAATAGTCACAATCAGTCACTGGGCCAGTATCCTTTCATAATGTACATATTTTAATCTAAAGAGTTCATATTAGTACCTCAGAGGTAGATACAGTAGTCTATTAGTACCTCAAAGGTACATATTGGTACCAAATGTATATACATCTTTACATAATGGTACATATTACCCAATATCACCCAGTGACTGCTTGGGACCATTTTTTTCAGTGTAATACAGTGTAAGTATTTATAGAAGTGCTATTTTTAATAATATATGTGTGTGCAATTATTATGTATATTTAACCCCTCACACATACATATATTCATTTCAGAATTGTTATATATATATCATATAGAATATATAAAAATATAAATAAATATACAATCACCTTAAGGATTATTGGGAACACCTGTTCAATCTCTCATTAATGCAATGGTGTAATGGTATGGGGGATGTTTTCTTGGCACACTTTAGGCCCCTTAGTGCCAATTGGGCATCATTTAAATGCCACAGCCTACCTAAGCATTGTTTCTGACCATGTCCATCCCTTTATGACCACCATGTTCCCCATCCTCTGATGGCTACTTCCAGCAGGATAATGCACCATGTCACAAAGCTCAAATCATTTCAAATTGGTTTCTTGAACATGACAATGAGTTCACTGTACTAAAATGGCCCCCACCGTCACCAGATCTTAACACAATAGAGCATCTTTGGGATGTGGTGGAACGGGAGCTTCGTGCCCTGGATGTGCATCCCACAAATCTCCATCAACTGCAAGATGCTATCCTATCAATATGAGCCAACATTTCTAAAGAATGCTTTCAGCACCTTGTTCAATCAATGCCATGTAGAATTAAGGCAGTTCTGAAAGGCGAAAGGGGGTCAAACACAGTATTAGTATGGTGTTCCTTATAATCCTTTAGGTGAGTGTATACACATTTAAATGTTTCTTAAATACATACATGAATGTGTGTGTATTTATTATACATAATAATTGCAGACACAAAAATCACTTTTATTTTGTATGCGTTTAATTTTTTGCCCAGCACTAATTTATGGTCAAAGGACAGGTAACAGACATTGCTTAAAGTGATAGTTCAGCCAAAAATGAAAATTCTGTCATTATTTACTCACTGTCATGTTGTTACAAACATTATACATTTCTTTGTTCTGGGAATGTTTGTAACCAAACCGTTCATGGACTCTATTTACTTCCATAGTATTATTTTTTCCTACTATGGAAGTAAATAGGGTCCACGAATGGTTTGCTTACAAATATTCCTCAAAATATCTTTGTGTTCATCAGAACAAAGAAATTTATACAGGTTTGTAACAACATGAGAGTGAGTAAATGATGACAGAATTTTCATTTTTGGGTGAACTGTCCCTTTAAGGTCAAACTGCTTACAGAGACCTGATAGGTGAAACATTTACAATATTTGGAAGAGGGAGGTCTATGACCTAAATGTCAATGAAAGATTATCTTTTATGAAGCACTTCACAAATTCACCTGCCCGTCTAGTCAATGGAAATAAAGGTAGATGAATTGGTATAATGATTGACAGGACCGAATGATCAGACTCCTTACAAATGTTTACTCCGTATAATTTGAAAGTCCTGTCAACTATTATTTTGACAGATTTTTAAACACACACACACCGTGACAAAGCTTTCTCATGGCATTGAAATGCAAATGTCTCTTCTTCATATATGCTGACTCATATTGTGCTCCTTCCTCTAGTTACCGACTGCTGCACTTGACCACTCACACGTGTAGACTTTTCCTCACTGTATAGACTGCATGCTGTTACAGTAAAACATCGAGTCTATATACTGACCTTCCCTCTGAACCTGCTGCTGCTGTTTCACCTCACACTTCCCTCATAAATCCACCACAATGTTTCCTCTCAGCCACACAAATGTGGCCCCATTTGTGGCCTTTCATTGTTTCATCCAGTTGACCCCATCCTGCCAGGCTTCTTGTTACCTGAAATCAAAATATTCTCCCAACAGTTATTCTGCAAAGACCTGGTCATGTTTTCTCCCCTTGGAAGTGGTTTGGATTGAATGTGATGTGTTTTTATTCCACAAACGTCGTTTTGTGTTTACATATTTCCAATGAGTGGATGGTAAATGTCATTTTCTTGAACTCTGAGTGAAAGTGGATGCCAAAACGTCTCTTCTAATGGCGATGCCTTGGATAAACAACTTAAGCCAACGTGACAACCGCACTTGTAGTCTGAGTGGAATTAAATATGGTTTTATCTCTGTCAAAGTAATAAAGCATGTAAAAGCACCGAGCAGATCGCTTCATTGGAGGACATATTTTACCACAGCCAGACAATGGGTGCCCCAACACTGCTCAAGCTCTCTTCAAGTGAATGTTTTCATTTTGAGCTGAACAGAAAAGTATGTTATCTCAGGCCTGCTTTCCTCTACACAAGAGAAGAGAAAACAAATTCTGATTTATAGCTTCTTACAATCCCATTTTGACTAAATTGTTTTAATGTTCTGGTTATGCATAAGAGCGATAGTGTGATTATTACAGTAAGACCTCATCGGAGAGATTTAAGTCGTGCCTCAGAGGTCACAGCTTCACATGTACAACATGATCATCCAATATCAATCACTGTGTGGGAATTTATCTTGGTATTATTTCATATAGATATTATATAATATTAAAAGATTCTTTATTTGCCATGAATATGCAACATTAACACAAATTATTAGATATTTTAAAGAAATGTGAACTTTTATAGAAACATGGCAGCTGGCTTTTATAAAATGATAATGTCATTTCTGAGGAATTCTGACTCATGCCAGAAACACTTCAGACTTGTGAGGGGTGAGGAGGGGCTAAATAACTGTTGTGCGATCTCATAGGGTTGTATTAGTATGCGTTCAATGCTTCTACATTACAGTGCTTGTGTAAATGAAAAGTTTAATTTTCTTATTAATTTAACATGTATTGTTTCTTTAATTTGACCACTACAGTACACAATTACTTTTTTTTACTATTTAGTGTCTTCTCATCTCATCTCAGAGCAAAATGGCAGGCATGTGTCTTCAGCTGAAGTGGCTAATATAAATCTCTCCCGTGTGAGGGCCCAGTCTGACCCGTGCGGTTGGCCCTCATGAGCCTTTGTTTGGCAGTCGCCTCTGCTTCTCCTTTCATCCTCCCCTGAGATAAATCCCTTGATGGACTCTTCTAGGCTCTGGTTGAGAGTGCAGTGCAGTGCCGCCATCATACATCACAGCGCGTTTGATGTGGGGCTCCGTGGCCCATGGGTGGGCTGAAGATGGGCTTCCTCACAGTTCCCCATTATCAATCCTGCGGTCTGACCACAGATCTCAAGCTCTGCCATCTTGACCACAGAACACCAACAAGAACATCAGCGTAAGACTATGTGATGTTGGGGAGACGATTCTTCATGGGCAGAAGCAGCTATCCATCACAGCAGTGGACTTTGATTAGCGTCAGTATATAAATCACAACCTTAATTTGTGATAAAAACACTTTTACTCTTGATGTAAAAAAACGACTGGCATCATCTGGTTCCCCAATTTCTAAGCCATTTTTTAATAAAACTTTAAAAGACTATAGCATACATTAAACTTTACTGTAGTGTAAGTATGCTGTATATTATAGCAATTACTAAATTTTGTTAAAGTGGGGGTTTAATGGTATTTCATGCATTCTGACTTATAAACACAGTTATAGAGTTGTTTCCTCATGCTAAACGCCAGGGTTCGTACAAGTTTTGGAAAGTTTTTTTTCAATTATGGGTCCAGCTGACCCCCGCCCACCCGTCAATCAGCGGGAGACGCTAGAACTTGCAAACATCGCTTTGTTTAATTTTAAAACTCAACATTGGCACGAAAGAAGAAGTGTGTTTTTGAATGTAAGGAGAAAAAGTCAGCTTTATGAAAACAATGGATATAGTTTATTATCCGGGGTAGCAGCTGACTTTTGCGTGTGTTTTTGATGCACTGGATTTCATTGAAAAGTCCCAACCGGGTCATGAGTTGCATGCGGTAAGTAAGCGCTCCTCCCGCTGCTAGTAACTCCTCCTTCTTCATTTTTGATTTTCCGTGGGATAGTCACGGAATTTTTTGCTCATTTTTTCGTGGCATTCTCACGGATCTTCGCATTTTCCGTGGCTCTCCTATGGACTGTATTTTTCCGCGGCATTCTCAAGGATTGGTTACTCAACTGTTTTGTCCTATTTTCTTACCATTGTCGCTTCGGTTTAGGGTTAGATTTAACCAACTCTAACCCCAACGCCAGGCGACAATTGTTTAAAGTTTAGAAAATATAAAAGAATAAATCAGAAAAAATAGTATAAACCAATAATTAAAGTGACATAGCCTACTAACGCAAACACCAAATCTAACCCTAAACCGAAGCGAAAATGGTTTGAAAATAGAAAAATAGCAGTTGAGTAACCAATCCGTGAGAATCCCACAGAAAAAGACAGTCCGTAGCAGGGCCACGGAAAAATGCGGAGATCCATGAGAATGCCACGGAAAAATTAGCAAAAAATTCCGTGAAGGGGACTTTGTGAGATCACGTTGCAGCTTCGTATGTTATCTGAAAGATTCGGTAAATATAGAAAGAAATCTTTCTTTTATAAATCTGATTAAACTAAAGACTCTTCGGAGATATAAAGAATGTAATACTACTCTATAGGTACTCCAGATTAACATCAGAAATGCAGAAACAGTGTGTGTTATGTGAGCTTTAATGTATACTATATAGTATCCTGCTATTCTGTAGTATTATAATGAATTGATAAACTGTTGTGAATATACTTTAATATTTACTATGGTAAGGTTAAAAAACACTACAGTATTTTACTATAGTCTAGTAGTTTACTATAGTAAATACTAAACATAGCCTACTACAGTTATTTATTTATTTATTTAAGTTTAGTCGCATCAAATGAGTCACATTTCCTTCTCCCCGAGGCCAACTGATAAAAACATCACTTTCACTTTCAGTTCCACAAGAGTCCAGTTCATATTTTCCATCACTGTCAGATACATGCAACAAAAGTTACTATTGCCGTTTCTTGTCACTTTCCTTTAGCATGTACTGTCGCGGTTGCAACACCGCGTGCATCATGACCCACAATGAGGTGCCAAAATCACTTGAGGGTACGGAAACCCCAGACAAACACCGGAAGTGCTGCATTTCACGCGGAGGGACAGAGAGTCTGAGCTCTGTGATTTGGGGATGAGATTAACCTGGCTGAGAGTCGCTCAATTGTTGCTGCTGACAGCGCCGTAGCCTCAGAAACCGCCGTGAAAAATTGTGATTTTTTTTTCCATGGCAAAGGAAGTAATAAATGTAATAAAACAATACAAATGTGCGAGTAAGTGAAACAAATGGAGAGTTAAAAGCGTTCTTGTTTTATTTGATGGGAGGCTTTGGCTATCCAACATAGCTCTTACAAAACCGTGACTGATGTAGTTTTTCAAGAAAATGGGGGAAAGAGACAAGTCACACATTTTGCACAATTTTTATTCTTCATCTGAATAGGCCTATCTGTCATTACCATCACATAATGAACTCATGTTAAAATAATGTCATTGACCCGAGGGCTTCTGACCGCTTAAGGTTATCAGTGAGGAACGCAAATGGACCACACACTGATACTGCAACAGTCTTGTAGTCCACGATTATCATAAGATCAGCTCGGTGTACCTATATAGCAGGATCAACATGAAGTAAGCTACTTTCTTAAGTCAGATGAGCGGATGAGAAACATAATTATTCACTGCACACATAAAAAATATGGTAATACGCACAAGTTGTGCGTCATCGCAGTTATGCGTCTGGACGGAACTTAACTTCCGGTCTCTGTTTGTTTAATGGTCTGGATGGTGGCTAAATTGAACTCTGAAAGCAAATACCTCGCAAAAAAAAGTTTTGGTTTCTTAAAAACGACAGCGATCATGGATCACCGCTATGTAAAGGGAGGTCTGGCAGCCGATCTGTAGTTAACATTGTTTACACAGTAACTTTTGTAAAAACTGTTTGAACTAAGATTATCTATTTTTTGTTTATTTTGCTTGTTAATTACAAATAACATTAAACTAATATTGATTCTTTGTGGGAGTTTATCGGAAGTTACGTTTGTTCCACGAAAGCCATTGGTTTATGTTCTTACTGCTAAAACATTTACGCTTTATTTTATAGGCTACTGTAAAAATTCCTAAATTATATAGTGTTTGAACCTTGGCATAATAAATAGGTACTACAGTTTATGAATTAACTATAGCCTAGCTAATAGTACAGAATAATATACATTAAAGGAGTAGTCCACTTTAAAGATGGGGTCCATTGACTTTTCATAGTAGGAAAAAAATACAATAGTAAGTCAATGGGCCCCATCTTTAAAGTGGACTACTTCTACAGTGGACTACAAGTATTGTATTTTGATTGACATTGTGTCATGCGTAATAATGATTTTATGTTCAGATTTTGATGGACATTGTGTCATGCATATTAATGATGTCTTTTCACGTTCATTTCTGTTTTTGTTTTGTTTGTTTGCTATTTTTAATATGAATTTGACTACATTGTGGAAAGCACATTGGTCAACGTCCGTTGTTTTTAATGGTGCTATACAAATAAATTGTCATTGTCGTAGTAAATACTGACATAGCCTACCACAATATTGTTTCATGGGGGAGCATTTCAGTATTAGATTTTTAAATCTTTCCTTTGTTTCTGCTTTGCATTACCATCTTTATGATAATCCCATATTACCTAAACATATTCCTGTTGCTATAAGAAGAGCATTACATTGGCACTGCAAAGGCCAATATGTAACACAAACTGATAAAAAAAAACATATAGCTTAAATGCACTTTGGATATAAAGATTCTGCCAAAGTCATAAAAAATGTTAAAAAGCACAATATACTGCTCACATATATCCATCAGTAGTTGGCATTCAACATTAGTTTTTATAAGTGTCATTTATAGAAGATTCTGATTATGTAATAAAATGGTTTAAAAAAAATCTCTTGCGTGTCCTCCTCAGAAACTGATTGAGTAAGAATTCCAGAGTATCTGTTACACATGACAAATGAACTTGAATCTACAACATTTCATCACTGTTTTATACCACCTACTTCATTCAGCTCATCAAGGGAGTCTCTCAAAAACCATTACCAGGATTAAAAAATCCTGTTTACACTATAGTGCCATCTAGTGGAAATCGAGCGAAATGCTCACTGCAGCGTGGAAATGTCTGTAGTGTTAATGCAAAACAAAGTAGCACGCAGATAAAACAAATACATAGCAAGTAAATTTAATTAAAAAGTACATTTAGTTAAATGTACTCGTTGTTTTTTAAGTTCACTAAATACCTGTGCGGAAACAAACTCGACATTTCGTCCACACATATTTTACATGCTTATGCAATTACATTTATGAACCACTAGATGGCATTATCGCTTTGAAAATAACTGCGATATCCAACCAGGAAGTTACAGTACAGTGTCAGTTATTCTTGTAATAAATTGTGCCTGCATGTGAAATTTCATAATTTCTCGTCATATTTGTAATGTTGTTCGAAAGTCGGTCAAGTTGCAATTTATAACTGAATTGTTATTATAATTATGGATCTTTATACTGTACATATTATGTTTTTTTGAATACACAAACTAAATGAACCCATATAAAATGCTGTTTGGAAATTATTATAGTAAGCTGTTATTAAATTGTACAATACTGTAAAATATTACAGTAATTTACTAGACTTCTACTCTACTGCACTACTATACGTTAATGTATACAGTATTCTGTAGTATTAACTATAGTAAATAAGCAGTATACTTTAGTAGCCTACTTACTATGAATTTTAGTAATTTTAATAAAAAGTTTTTTTTCAATATTACTATAGCTGTTGCCAAAAAAACACGAATTGTAGTGAACAAATTGGAGTAATTTAATTTGAAAAGTAAAATGTAATTTGAAAACAATAAAGATGTCTGAAAGAGCGTTAACAACGATCTCCTTTCTAGGACAATTTGTGCGTTAAATATTTACTTTTATGTAATTCAAAGATGTCCTGTCCAAGTTGCCCAAAAGGGCGGAACAAGAATACAGAAAAAAAAAACACTTAAGGCTGTGTATCAAAATCTAAAGAGCCACCTACATAAACAGCGTACTTAAACAGTAACCGCTGTAAAACTGTATACACGCAGTTGTTGTCAGTCATTTGCAGTGTAAGAACTTATTTTTAAGTTCACATACCATCAATAAACAATTTGCTGTCTAACAGAACCGAGGCCCAAAAATGCTGTGTAGGTAGGCGACTCAAAATGTTTTGGGACACCGCCTCGTTTTCAAGAATCCCTATTGGTCAGACTAACGCTTCCACTGCCACAATACTGCACACACGTGACCCTGCTTTTCTGTACACACACATTAAAACACACAGCAGGCAGTTTAAAGACAACGCCATGACGTTTTGACCAACAATTTTACCACAGATTCACACTAAACACCATGAACCCTTTCCGTTGACCAGCACGCACTGTTTTACCCGTAATGGCGAGCGCGCTGCAGATGAAACACTCCAGCCTGGAGCACACGCGGAAGCGCGTGATAGATCCACGGAGGAGGCAAGCTGCACTCTCATTCCTCAGCAACATCTCTCTGGACGGACGACCCGTGCAGGACGACGGGGATCAGCAGACGGACCAGGATGACACCTCAGTTATGGAGACGAGGACTAGACAGAGCCTGGTTTCTGCAGTGGGCCAGCAGCAGCAGCAGGCATTGGCCGCAGCAGCGAACCAGGCTCTCAGCAGTGCCCGTACTGCGGGCTTTATGGCTGGGATCACGGGTCCCAGTTCGACCGCTGCTGCTCCTCCTCCAGCGTGCAGTGCTGATGTGGAGGGGGACGCATGCAGTGCTCAGGTCATCCAGTCTGTGCTCCCCTTCAGCTCCCCTTTTTCTGCAGTGCCACCGGCTACAAGAGGGAGACTCCAGACATACACTCAGGGAATCCTGCCTGTTTCTTACTCCAGGCAGTCCGGCCAGAACTACTGCTGTTTGGAGGGGGGGCAGATAGCCAATTCTGCCCTGGAGCTCCAGAGATCCAGGTAACATAACGCACTGTTTAGGGATGCATTGCCGTCGGTGTAAGTATCATAGTATACAACAAAGTTGCATTAGTAAACAAACAACGCAGGATTTTTAGTCCTCGAAACCAACATAACTTTTTTTCTGAGGTATTTTTCAGTGTATATTTTAAGTGGATTTCTAAGTAGTATCCTAAAGTTTCCTTCAAGTTCATCCAGGTGTCCTTTCAGAGTGACTACAGGTGTGGTTCATCACATTTATTATGTTAAACAGCCAGAAAGCTCAAAATATGTTATTCAAAATAAGAAATCTATATTTCTATTGAAAAGTTTGTTTCCTTTGTTTTATAATAAGTGTCACTTGATTTGATATTTTGTTATTTAATGCAAATATATTCATATATAAGTGTGCCACAAGAGTTTTGCCACTCTTATGCATTTAATAAGAAAATATAGTGATATACCAACAGATTTGCTCCACATAAGAATTACAAACAAACTATAAATTTATATTATTCAGTGCTTACAACATGAACAGTGGAATGTAAATACACAATGTAAATCATGTTAGTACACACACAGAGATTCAGTACAGGAAACTCCTGTGTACTTCATTCATTTGAGGTTCTCCAGAGGACACAAACTGTACAAAGAAACAATTATAGACCATTAGAGGAATACCCATATAGAAGATGTCTAGTGGGGGATTACCAACTGACTTTAGTGAAATAAGAGATCAGCTGCACTAATGGCCCCATTAGACTCATTAACACAACTCCTGAAAAACTAATCAATAATCTCCATTCAAACTATTCTGCATCATTCACTAAAATCCTAAGTGACCTTTATTCAGGCATGGATTAACGCACGGGCCTACTGGGCACTTGCGCAGGGCACTGGGCCAGCAGGGGGCCCTGTCAAATTTACTGTGTCTATTCTTTTCAAGTAAATATTTTAATTTTATTTTCAGTAAAATTTTGTTAAATATTGAGGAATAATGTGAATTTTTTTTGCAGTTGCAAAGTATTAACTAGTAAATAAATCAAATAAATAATTTTATTGTTTTGCTGCGCTTTTGAAAGGGACATCTAGAGGCGAGTGAAAAGCATTGCGTAATATAAAAGTCACGCATAGAAGACGGTTACTCAAAAACCAAAACAAAAATGAGTTTAAAACCACAACCAAGTGGATCAATCGAGAAAGATACCCCTCAGCTAAGGTAAATTTAAACCAACTTTTTTTTTAAACCAACCTTTTTGTTCTAAGCTAGGGGCTGGACACACCAAAGCTTTTACGCCCGCGGCCGGCGCATGTTTTCAATTGATTCCAATGGAAACTCTGCGTTTTTCAAATAAGCAAGCAGCTAGCGGGTTTTTTCCGCGCTGAAAACCGGCGCTCGGGGTTTTATTCACACTCAGCACTGAGCGTCGAGAGTTCAAAAATATTCAACTTTGAGTGAAAAGCTCCGCCCGTCTTTTTGATGGAGTATGTTGTACAGTATGTTGACAGATACTGGTGAGATATAAATAAACCAATTTGTGGTGTGAAAGTACAGAATATTGTGTGCATTCTCTCCCCGTGTATTAGTGCCATTGTTAATCCTGTATGATGGGGCATACAGGCAGAGGCGAACCAACACTTGAGCCCGTGCATACAGGTGCAACGCTGTTGCCCAAATAATTGGTAAAGGGGGCCTTTGAGACATCTGTGCCCAGGAAACATCATCGCCATAATCCGTCCCTGCCTTTATTCTGTGTGCATACTTTTGATGACACAGTTTGCATAGGTGCATTTCTCAGTTTTTTTGTATACTTCTTATTTTCAGTACAGGCAAAACGTTTTTAAAAAGTGTAATTCAAATTTAAATTGACTGGTTCTTATACTAGTATGAAGTAGGGATGCAAACGATTACTCGTGATTAACCTATAGCAGAATAAAAGTTTACATCATATATGTGTGTAAACTGTGAATAATAATTATGTATATATAAATATGCACACATGCATTTAGGAATATATATATATATATATATATATATATATATATATATATATATATATATATATATATATATATTAAGTATATATATATATATATATATATATATATATTAAGTATATATACATAAATATACAAATGTATATTCACATGTAAAGATTTCTTAAATATATACATGCATGTGTGTGCATTTATATGCAAAGTTATTATACACAGTTCACACACACGCATATATGATGTACACAAAAACTTTTATTCTGCCATAAATTAATCGTGATTAATCGTTATGCATCCTTAAAAGAGTATATATCAATTTCTCTTGTACATATTTTACTCATATTCTGAACTGTGAGTCCGTAAAACTCTTCTTAGCTGTCATTCATCTTTAAAGTGTGTCCACTTAAACATGCCAGTTTCCTGAAGCCACTGGATCACACAGTATATTCAGCATGCTTGTAGTGACAACCGTCTCTAATCAGACATGAGCAGGTGGCAACGGTGGAGTGTTTGCCAGGCACGATATTTTCAATTCCAACAACTCAAAGAACCAGCTTAACCACACCATTTAATCAAAGCTAAAAAGCCACATCCACGTTGTTTTAACTGTTACTCAAGAGCCGTAAAAAGCACAACCAAATCTACTGTTATGAATATTCAGGGTAACAGTATCTTTCACTTTCTGCATACATCACACAAAAACGCAACACAAACTGCGGCTATTGGTTTAACTTGAACATAAATACAGTGTAATATGAGACTCACACATGCCACATATGCAAATGGATGTCAACTGCTTTGTTATAGGACTGCAGAGAATAGTACTGTAAATAGACTGAGTGCAAGTTAAAGTTAGTTTGCCATTTTTAGTGATGTTTTATTACCTTGATGTTGCACTTTATAGACACATGATGTAAAACTTCTTTCGAAAATTTAAAGGAAGAGTTCACCTAAAAATGAACATTTTGTCATAATTTTCTCATTCTCATGTTGTTGTGAACCTGTATGGGTTTGTTTTTCTGATGAACACAAAAGAAGATATTTTGATAAATGATGGTAAGCACACAGCTGATTGTGGCCGTTGACTTCCATATTAGAAAAAATAAATGCGATGGAATTAAATTTGTACCCTCAGTTTGTGTTCTTACATCATTTATCAAAATATTTTCTTTATCATTTATCCAACATGATCTCACGGAAAGTCGTGTTGTGGTCGCGCGGGGTTTGATCGGTTTGTTCGTGTCCATGGCACGAAATTCGGCTTTTTTACGTGCCTTGAGCACGAATTTCTTTTTCATGACACTCGCATGAATTTCTATAAATAGTTGTTGTGTCCGTGGCAAGACTTTCTTTTTTGTGTGTCATTTTGTGTATTGTTTTCTCATTTTTTTTCCCTATTTGTAAATCATTGTCGCTTTGGGTTGGGGTTAGATTTGGGTTAGGATGTACTTTTATGTATTGGCTTCTACAGGTTTTTCTTCCGCTTTTAAAACTATTCTCGCCTGGAGTTGGGGTTTGAGTTAGGATGTCTAAAAATTTAATTCTAACCCCAACCCCAAGCGACAATGGTAAGAAAATAGGAAAAAACGATGAGAAAACAATATATCAAATGAAACGAAAAAGAAAGTCGTGCCACGAACATGAAAAACTATTTATAGAAATTTGTGTGAGTGTCACCAAAAAAACGTTCATGCTCAAGGCACAGAAAAAAGCGGAATTTCGTGCCATGGACACTAATAAATTGATCAAATTTTGCGTGACTATAACACAACTTTCCGTGAGATCAGTCTGCATTTATCACAATACTTTCATTATTTTTTCCTACTTTAGAAGTCAATAGTTACGGCAGCTGTGTACTTACCATGATTTATCAAAATATCTTCTTTTGTGTTCATCAAAATAAAAAACTCATACAGGTTAACTAAAAGGGTGACAGATTTTCATTTTTGGGTGAACTTTCCCTTTAATTTTACCACATTGTCATTGTCAGTCAGATGACTATGCTGTTACACTAAAAATACAGATCAGAATAGCTTCTTAAGGTTGCTTCATGTACCAAATTTACATTTCAAAAAATTGCATATTCCTATGTTATATATGTAATGCTGTGCATATAATAGAGGGGTTTTGTGGTAAAACAGAACTGCTCAGAGAGGGCACAGTGGGAAAAAAAAAACAAAAAATCTGTATACTTAGCAAAACTTGTCAGCATTTTGTTGAACCCTAGTGGTTAACCATAAACGTAATGCTTAAAGTAGAAAATAAACCGTAATATAGTAAACCTCATTTGTTTAATATATGTGTTTGCAGAATTGCCATTCTAACCTGCAGAATACAGTAATACACACACACACACACATACTTTCTATTAAACAGTGTGGGACTTGTTCTAAATGGGCAGCTGCTGGAAGCAAACACAAGTTTCAGGCAGGATGCCCAGTCTGTACCCTGACTCCCGTTCCCCTTCTTCCTTTCCACTCCCTGCCTCTGACCTCCACTTCCTCCCTGAGACTCCCTCCTGCCCGCCTGCCACTTTTCTACCAGGAAGACCAAAACCTTTAGATGTGCTGCCAAAGGCAAGAGAGAAAGAGAGACTGTGTAGAGGAATCATGTCTCTGATATGCTGACACATGCCTCCAAAAACAACACGTACCCACACACACCCTACAGAGGCTACCAAACAATTCGTCTTGATTGGGCAGCCCAGACAATAGCATTAGCGCAACCCTGTCGGACCACACAGTGTAATTGTTGAAATCTAATGGGTGGCTATACGTCTTTTTAAATAGCCTGTGTCGTTGTGGTGCTGACCTAATCTTGCCTTGCATTTGAAGCACTCCTCGGAGACAGCTAAATAGAGTATGATGTCATGAACAAGCTATTTTAAAGCAGGTTGGCATGAATGGGACTCAAAGGAACGGTGAATAATGTGAGGCTTTCAACACAATTTCTGTTAACTTGAAACTTGAACTTGATTACAACAGCATGACTGAGAGTGCTATAAAACAATAAAGAATCAGTGGTTTATAGTAAATTTAAAACACCTAAGGACGTGTTGTTAGTTCAATGTAAGCCATAGTTTCATGGGGATTATTACTTTTATGATATTCCATATACCTGGCAAGGTTTCATAAAAAAAAAAAAATACACAGCAGCAAACATGTAATGAAATATTGAAAAAAAATATATTATTATTTGGCTAAGCATTGAAGTTCTTCAGAAGCGGAACGGTTGCTAAGCAACACACAGAAGCAGTCGCACAGTAATACCAAAGATTAGAGATATTAAAGGTACACTTTTTTTTAAAATATGCTCATTTTCCTGCTCCCCTAGAGTTAAACATTTGATTTTTAACATTTTGGAATCCATTCAGCTGATCTCCAGGGGACTATTTTCAGGTGCAATGATATTATGCAGCACCTGAAAATAGCCTCCTGCTATTGAAAGTAACCAAGGGGACTATTTTCGGACAGTGCGTAATATCACTACGCCTGCTGCAGCCATGGTACAGCAGCAAAGTCCATGATTATTACGCCAGATTATTATGAGAGTATAGTTCCTAGCCATATCAGCCTAGAAAATCGCAACTTTTAATTTTCCATCTGTCTTAGTACACGATGTAACTACAGAAGAGTCAAGTTTTAAATAGGAAACATATCAAAATGTTTTGGTTATTTTTTAGCGTGATGCTAATGGTCTAATCAGAGTCAATGGATTATGCTAAGCTATGCTAAAAGTGCTACCGCCAGACCTGGAGATCAACTGAATGGATTCCAAAACGATAAAAATCAAATATTTAACGCTAGGGGAGCTGGAAAATTAGCATATTTTCACAAAAAGATTTCATTGTGGACGGAAAATGTTATTTTGTTGTCACTTTAGCGAGTCAATTTAAGAAATGTCAACCTTCTCCCATTCAAGTAGACAGGACTTGGTCTTGGATGACTGAAAAAACTGTCAGAAGCATTGCAAACATGGTCGCCAAGACTTTCCTAAAGGGACTTCACAGGTGTGTGTTTTTGTAGTGTCATTTACAATTACTTAGAGCTCAACCAAGTTCTCATGGACCGGAACTATCCATTATGTAACATTGCATTTATATGGCAACGCTACAAATAATTTAGTGTCAGTACTGGCATGATTTTTTGATAAGATTTGGCCAGTTTGTATTGTTTGTCTCTGCCAGTAAAAATAGGTCCACGAGCCAAAGAATGAAGCGTCGTTTGTTGATTTGCAATGCAGTCTGGAATATGTGGTATGTGTACAGCTTTCTGCATTCACTTTTGGGGGGTATTGTGTACACTAGGCGTGGGCCATATGACAAAAATATTATTTCACGATAGGATTAATTTTATATCATGATAACGATATGTATCACTGTAGAGTTTTTATCTTTTAATAAGGTTTTTTGTTATTAAAATATTTAATGCCATATAATTTTCATAAATTCTCACAAAAAACATATGCATGCATAATAAAGAAGACAAAAACAATTTAAATTCAAGCTCACCAAAGATAAATAGTCAGTGATGAAAGAATGATGTACATTATATATCTTATTAAAGGTAGAAAAGTGATTTAGTCAAGAGCAGTGAGAGATTTTCATAAAAACATGAGTGACAGACAGGAGCAAAATTATGTAACATCCCCTTTAAGACAAAAGTCCAGATCCAATCTACTGTTATGCGTTTTCTCCTTCAGCTGTTAACGTTCTCTTAAGCCCTAAATGGTCATGTTTATGAGGAATACTTGCAAAGACGGGAATTTTGACGCTTACGAGCTTAATGAGCAGCGGATTCGCGACTTTCGTCCTCCTCTCACACAAAAACAGCGTGCGCATTTAGCACTGTTGTTTGTGTTTCAATGGCTAAAAATCACTTGTTTTAAAACTACTGTGCTTAAATACATGTACTAATGTTAAGTTTTCGTGACCATGCACACACAATCTCTAACGGTTGACAAATTTCTGCCGGTTTATCATATCTACCGTTTTATTGCCCACCCCTAGTGTACACTATAGTACCTGGTACTATTTTTAGTACCACCTTGAGGTTCCAAGCAAGCCATAACGATACTAAAATGTGACGTAAACATGCAGATCACTGATTGGTCAGAGAGAATCGTCACTACCAGTGGCATTGCTAAATGCAAGATTAGCATACTCTCATGGGCCGTCGAGTAAACCAAAGTGATGTTATCATCTGCGTTCTGTTGTTTGGGTTCCCAAACTCTCTTGTATTTTTTAGCATTGAAAAACATCCACATGCTGAGAATCAAGGACACCGTCCCATCGAAATGCTCCATTACTTTTGTGTTGTGCATTTGTTTGTATCGCGTTTACAATGATGTCACGGCAGTAAAGGCTTTTGTTGTTTGGGTTTCCAACGGAGTACAAGTTCCCAAACTCTCTTGTATTTTTTTATATTGAAAAACATCCACGTGATGAGACTCAAGGACACCATTTTATTGAAATGCTCCATTGCTCTTGTGTCGTGCATTTGTTTGTATCACATTTACGATGATGTGACGGCTGTAGGGGCTGTGCAACTGTAAGGATAAGTCTATATTCCCACCCACTTTATAGCTGTACTAAACAGTAGTGGAAAGCAAACCGAGCCGATGTAAAGCGAGCTGAGCCGAGTCGTGCCAAGCTTGTCATACCACACAGTGGAAAGTGCCATATGGAAGTAAAAATATCAGCACTTTACAGTAATAACACCATTTGGCAAATTAAACTAGAATATTGTTACCTACTGCAGTCTGACACCATTTCTGCAGTCTTTGTTGTAAAGCTTTTTGTTTTTTTCTCAAACTAGTTTTAGTGCTAATTTATTCCTAACCAAACACTGTAGTTTCTTCTTGGCTCATTGTTTATTCTGTTAGCATTCCATAACCAAGGAACAAAACAGTGCTTGGGATGGATCTTGTGCTTTTCCTCCCTATTGTGTGGTTAGCTGGAATTACTGAGAGATTACGCTAACATTCTTTCCCAGTGAAAGAGGCAGGGTAAGGTATTAAACCAAACCTAGAACCAGTATAGGATGTGGTGGAAATTACAACCAGGTAAATGTCTGCCAGGGTGTGATAAAAAACTCAATGGCTGTCAAAGTCTTGTTGCTTTTCTTGTTCTGAGAGTTTTCAAGAACAAAGGACTTTTAGTAGGATTAGATTCAGTTAGACACTTAAAACAATAAACGGCAGTATTTTAAGGAATGAGGTAAGGGAAATGCTGTTGTGTAATAATAGTAAGCAGATGTGGTGGGTAACTACCGGTTTCAGCTTAAAAAGAACTTGAATGCACACATATTTAGATTTTGCTACTTCATGAATGAATTGGCATTAAAAGATGTACATTTTCTTGTTTTCAAAGTTGCTCATTGATAAGGACTCAAAACACTTACGTCTGTGCTTTCACTATCAGAGGGAATTTTCTTTTATAGCTAACCGTGAAAACATCTTTGCTTCTAGCCTTGGAAATTTACAAGACTTTTGTGTACGTTTGTGTATTGATGTTTTGACTGAAGAAAGTTTGGTCTGGACTGGACCATTGTTGTTGTTTTTTTGCATTCAAACGATGTAATGCATAATCAACCAGAATACATGGCCCTGTTTTTCATTTACTCCTCTCCGATCAAAGTCTCAGGCATTTTTGAAACTGAGATGCTTTTAAAAAGTAAGCTGAAAGGGGTCATGTGAGATGTTTTGAAAATTCCTTCACCAAAGTACAAGCTTTTGTTGTGTTTTGGGCTGTGACTGTTGTGAGTTTAATAAAAGACCAAAAACATTGCAGTCCAGTTGTACATACATAATGTTATGCGTTTTTTAGCAAGAGGTAAAATCAGGCTTTCTTACCCAAGTTTGTTTCATGCTAATGTAGCTGATGAAGGGAGATTGTTTTAATTATTTGTGGAAAATGCTTTCATGGGCAGCACTCGGGAGGTGTTTTGGTCATGTGTTGTTCAGTGGCTTCCTGAGCTCACACTGTGAAAGACATTAATGCCCTGTGGGAGTCAAGGTTCACATCAAAGAGCGTAGAACCCAAGAGACGAAACTAGGTGGCACTTCAGTAGTGTGGCCGCCATTTTGGGGTGAAAAATCAAGCTGGACAACAGCACTAACACACAAAATGACAGTGAAAGAGAAGTCAAAGTGGAATAAAAGAGCGCAATTTTTAGCAGTCCACTGGAAAACTATCCGTGTGGCAGTAAAATCTTGCCTTTCATCGTTTTCTGTTAACTTGTTACTGTTTTTTGTGTAATAGTAAACTTTTAAGTTTAGGAACTCCAAGCCCCTAGCCATAGAATTTTTTTTATTATGGTTAATTTTGCTAGTAACCTATGGGTAATACACTATTGCCGCAATAGTTAGCCTGTCTGAAACCGAGCTGACTTAAACAACCATAATGTATGACACTTGCATTACATGCGAACGGCCCCTACGCTAATAGAACTCTGTTTTTGTCTCCCTGTCTCGTCCTCGGCACCGAGGACAATGACACAAACAGACTCAGTTCCTGTTGCTGTGAAGGTCATCGCCCCACTGATCTACTGGCTGTCCTTCAACGTGATGCCTAGCCGATGCTCGACCAACGACCACCGTCTGAACCAGTTTAATCCGCTTATATATATACATATTAATCTCTCCCAAGGGTTTTTGTCCTTCTAGGATTTTTCCCACCGGGTTTTTTTCCTAGGGGGTTTTTAGTCCCAGGGAGAGTCAGCCAACTTTGGCTTAGCTTCGCACTGTACTGTATATGTAACACTATTAATACGCTTGCTTGTACGGCTTAACCTTAGTCGCTATGTTCTACTGCTTATATTATCTATTACATCTACTCATGTAAAGCTGCTTTAGAACAATTAACTTTTGTGAAAAGCGCTATATAAATAAAATTGAATTGAATTGAATTGAATATTAATAATTTACTATTACTATTACTCCACTAGATCAGAAATATATATATATATTATACATTTTAATCACCTTGAACACACTACAAACAGCTATGCTATGTCTCTCATAATTGAATAACTAAAGTCGCCAAGAAAATAAAATGAAAAACGGTCATTTGTTTTGTAATATTGTGGTATTTTTTACAAATGATTTATCTGTGAGCTTCAGACTACGTTTACACGTGGGCTGCTATTTTCGAAACGGACATTTCAACCTCTCCAGTTTCCAAAATAACTTCGTGCACCCATGCCAGTTTCAGAAAAGTGTTCATTGACACGTACCAGTGATGCGCGGGTTGATCCGAAATGAGCGGGTGCCTGTGGTCACCCGCGGTTACGAGTCATCCAAAAATATTTTTAATGATATTCGGGTCGTGGTCGGTCAGGTCTTTTGAAATAAAGATGCCAATTAACTATTTTAAACAATTACTACTTTCAAAAAAATGCGGGCTAGGGAGCGGGTCGGGTACGATTTTTTTTTTTTTTTGTGGGTGGCGGTGTAACGAGAAACTCAAGCCCACGTAAGCCAATCAGAATCCCGAAAACAGCAACGAATCACTTCCTCTTCCTCTTTTGAACAAGGGCACACTTTTGGCGTAGGTGCGAGCATAGATATGTATAATAAAGGCTAGATGTGTTACGGCGGAGTCTCTAACGTCATCACCTGGCAGCCATCTTACCACAGGCAGCTTGCTCACTCGTAGCATTGAGTTTTAATGGTGCAGATACTTACCATATGACCATAATTTGCTCAATTTTCTACCAATTTTCAAACAGTTTGGTTTCTTACAAACGTTATTAACGTGGCTATAATTCTGGATGCTTTAACATGTTACATGTTTTTTAGTATAGGTATACAGTGTCATAGGTACATCTTTGACGTTTTTAACACACCAAACCGTTTGAGGGTGGGTGGTGAATTAAGCAAGTTATTGTCATTTAAAAGTACCTGCACCGTTGGGGCTCGGTGCTACGAGTGAGCGGGCTGCCTGTGGTAGGATGGCCGCCAAATGCAGACGTTCCACTCAATTGGCCAGCAGCGCGGGCGAGACATCTAGCCTTTATTATTACATATCTATGGGTGTGAGCTCTGGCACATACTGTGACATTGAATAAATGTAGTTTTTATGTCGCTTTAACAGGCATGATATCAGATAACACTGCAAAAAGAGTATATTAATAAATTGTCCAACATTCAGATTTTTTTTTGATTAATGTCCTTAAATGAATTTCTTTTATATTAAATGAACAGCATGTAAGAAATGTATATCAATTAATCATAAAATGGCTCTGATATTTCACTATACATTAAGAATTCATTTTTATTTCAAATACTTATATCACTGACAACAGGATATTGTCAAACATAAGATAGGTGAGGACAAGTCCATGTCCTCTCCAAACCTCAATAAATGTCAAGTTTTTGTTTCTAAGACAACTGGATATCACTGCATAATTCCTGCTGAGCATAGCCCAGATGTTTGCAACAAGGCCAGATTTTGATCTGGGTTTGTGGGAATTAAAAAGAAAATAAGGCCAACTTTTAATCTGAACTCAGAATAAAAAGCTTTTAGTAACATCTCAAAGTAGAAAGATGTGTTGCATGCAGTTTTTCTTTTAAACTCCCTGGTGTATTGTACTTATCAGCAGGCTAATAGATATTGCTCATTACCTCAGATTTCAAGCAAGAATGTGTTATGTGAAAGTGTAACTGAAATCCGTGCTGGACCCGTGACTTATCCTCTTACAGAGGCTTTATACTGGAACATTCTCTGTGTGATCTCATATTACACCAGGAAACAGCAAAGTTGAGCTGTTGTTCTGTAACAGGTTTGGTACTGATGGAACCAGGATTTAGACGTAATGTTTTAAACTGCAGAAATCTGTGCTTTGTTTGGCAATGCCTTATCCATAAAAAACAGCTGTTACAGTATATGCTATAACACCTAACAAAAACTTGCATATACCACTTGTAAGTTTTCAGACTGTATAGTGCTTTGGTTAGTGCAGGTGCCCTAGCATGCTAAATGATCTCATTTGGATAATAAAGGTTTGAGTCTGGCCTGCAACAGGTCCTAACTCCTGATCCCACTTCACCACTGCAGTAATTCCTGTCATTTCTTACTATACCTCTCTAAAACCCTTTTTACACAGACATTAGGGAAAAAACACGGAAAATGCACCCTGGATTTTTCCGGGATCGTTCGATTTTTTTGTTCATTCATACTGCCAATGATTTGCCGGAATCTGCAAGGTCCCTGAAAGACATATGACCTGTTTAAAGTCCTGAACTTTCTTCTACGCAGCGTCTGAAGTTTGCATATTATTCATTATTTCTCACTCCAGAAACCACTCGGGTGCATTTTTGTTTATGATAATAAAGGTGCGCGTAATGCGGTGTTCTATGCTGGTGAATGATCTCAGCTTCAGAAGTGGATATTCGACGAGTTCCCTGATCTTTGCTTTAATCCAGTTTTCAGACATTTCTGATCATAATAATTAATATGCATTTAAAACCCCCGATTTGAGGAGCCCAACGATATATCTTGTTGTGATGACGCGCCAGCATTTTTGTTTATTATAAGCTCAAATGAGCACGTGACGCGAAATTCTTTATGCTGCTGAATGATCTCTGCTTCAGCGCAGTAAGTGACAAGCTAACTTTCCTGATATCTGCTTCAGTCCAGTTTGCTGACATTTCTCTTCGTTAATATTGATCTGCATGTAAATCCCTCATTTTAAATTGTTGTTAAACCAACTTCATGTTTGCATGACATGCGCATCCTCACTACGGCATGCCCAGCATTGTTTATGCGTCTCGTTTATCATTTTCTGATAACTGCTTCAGTCTAGTTTGCGACATTTCTGGTCGTGAATGTTGATCTGCATGTAAATCTCTCATTTTAAAGAGCTGAACCATAACTTTTGTTGTGATGACACACACGTCCTCACTAGGACACGCCCATTATGGCATTGTTTCGGCTTCTTGTTCACACAGAGGGTTTTCCGTGTATCTTACTAGGTCCTCTTTCCGACAACGATCCCAGAAGATTTACGGGACATTTTTGCGTTCACACAGAACCTTGTCTGGCAATTTTATGGGTATTTTCTGGGACCAAAGGTCTGTGTAAATGAGGTTTAATAGTCAGACAAAAGTTTAAAAAAATGAAATGTTTACTGTAGGTTTTTAGCATTTCAAAATAGGTTAAACATACTGTATGTTAGGTATGTATGTATTAGGAGCACATAATAATTATAATATACAAAATGATACAAATTATTCTGTGTATAAGTTTTAACAGCATTGGAAAACATATTATTTTATTGTATATGCAGACGGAGACTGATATCCCAGCGGTCTTCGCTGGAAACTCTGGAGGATATTGAGGAAAACGCTCCACTACGCAGGTATGCCGTTTTGAATTTACAAACTGCATATCACCTATCATATACAATGTTTTCTACTTTAGTTACCAAAGTGATTGTAATTCCTAAAATACAATTCAGGAAGAGGGAGTTTTATTGATAGAATCACTATGTTAAAGTTAGCATTTTAAACTGTGGCTGACCTCACTTTGAACCTCAGTTCTTCCATCATCCCTCCTCCACCACAACTTCACCATATATCTTGTTAACTTCGTTTCTCTATTATAGGGTAGACAGTGTGCCAAAGCAGTGCTGTTTAAGGATTATATACATGTGAACTCATAAAATGAGTAACAAATATCATTTACATTTGCCGCAAGTGTTTAGGAGAAACATGAGGTCATTACTGCTAAAATATTTTCATAAGCTCAAGTCATGTTGAGTTAAAGTCAGTGGTTGTTTCAATACAGAACAATGTTGACTCTGCCGTCTTTTATCTAGATGCCGAACTTTATCTGGTTCACCCCGACCAAAGAGTTTCAAAAAGATCCACTTTATCAAAAACATAAGGCAACATGATATGCGCAATGGAAGGTATGTTGACATCTACCCAACGAACCACACGTAGACATCTCCCAGAAAACAGCACTCGCATATATCAAGTGTTTCAGTAAAAGACTCGTATTGTTTTTTTGAAGATATACTCTTGTACAGTCTTCTGTTTTTGATTATTTAAAGGAAAACCACCACAGTTTTTCAATATTTCACTATGTTCTTACCTCACCTTAGACAAATAAATACATACCCATCTTTTTTTAATGCGTGCACTTAATCTTTGTACAGGTCGTTGTGAATGTGTTAGCATTTAGCCTAGCTCCATTCATTGCTTAGGATCCAAACAGGGATGAATTTAGAAGCCACTAAACACTTTCATGTTTTCCCTATTTAAAGACCGTTACATGAGTAGTTACACAAGTAAGTATGGTGGCACAAAATAAAACTATATTTTATGGCGGAAGAGCACTTCGACTTTGGCATGCAGTAACAACATCACTCCTGACTACTCCCCCTCTCCCTCAAACTTCCGTCAATATTACTGTGCCAGAGGTCGAAGTGCTGCAAACTAAGTGCTCTTCCGCCATACAATATAGTTCTCATTTTTACCTGCTTAAAAAAATCGCTGCGCTTTATTTTGTGCTACCATATTTGTTGTGTTGCTGCTCATGTAGCGGTCTTTAAATAGGGAACACATGGAAGTGTTTGGTGGCTTCTAAATTCATCCCTGTTTGGATCCTAAGGAATGAATGGGGCTAGGCTAAATGCTAACACATTCACAACGACCTGTACAAAGATTTAGCGTACCCATTGAAAAAAGATAGGCATGTATTAATTTGTCTATGTTGAGGTAAGAAGTGGAACAAAGTAAAATATTCAAAAAAATGGTGATGTTTTCCTTTAACATATTATCAGAATAATTTGCTATAATTTTTCACATTACAGTAATTTTGTGTCTGACCATCCCAACATACATTATTTCTATAATACACATTTCTCCCAAATTGGTTAAGCCTGGATGTTGAAAGGTTGGACAGTGCAAAAAAAAGATTGTCACAAGACATCGCCGACATGTCTGCATGTGTTTCATTTCAAACTGACTCTCAAGTGCTTAATAGTTGCAACAGATTAACTCTGTCTGCCTTAAACTCAAACATTTCTGATCTTGCTATAATTGATGGTTATTTATTTTGGCCATATTTGCTTTGAGTGTTTGTCTGATGTTCTCTTTTACTTGAAAGGGAATGTGAATGAGTATGTTGGAAAGCGAAGCTTTGACTAGGATAGTTAATGGAAAAATGCATGCAAGCAGAAAAGGATGATTTTGTCTGCGGTGAGAGATCCGCTCAGCCGTTATGACTTTTATTTGTGTGCTTTTATATTTATTTTTTAGTCTTATGCTTTAGATGAATTTAGCTCTTGATGAGACTCGAAAGCGTTGACAGAATATTTTGCTTAAGAATTCTTTGTTTGTAAACCTATTCATTTTGCCTGTGGCCTCAGTGAATGTTTTAAGTCTTTTTATCTTCTATTTTCATTTTCTTATCTTTGTTGAGTATTTTTTCACATTCTCACAGTAATGAATGACATACTATTTCATTTTAGTTGAAACTATACTATTATATTTGTTTATCTCTTCATCTTTGCCTGTGGTCGTGACCTCTATATTAACAGATTACACTTCAATTAGTTTATGTATCATTTTGTCTTTATAGGATAGTCCTTATCAGTGGCAGAAGATCCTTCTATAGTGTTTTTTCTGTCCTGCCCTATCGAGATTGTAGCCAAACAGGGTATGTATTCTTCAGCATGCAGATCTTCTCTTTACTATTTTGACAGCTTTTTATCCCCTTACTTCTCCCTTATCTCCCTTTTTGAATAACTTGTTTTTGTGGTTAGATAGAATAAGTCTTTAGTAAATTCAACTTTTAGTTGTCCTTTTAAAATCTATTTGAAATAATAGGTTTGATGTAAGGTATAAACACAAAAGTCAATTAGAAGTTTTTGAAACCTATAGGTATTGTATGCTATGTTTCATATTATAGCATGATTGTGAACAATTCTCTATGCACAGATTGTGGAAGTCAGTATTTTCATAGCTGTCCAAAGTTTTAGAAATAATAGGTGTGTAATCTCAATTTTGAATTGACCAGCAAGTTACGGCATGTTTTCTCATGGATCTCACTCTTGACTTCTGTCTATAAAACTACACTACCTTTGTCTTAGACCTGCAGCTGTGCAGCTCATTTCTTTGTCTTAACAAGTCCTGTGATCTACTTGTGTCTAGCTGGTCTCCTACTGTGCCTACACCTGGGTATTGCCTTGCTTTCGGTTTGTGCTATTTAGACCGTTCTTCAATGGTGTACATACTGTCAGACTAAAGCATATGCTCTTAATATTAGACATTTTCCGAGGGAGAAATTCAGCTTGCTTAAAGTATACATGTGTATCTCAGTCATTGGATTTACAGTCTATGCACATTGTACCATGTGGGAGAGAGGTTTAGACAAGACTGTGAGCCCTGCCGTATCTGTTTTGTTGATATATTGTTATTGGTGAATGATTACTAATAAATATTTATAAGAGTACAAAAACTAAACTTTGACACCATTTATTAATACATTTTTCTTTTTAATATTTTTATGCTGTTATGCTGTCCAGATACAGATAAGGTGTGTGTGTGTGTGTGTGTGTGTGTGTGTGTGTGTGTGTGTTAGGTCACCACCACCAGACTTGTTGTTTTAGAAGTTTTAATGTCCATCCATATTTATTTTTCAGTCTATTTTATTAAGACACAAACAGAAAATACAGGAAATATGTACAAAAAATAAATAATTTTCAGGACTAAATGTCGTCTTTAGGCATCGTCAGTGTTGGACCTCTCTTGGCACTAAACACACTAAACTTGAGCGTTTTTGAGCAGAATGAAGTAAAAAGACTAATTTCTTCAAAATGAGAAATATAGAAAAATTGGATTTAATTTTATTTAGGTTTAAGAGATCCTGCAGTTTCCTGCTATTGCTCAAGTGGAAGGGGAGTTTACCCTAAAAACTTGACACATCAGTTTACATTTTTATACAGTTTTTAATACTAGATACACATTTCCTGTATTTTCTGGATGTATTTTTTTAAAGAGGCTAATAAACAATTTTATATGATCACTATAACATTGCAAAAACAACAAATCTAATTATGGTGGCATATGTATGTATGTATATATGTGTGTGTGTGTATATATATATATATATATATATATATATATATATATATATATATATATATATATATATATATATATATATATATATATATACATACATACATACATACATACATACATACATACATACATACATACATACATACATACATACATACATACACACACACACACACACACACACACACACACACACACACACACACACACACACACACACACACACACACACACACACACACACACACACACACACACACACACATTAATTCACATGAAAAATTATAAATTATATTGTTTATTGTTAGTTCGTGTTAGCTAAAGCGTTAACAACCTTACTGTGTAAAATGTTATGAAAAAGCCTTTGGGCTGATATAGGGTGTGAATACTGCACTGTACTGTATAGATTAACAGGACAAAGGTCAGATTTGGATATGATAAAGATTAATATATAGTGATTAGAGACCTGGAATCTTGCAGTGCATTGTACTAAATCTATATTTCTTTACTTTATGGCTTTTCTTTGGTTTACATTTACATGAAATCATAAAACATTACTGTATGTAATGTAAAGATTATCAGTTTGGTCTCAGACTCATGGACTACACTGTAAATAGTGTTATATAACTAGTTTGCAGTCAATGATGAATGGCAAGATACGCAGTACTTGATTCATTGATACTTAGGCCGTTGGCAGTAGTGCCCCAGTATTGACTGAAGTGTCGTGAGTGTGATTTTTCCTGGCTGTAGTATCACTGTGATATTGAGATGACATCAACAGTGGCTGATGAGCTTGCAATGTAAGCAAATTGAGTGTTTGAGTCAAGTTCTGGTATACTGTTGCTGAAAAAATAGCTTTTGTGATGTTCATTAAACTTCCAAGAGCACCTGTACCTGTTGGTTATATGCATATTGCTGGCTCTAACCTCTAGGATTCTGGGATTGTTGATGCTTCGCTAAAATTTACTCTGTGCTAATACTGCTGAGGGTCATTTCTGGATATATTTAGATGCATTGGACCTTTTATGCATTTCTTTTCACTAGTAAGCACTGGTAATGCACAGACAAAATGTCAACATTTTGAACCAGTGCCCTAGATCAGTGGTTCCCAAACTTTTTCAGCATGTGGCCCCCCTTGTGTATGGTGCATTCCTTCGTGGCCCCCCAAAGAAAATTTGTGACAAGAAACTGTTCTAAAACTCAACATTTTAATAAAAAAAATTAAATTATACAAAAAAGTAGTGCTTTTGGGGCCCCCCTGGCACCATCTCGCGGCCCCCCTGGGCCCCCAGTTTGAAAACCACTGCCCTAGATAATGTGGTTTATAGCTCTCCTTCATATCGTCACCTGGCCCTGATCATCTACACAGGGTTTCCACTGGTCCTTAAAATCCTTGAAAGTTTGTGAATGGGGAAAAACTGGGAAGTTTTGAAAATATACGTACATAGATACAGGTCATTGAAAGGGCTTAAATAAATTTTATTAAGTTTTCTGAAAAAAAAAACTCTAGATTATTCCCTGTGTAGTGTAGGATAACAAAATAAAAATTCTAGACTTTTTAAGCACACGTGCTAAACTGTTTGCTTTAAATGCTTTTATCTTCTGTATGCGAATGTTGATTCATACCAAAATACTTTTTTGCATAGTTGTGTTTGACACATGAAAACGTCTCGGGTTACATATGTAACTGGGCGCTGCGTCTCCCGTGCCATACTTCCTGCGTCCCTGTAACGCCGTCTTTGCAATATTTCAGATAGCAATATACTTCCTGGCTTCTTGTCTTTGTTGTTAAGCTTTACCATTGGTTGAATTTGATATACACATTCAGACACACTTACCTTTGGAGGCGTCCCCAAAGTGTCACCGCAGTGACGCAGCGCGAGTTCCCTCAAAAGGGAACTGTAACAATGTATCTTAAAAGGTTACACAATGTAACCTTGCTCTCACTTGAAAAGTGTCCCCACATTTTTTCATTGAATTTGAGGGTATTAGACCTGGAAAGTCCTTGAAAGGTCCTTGAATTTGAAGTTAGCTAATGTGTGGGAACCCTTTCTACAAATCCTTCGGCATTCTGCAAATATCTAAAAAAGCGTCTGGTTTTATTACACAAGAATTCAAACACCTTTAAGTTATGAACAATGTAGTGTAAGTACAGTATAGCTTCTGGAAACTGATAGCAGTTTTAACACTAGTTGGGTTCTTTTTTTGAGACCTTCAGCTAGGTTTTGTGACATGGATGGATGTTTTAGAGGCGTTGGAAAGTAACACAGGTGTGACACAAACCTAAACACAAGACTTGCATTACTGTTGCTTTCGATAAAATAAAATAAAAAGGATTTCCCCAAATTTTCATGTTTATGCAGGTTTATGCAAGAGTCTTGAACTCTGTTAATGTAATATTAATCTTGTGACTTAATTAATTGTATTCATTTTTTATTTTTTTTGTTTAGTTTCATACAGTGACACAACATTATTTGATCATTTTGAGAATTTGATAAATGAATATAATTTTTTGCTAATTACTGTGACTATTTATAATATATCTTAAAATACAATTTAAAATTAGTAGTTAATCAGTAAAAGGAACCCAATTCCCTGTTTTATGTAAAAGGCTTTTGAAATATGTGCATTATTGCCAGTGTATGCAGTAGCAGCATGTTAAATGTATTTGGTGGTACTGTTTTCTGTGACAGGCAGAGCTCTGAGGTGTTTTCTTGCCCCGGCAGGGATGTGAAGGCAGAAAGCGGACGCCAGCGACACCCATCAGGAGGCATGAGTGCCAAGGAGATGGTGATCGGCCTAGAGGGTGTTGAATTGGGTGCAGATGGCAAGCTGACTGAACAAATGCTGTTGTTTCGTTCATGTCATGTCACCTGCCAGTACAGATATTTTTTTTAATACAATCTGTTTTGCTATTTTTGTACACATTATTAAATATTAATTGTATGGCCACTTGTAAAATTAACCGGTAATGGCAATTTCTCTGTATAATCTCTCGATTTGTCTCTATAGACTGTTTCATACACACAGTTCCTTTATCCAACCAATGTCCTGGGTCGTCGAAACACCATCGACTCCACATCGTCGTTCTCGCAGTCCCGTAATGCCAGTCACCGAAGCCTCATTTTGGCACGTGCCAACAGTACCCAGAGTAGCCTTGATACAGGTCCGTCCGCATGCCAACAACTTCTGTCAGAGCCCTTTCATTTTCTCTCATTTTTCCTGATACAGCCTAACAAGGGGTTTCTTGTTTGGTTTAATAAATTTGGACTTTAGTTCAATAACGCTGCCTGGCATGAAAGGTCATAAACTTGATACTAAATAACGATACTTTTAAGTGTGACAGGAAAATAAACTTGTAACAGACATGTGATGATCGTATTTTATCAGTGTACTTATTTGCACTTTTGAGAAGTTTCTGCCTTTATAAAATCTATTTGGTTGTTCTTTCTTGTTCCACAGGGAATGAATTGGGAGATTTCAGGGAGTATGACCCAAATCTTCTGGATGACCCACAATGGCCATGTGGGAAGCACAAAAGAGTGCTTATCTTTCCCTCATACATGGTGAGTTATCACGTAGCATAAAGCAGCATGATTTATGTTTAGTTTGTACCCGATCTGTATTCAGAGGTCGTCTCTTTTTCTTTGAGGTGGCTAAGAAGACTTGATGGAGTTTATCAATTTTCTCCTAAACTTTTGCAAACCTTTCAGCCTAGATACTGGTACTTTCTTAAATCATTGTTGATACTTGGGTACCTTAAAGGGGACATTTCACAAGACTTTTTTTAGATGTCAAATAAATCTTTAGTGTCCCCAGACTATGTGAAGTTCTAGCTCAAAATACCATATGGATAATTTATTATACACTGAAAAAAATGATTCATTGAATTTAATCATTTTTTTAAGGTAAGTGGTTGCAATCAATTTATTTAAGCTACATTTAAACAAAAAAAAATTAGTAACATAAAATAAAATATAAAACTTTTGTTTAAATGTAGCTTAAATAAATTGATTGCAACCACTTACCTTAAATTCAATGAATAATTTTTTTCAGTGTAGCATGTTAAAATTGCCACTTAATATGTGTAAGCAAAAATGTGCCGTTTTTGGATGTGTCCTTTTAAATGCAAATTAACTTATCTTTGCACTAAATGGCAGTGTTGTGGGTGGATAATGTAGATAAAGATCCCCTTCTGACATCACAAGGGGAGTCAAATTTCATTTACCTATTTTAACATGCTTGTAGAGAATGGTTTACCAAATCTAAGTTACTGGGTTGATCTTTTTCACATTTTCTAGGTTGATTCAAGCACTGGGGACCCAATTATAGCACTGAAACATGAAAAAAGTCAGATTTTCATGATATGTCCCCTTTAATGATGGGACATTTGTTTGTTTAGGCTCACTCGGAATGGGTCTGAACTGTGTGCTGCATGCCTTGGTTTTTTGCATTGTTTTCTTTATTTTTTTACATTTTTTGTCTCCTCGTATTGTTGTCAGCGGCATTCACTTTTTGAAACGACAGCAAGCGACTGAAATGATTTTAGCATGTTTATGTAACTAGAGTCATTGTGTTTATTTTCTGGTACTTAGTGTACTTCACCGTGTACTTCAAGGCATTTCTCCTATTGGTTGTTTAATGCTTATGACAATCGCTATTGTGTTCTATACAGAAAGGTTACAATAATAGTTGAATGCTTTTGCTTAATGTTGACACTTCAATATCAAAGATTTATTTTTCTGAGATTTTTGCCCATGTAAATCTAAAAACTGCAAACTGTTTCTGGATAGTGAAACCTCAAATGCCCTATGCTGCGACAGAAAGTAAATGTTTTCCAGCGGCCTCATGGAAAACAGCGGCTCTTTGACCCGTGTTACATCTGTCTACTCATAAGTGAGCACGATGACCAATTTAAGTGAATAATATCCACTATTGTTTGTGTTCGTAGACCACAGTCATTGAGTACGTCAAGCCATCTGACCTCAAGAAGGACATGAATGAGACCTTTAAGGAGAAGTTCCCTCACATTCGTCTTACGCTGAGCAAGATAAGGAGGTAAGGATGTTTATGTTTAAGGATGCTTAACCTTAAACTTATTTAGGGCAACTAATCGGAAAATAATTGTACTATACTTAAATTAAGACTTCATTCATTAATTGAATTTATTCAAAGACCAACGGAGATCGGAAGTGTGGCTCACACTTGCAGACGGATACGTGAAGACAGAAATGCTTAGTCAGCTGAATTTTAAGGAAGCAGTTTGTAACTGCTTTAACAGTTTAAACATTTTTTTTTTTTTAGATATTTTATATAGTAAAGCTTATTTAGCAGATTATGTATTTCAAAACATTGACCCTTATGACTGGTTTTATGGTCCATGGTAATTCTAATGGGTTAGGGGCATGTTCGGTTTACTAACCCAATGTACTATATGAGCAATATAGTGATGCTATCACTTAGCAAACATTATAATGGACCAAAAGATAGCAAGTGATATTACAGCTCAATTGGTTCAGGGTTGTGTTAGCAGCGCAAAGGTCATGGGTTAGATTCCCAGGGAACATGCATTGCATACCTATACTGTGCCTTGAATGCAAGTCGCTTTGGATTAAAGTGTGCATGACATATATGTAAATGTGTTTTAGTCAATACTCTACCAATATTAGATCTGACGAGTATGTGTCCTGCTCTTTTCATAGTCTGAAGAGGGAGATCCGTAAACTAGCTCAGGGGGAATGTGGATACGAGGAGTCCACAGTGGCCATGGCTTTCGTTTACTTCGAGAAGCTGGTGCTGCAGGGTAAACTCCACAAGCAGAACCGAAAGCTCTGCGCCGGAGCCTGCGTCCTGCTGGCGGCCAAGATCAGCGGAGACTTGAAGAAACACGAAGTCAAGATTCTCATTGATGTGAGTCTCCTTTCCAAGATACTGTAGGAGCTATTTACTTAACATTCCTTTCATTTGATCATTCTGTGGGTGGAGTACAAATTTAACTCCAGTGGCACATCTGGGAATTTAAAAAGGGACACTGAACTTTCTTTTAAACTTTGCGTTTATTTGTGGATGTTTCGGTGTTGCGTAATGTCTCGGAGGAGCTGTTACATAATCAAAAGCCGTGATCTGTTTCCATCTAGAAACTGGAGGAGAGGTTTCGAGTGAACCGACGTGAGCTGATCGCTTTTGAGTTCCCCGTTCTGGTGGCCCTGGAGTTCAACCTGCACCTCCCGGAGCACGAGGTCATGCCCCATTATAGACGCCTCCTGCAAAACTCCTAGCGACAGCCCTCCGTCAGGGGAATCCTCCTCTCCTGATTTTTCCATCCCAAGATCTCCTCGGCCCTATGCACGTCGCCAACGTTCACAATCGTATGCAGATGTTGGAATGAAGACAACATTATTCACAAGACTTCTATTTAGCCAAAGTGACAACTTTATATTAAAAGTTAATTTGAGATGTTTGATTACAGGGTTGTGATGTCATATGCCCCCATGGCATACAAAAAATGATGTTTTTCCGAAAAAGTTAAAAGGAGAATTTTAGAAAGCTCTTCACATTGATTACCTATAGATACTTGAAAGAGACCACAGCTGTCAGGCTCCAAAAAATGACAGAAGCACCATAACTCCATATGACTTCTTTTGGCCACTGTGGTTGTATGGAAAGAGCTGCTTTAGTTTATTTAAAAATGTTTTTTTTTGTCCCAAGAAAAACACAACACACCAGTTTGGAAAGAGGAAGAAAGCATTTTATGTCATTCACAAAAACTAGCCATTTTTATTCTGAAATATTTTGGTCTGTTCCAGTTTGCATTTTTTCCACGGTGTACAGTATTCCTGTATTTTCCTTGCCTTCATCCGTAAGACCGACACTTTTCAAAGTCGCACTGCACTTGATCTCTGAAAGCCTTAAAAAGAGTCAAATGATCCCTTTCTTTTACGTACTACAAGTGCACTTTTGGGTATGTCAGATCTGGATGGCACCTACAGAAGCTTTAGGTGGAGAGGTCTTCATCTCATTCCTTCATTTACATTCATTTTAACCAGCATTCCACCAAGCGAAAACGTGTCGTAGAGGATGACAGCAGCATCTTGGGTGGGATTTTATACAGTATCTAAGGGGCACATTTACGTAGCCCTAATAATGTTTTTCTACTCTTGTAGTGGTGTGGCTTGCTGCACTCATGGTTCATGTGTTGGTGCTCTACGTTAGAGTGATTTCTAAGCACATTTGTAGTGCTGCACTAAATGAAGCAACACCAGGTCATACCGCTGAATATCAACGCTAACTGTGTTGCCTAACCGGGACTAATATGCTATGGTGTTGATTAATGCATGCACACCAAAGCAGTGTTAAGAACTACGTCAAATTAGCTTTTGACTTCTTGTTATGTGTTTGATTTGATGATTATTTTGAATTCGTTTCGTTTGACTTTTGTATCACAGTTGGTGGTACTGATTGTGTTACTACATTCATCTGTTTGTCTTGAAGTATGTGTAGTGTGTTCTGTTCACTATGCACTACTCAGTTCCACGAATCAGTTACGAACAACAGTTCAATATAAACCACTTCTGAGTTACTTAATGGCAGAAGAGAATACATTTGCATTTTACCTGCATTATAAGATGAATATTGCCTAGAATGTAACAGAAGTTATTGCGAATAAGATTTGGCCTTTGAAATGCACTTTAGGATTTGTTAGCAAGTAACTGGGATGCCCGAAAACCGATGAAACGTTTGTAACATGCAGAAACATATATGTAAATATGCTGCTTTGCTTGTTCAATTAAAAAGCAAAATTTTTGATATTTTTGTGCGACTGCTTTACTTTCAGATAGTTTGATATGTAAAGAATACTTGAATTGGATTACATATAACCTTTATAACCACGGTACATATATTTGGCCTTATAGGGGGGATTATTGCATTATTTAAATTTTTTAAAATGAACAAACTGCTATAACTATTTTTTTTATTTAATATTTACAACTCCAGACACACAGTGAAAACTTTAACCTCCTAAGACCTGATTTTTTTGCACCATAATACTTAATTCTGTGTAACTGGACCGGTTGTATACAAATGTGGACAAAAACACTGCTTCATGTTCAAAGAAAAATATTTAGCTATTATATTTATTGAAACTTCCTTACTCCAAAATAGCTGGTAGAAATCTGAAAAAAGACAAATCAAAGTCTGGGTCTTAGGAGGTTAAGTGTCTTCTTTAAAAGGAGATCAAAATTTAGCTGCTAGACCAAATACATTATTTTGAATGTGCACATCACCTTTCCCCCATTCAAGGGGGGGGCAGTTAAAGGGTTAATGTTTGTAAGTGTTGCGTTCCTTGGGGTCAAAGTGACCATTTTGTGTCTTTAACAAAATATATAGTGAGTAAAATAAGCATTTTACCACAGTAAAGTGACTGTTCTACTAATATAATACTTGCTTAATTTTCACGGCCTCTCTTTAAACCCGTTTTATTTCCTTCAAAAGTGTGTTCCTGAAAATCACAGCGATCAGACGACTTAAGATAACCATAGCTTTTGTTTTAAACAGATTTTGAAAGTGCTTGAACCGAGATTTGGTGTGGTATCAAAACCTAAAATTGGTAAAATTTCACCAAGTGTTTGGTTGTCGCAGATCGCATCATAAATTCTTACGAACCTTGAATTTCCTGTTTGTTTGATTAACATTTCTCTTCCCCCACAAATCTGGATTACAATCAAAGTTTTATATTTCTCACAACACTTCCCCCACATCAGTCATTTGTCTTCAGTGACCTGATCAAGCAATGCAACAGTGCATGTTCTTCATGTTCTGTCTGGTTTTACCGACACACCCTTAACACTTGAATTAACTGCACATTTTTATAAATGTCACTGATGTTTTGGGCACATTATTTTAATGCAAAATATAGAATATTTAAAGTTTACTAAATGTTTATTTTTCAGAAAGGAAAAGTTTTTAACTCAACCACTGTTTACAGACTAACACCACATTGTTTAATATGAGCATTGATTTAATCAACAGTAAATGTGCTTAAACAATCATGCATACACATTAGCCTTATGTGTGTGATTTGGTGCTTTGTAATAGAAGATTTAAAAATGATTTAATTTCAAGAGCACACTTCACCCAAACCTGTTTAGACATGCACATCTTGTCCTAAGAGGAAAACCTAATTCAATTAATTTTATATGTAATATACAGTTCTTATTTTAAGCAAATGAAATATCAATTACATTTGCTCAATGATTTGTAATGCACAATAATTTTAAAGCAGCAGTCAAAACAAACTGATCCCACGGCTCCGGTGCAAGCAAGAGGAAGGCTTTGGAGCAGAGAGAAAAATCTGACACATTTCCAATGTAAACAAGGCTCAGTCACACCAGCGTCATGAAAACAAACATGCGGGCCTGAGCGTGGACATGAGCTTAGCCCTCCCCATTCAATAACTAATTCACCCTTCAGCTCACCAATAAAAGCTCTTTCCTCAACTGAAATTCCTGACACTTTCCTGGAGGGACATCGGCCGTACTCATTGTGGAGAAATATGTGTAACTCTCAAGGTATGCACGTGTCCCATTTGAATTTTGGCTGAGGTGGCTCTCCTGCTTCAATGCATGAGTTTAACCCACTTGGTTCTGCTCCACGGGCCTCATTTATAAAGCATGCATACACACATATCTATCGTAAAGTGAGCGTACACAAAAATCCACGGCATCCATAAAAACTGTCTTTGACGTGGAAAAGTGCTTAGCACCACGTCAGGGTCTGAGCAGATGTACGCACTTTTGCTTGTCCGATTGCTGTTTTTGGAAAATAATTAGGCATCGTTTATAGGGGGATAGACGTTCGTTCTATGAATCACACATATGCATTTTCGATAAATGATCGTAAGATCAAATGTAGGAAGTTTTCTACACAGCATTTTATGAATGGGGCCCCATGTGCCTTTACAAGGTGTTTTTTGTAATCAAAAAAGTGGTTGAAATGATTCTGAATGGGGCTAATTGAATGTGGCATTTGTTTAGCCAGACTTTGCCTTGTATGAGGATGCAAATGGGTCAATGAATTCAATCCCATCCTCCTGCACTTGAGATGGGGTTATCTTATTGGGTATCTAATGCCTGGGGCTCCACTCAGGGCCTGTTTTCCTATCAAATGACCCCAGTAACTGTGAACCAGTGACGTAAAAAGTTGTCACCGAATCAGACACTCGTTTATTAATGGTCATCTGAAATCAATTGGCCTGCACATTGCAGGTGCCTAATTCAATTTCAAATTCAATTTAGTGGCTTCTAGAAGAGGAAAACAAATAAACACAGAGTCTTGGCTGTTCTGTTTGTTTCAATTTTGTTCCAGTGTTTCAATAGATTGTGTATGTGGATAGATTAAGAAATAAAGGCAAGTACAAAGAAACAATACTTATCAGCAGATGACTCCAGCCCGGAGTCTAGGGACTGTGGTTATAAACTGTATGTAAATAAGAACATAAAATATATAAAGAAATAAATAAACAATACTTGAAAATGTGTCTTTTTATAAACAATAGTGAGAAACAGTTAAAAATATCACCTATAATTTTTATGTGGGGGCCTTTGTTTGGAAGAACAGAATAATTCATGCAACTAAAACTGAAATTGTAGTACGCCAAATAATACACAAGAAATGCATGTGCACATGGTAACAGAAAACACTAAGCAAAGCTTTCATTATAAGATTGATTGAAGTTAGCTATTAAGATGGGTGTGATTGTTGAAATTTGTCTGCATTTCTATAATCAGCTCATGTAGGAGTGGCGAAGGTAATGACTTTGTCCTCCTTTAATTAAACTAAACTGCTTCAATCTACCGCAGATGAAACGATATTTATTTTGTTACAATCATGGTCGTGGAGGAATCCAAAGCATTTTTAGAGATGCATAAAGGAAAGAATGAAAGCATGCTTGCAACTTGCAGGTCATAGAACTGTGAAGGTCAGATAGTGGGCGGCCCAAGACTCCTACATCCCCTCTCGTATGAACAAACATTTCTCATTACTCCTGTACCATAAACTCATCTAACAGCTCCTTATAAAAAAAGTTAATAAAAGCCAAACATCTACTGATGCTGGCCAAGAGTCTTCCCAAAAAAAGTGCTTACATAAATAAGGGACCCGTATCTTTACTGCCAGCCCAAACCAGAGGAAATCAATATTTCATTGTGTCTCCGCCACATGGGGTAAGAGAGAAACATATTAATAAATGATGAATTGGCAGCTACGATAACAACAACGACACAGTCGGCTTAGGTCAGGTTTGTAGCTTTGTACTGAAATCCTCAAGGGTATCCTGTCTGCATATGCATCTTTCATCGGGATTATACATGTTTTTGATTAAACATAATTCTGTTTCTTTTAAGCAGTTTGATAGGTGAAGAAAACTTAATGTGGGCATTTCTATAATTTCAGCATACAGGAGGTCATGACATCATAAAAGTTTGAGGTCAACATCACAATAATAAAAGCATCATGGATAATGCATTCACAAGTAAGGTCTTTATGAATCTGTGTGGGTCTGCGTTTGCCATATTAAAATAGTGTATGGCGCCACCACATGGTTAAGACTAAAACAGCAGTTTGCCAAAAGTAGATAGAACAACTTATATAATTGACAAAAATAAGGGATAATAATAAAAAGGGACAACACAAGTTGTATTAAAACAGTGATGGGAGTAACGGTTACCAAGCAATTCCGTTACTGTAATTTCACTACTTTTAGCAGTAAGTATTTTTTTTAAATCAAGTAACGCAGTTACAATTACTGAAATTTAAATGAGTTGGTTACTCTATTTTGTGATAAATAAACAATTGCAGACAAGACATTTCTGATTTAACATCGCAGAAATGTGGTGAGCGGCACAATAAATAATAACACAGAAGGTGTGTTAGTATAGGGACAACACATTTAATGTGAACATGAAAAAACGCCTTAAAAGGCATGACACACACAATGTGTAAAAAATTAACACATAATTTTTTGCAGTGTATATATTAATACACACACATCCATGTATGTAATGAAAAAACATTTACATGTGTGTATATATTTATTTATAATTTTATATATTCTATAAAATATATTTAAATAAAATTTTAATGATATAAAAATGATTAAAAATGGTAAAATAAAAAACATTCTTAAATGTGTGTATATATAGCCTATATATACATTTAAGAAATGTTTTGTTTATAATTTCTATATCATTATCATTATCATTATATATATATATATATATATATATATATATATATATATATATATATGATAATGATATAGAAATTATAAATAAAACATTTCTTTATATATATATATATATATATATATATATATATATATATATATATATTAAGAAATGTTTATATAATATTTATATAATAAATATATATATATTTTTTTAATATTCTATAATATATTATATTCTATAATAGATTTTTTTACACAGCACAAACTCATATAATATGCCAAAAATTACTTTTATTTTGTATGATTAATCTGGATTAATCTATGCCCAGCACTTACAAAAATCCCATTTTTACACACAAAAAGAAACTCAGACTCTAACAAATTAGTATCTGCAATTTATTTATTTTTATAAAAGTGTCCAAATTAAGGACGTTTATCAACAAAGGAAATCACACTTCGAGATGTAAATCAAATATGATCAATACTTCTTTAAAAAAACATGGATAACTCTTCATAAACTGTATTTTAAGACCTTTCTATTAAATACTCTCCTTAGTCCATACCAATACCAACATAACTTCATAAAATACATATTTACTTGTCTATGCAAACATAGTAAAGCCAAATGAATAAGAATAACTAGTTCTTTTATTGGTAAAACCTTAGAGTGTTATCCTCACCACATGTTTGAGGTAATAGACACGTGTAGCAACATGTCTGAAGCTACAGTGTTTTAGTAACTCAGATGTCCAGTCCAAATCCAAAGGAATGCAAAAGCGAGGGTTGTTTAGATTAAATAAATCTCAGGTCACAAAATCTATGCTAGCTCTCCCTTTCTTAGCATTTCAATGCTTATTGCAGCACAAAAGTAAACATAAAAACCTTAACAATTTATTATTTCTCCCATTGCAACCCATTTACCCAACTTTGTGTAAAGTGTTTTACTGCCTGAAAACTAGTGCTAACAGTAAACAACTAACAGTTGTAACATGTTATTCTTATTATAGCATCACAATAAATCATCAGAGATTGTCCACCGTGGCTCATTGTCGAGTTTCTCTTTGACAGTTTCTTCATTATTGTGACTTTGACAGTAATTACATGAAATAAAATTAACAAAAACGGGAAAAAAAGATTAACACAAATAAATACAAAAAGGATTAGTCAAACATTTCATATATACATAAATGTGACGCACAAAAACAATGTGACTGTGTAATATGTGGTTAGAGTACTGCATGTACGTGACTCTTTTGTGCGTTAGTGAAAATGACTTCCACATTCAAACTGTCTTTACTGCACAGTTTCAATACTGAAAGGCTTTTCCAAGTCTGTCCTTCAGAGTGTGAGGAACTACTGTGTGGACAAATAAACACACAGTGGACTTCATGTTGAGGAGAAATGCTGTGGAAGAAGGCTTTCTGGTACACGCAAACAGGGTCGGGGGTCCTGAGTTAGGTCAGTCAGTTAACGTGTTACCTTTGGTGTAACGTGTGAATGAGAGGATGCAGCGACTGGGTTTAACACAGTTGTTTAGTTTCTTAGAGCTTTTAGTAGATGAGTCGCTCTCGCTCTGTACCAACAAGCCTGTTGTGAGCAGCCGCAACTTTTGCTTTATTTGCAGATGGACCTGTGAAAAGATAGCAAGCAGGTTTATTAATCATTTTTTTATTTTACTTTTATTTATGGTAATTCAGCCTTTATTAAAAAAAAAAAAGGTTATGGATGGGATGGTGGGGCGAGTTGAAATTAAGATTGAACAAAACGTTGCACATGTAAGATTTTTGGTGGGTGAACAATAACTTTAAAAGGGATAGTTCCGCCAAAATTGATGTTAAACTCATGATTTACTCCCCCAGGCTGTCCGAAATGCATGCGTCCATTAATTTTCAGACAAACACATTTTTAGTTATTTTAGTAAATGTCCTAGATCTTTCAGTTGTTAAAATGTAAAGATATGGGGTACACCTCCTTCAGAGGAGTCTAAGATGCCGGCGTTACCAGAAGCTAGTTATTTTAATTTATAATGTTTTAAAGGGACATTCCACTTTTTTGAAAATATGCACATTTTCCAGCTAAACATTTGATTTTTACCAAAGGACTTTGCTGCCATAACATGGCTGCAGGAGGCACAATGTAATTACGCAGGGCCTGAAAATAGTCCCCTGCTATTGAAAGTCACTAAGACTACTAATTTTCGGCTGCTGCGTAATATCATTGCGCCTGCTGCAGCCATGTTACGGCAGCAAAGTCTTTGATTATTACGCCAGAATGAGAGTATAGTTCTAGCCATATCTGCCTAGAAAAATTGCAACTTTAAATTTTCTGTCGGTGTACACGATGTAACTACTGAAGAGTCAAGTTTTAAATAGGAAAAAAATATCGAAACTTTGGTTATTTTTTTAGATGCAATGCTAATGGTTTAATCAGATTCAATGGATTATGCTAAGCTATGCTAAAAGTGCTAGCGCCAGACCCTGAGATCAAGTGAATGGATTCCAAAACGGTAAAAATCAAATGTTTATTTCTAGGGGACCTGGAAAATGAGCATATTTTCAAAAAAAAAGTGGAATGTCCCTTTAAATATGGATATTTCTATGACAAAACTGCAAGGATATCCCTAGGACATTTTCTAAAGTAACTGAAAAAGTGTTTGTTTGAAAAATGATGGACATATGCACCTCGGACAGTTTGGGGGTGAGTAAATCATGGATTTAATATCATTTTTGGCCAAACTATTCCTTTAAGAGGCTCTGTGAATATAAGATACTGTTATGTACCTGCGTAACTGAGCAACACGGGTAGGAAGATGAGGCCATGAGTGGCTCCCAGCAGAACTATAGCCAGATACATGCGGAAGTAGAAGACTTGGAAGATCTGGGACTTGGACAGGGCAAGAATCAAGATCCCACCAAATTTCGTGAGAGTGATTCCACTGAACACCTGAAAACAAAGAGAGAAGTATATTTAACACAGCTTCATGCTGACACTGAAGATGCAAGTTTCACTTTCAAGAATCTGATGTTTGTTCTTTGGACCTTAAATATGAACAGTGTTTTATTAGTCATTATGCTGTATATATAATGCTGTATATATAACCAGTAATAAACAACTAAAACAAAAAATGTGACCCTACCCCTTGAAAACTTAGCTTAAGACATAGTTTTGAGATTGACAGTTTTCTACATAATATCATCATACATAATGTAAAAACATTTTTTGAAAATTTAACCTTGATATCATTAATATTAACTGAGTAAGGTTAATCATTATTCATTATGAAATCAATCAAATTTAGATGCTTCTAATCTCAGTTAAAGAGGACATATTATGAAAATCTAACTTTTTTCCATGTTTAAATGCTATAATTAGGTCCCCAGTGCTTCTATCAACCTAGAAAATATGAAAAACAACAACCCAGTAACTTAGTTTTGGTAAGCCATTCTCTGCAAACCTATGAAAAATTAGGACATTGAAATTTGGCTCCCCTTGTGATGTCAGAAGGGATAATACTACCCATTAATCTGCACTATCCACCCACAACCACAAAAACGGCACATTTTCGCTCACACCTATAAAGTGGCAATTTTAACATGCTATAAAAAATTATCTATATAATATTTTAAGCTAGAACTTCACATATGTACTCTGAGGACACCAAAGATTGATTTGACATCTTAAAAGAAATGTGAAATGTCCCCTTTAAATTATGAGACTTTAGCCTGCATTTTAGAACAGGGTCACAAATGAACAAATATCACAGCATTATCACATCACTGCAACTAAATGATATCTGCTAGCAAACAATGCTAGATATTGTCTCAAAACTTCACATTTCTGCATTTACTTTAAAAACCAGCTGGTCTTTATGTTTATTTAGTGAAAGTATGAAACCGTTTCTCAAGTTTACACCTGACCTTACAGAGTAACCACAGGTGTAGAGTTTATCCCACAAGTGTTTTATTGAATGAATGAATGAAGTTGTATTATTGTGTCATGCGTAAGGTTACGCACAGCCCTCATGGGCTTACAGGACACCATCATTAATATACATAAATAAAAAAAGTATGAATATACTAAATAAATATACAGGATAAACAGATGCAAATATTATTATTTTTGGGTGTCAATGTTTACTGGAATAAAACATATGCATGATGAAGAGTTAAGGCTTTTCTGAATACTGCTGTAAATAAGTGAGAGTTTAAAGAGAGTGTAGTGTGTCTGTGAAGAGTGGGTTTGAAGGAAACATCACTCACAGAGCTGCCCATATGTGCCAGCGCTTCCTCTGCCCGCTCCACCCTCGAGGTTTTGGTGCTGACGCAGAAAGCTCTCACGATGTGACTGCAGAACTCCACTGATATACCACAGCTCTGCAAAACCCAACACAATGTCTCATTTAACCCTGGTTCTCCAATTTTACCCATAGCTCCTATACTGAAGCCAAAGATTTCTAAAAATAATACACTTTCCACAAAAAAAAGTTGTTTCTTTTTGTTTCTTCTAGGTTGCTAGGATATCAATAGGCTTTTAGTCACATACCAACCATGAATCATGCTAAACAAGAATCTGTGTAGTGTGCAAATAAGTCAGTTTTTGGTCTAACACTGTTAAATTCAAACAGATATTTGAATAGCAGTACACTAGCAGACAAACAAGCTCAAAGCTAACACACACACACACACACACACACACACACACACAAAATAAAGGGCACTACAGCTGTAAACAATACCAGGAAAAGCCATTTCTATTGTTCATGAACTCACCATTACAAGGTTGACTAATGAAACTGCGTTGAGGCTGATATTCCACAGCCACATTACTCCAAACATGTTGATCAGAATCATGGCGATGGTGAAGGACACCAGTCCGGCAGACCAAAATTCAAAACCCAAAAGCACGGTAGACACCACAAAGATGGCTGCCAGTGACACACCAAGGTTTAAAGCAGTGTCTTTGATGATTGTGAGGTACTGTTCGTAAAAGACGTAGAAAACACTGTAAGGGAAAAAACATTGTTTTTAAATTATCTTAAAGGAACACGCCCACATTTTGGGAATTTAGCTTATTCACCGTATCCCCCTGAGTTAGATAAGTCCATACATACCTCTCTCATCTCCGTGCGTGCTGTAACTCTGTCTGACGCAGCCCCCGCTAGCTTAGCTTAGCACAAAGACTGGAAGTGGGTGGCTTTAGCTAGCATACTGCTCCCAATAAGTGACAAAATAACGCGATCATTTTCCTATTTATGTGTTGTGATTTGTATAGTCAAACCGTGTACAAATAACAAGGTGATATGAGACACAGCGATCTTTTAACAGTATACATACTGAGAACTATATTCTCTGAAGACGAAGCACTGCCGCATGGGCGGAGTGATTTGCACAATTCTGACCGAACTCTCTGCTCCTCACCAGGGGCTTCTCGTGTGCTGCGAGCAGATCACTCCGCCCATGCGGCAGTGCTTCGTCTTCAGAGAATATAGTTCTCAGTATGTATACTGTTAAAAGATCGCTGTGTCTCATATCACCTTGTTATTTGTACACGGTTTGACTATACAAATCACAACACATAAATAGGAAAATGATCGCGTTATTTTGTCAGTTATTGGGAGCAGTATGCTAGCTAAAGCCACCCACTTCCAGTCTTTGTGCTAAGCTAAGCTAGCGGGGGCTGCGTCAGACAGAGTTACAGCACGCACGGAGATGAGAGAGGTATGTATGGACTTATCTAACTCTGGGGGATACGGTGAATAAGCTAAATTCCCAAAATGTGGGCGTGTTCCTTTAAACTTGAAAAATATAGTACATGTATTATTTATATTATCAATTATTTATATACTATATATACAAAATAAACACTATACTTTACTATATATCATATACACTATATTATACATCATATACACTACGCATTTGGTCAAAATTGAGTTACGGGTTGAAATGGGCTTTGTGAGATCTGTTGTGTCTTGTGACAAAGTCTCCTGGTTTAATTTTGTCCCATTTCAGAGAAACGTGTTTGCCAAAATTGCAGCAACATGTTTGACTGGCTGGTGTAAAAAAATTTAAGGGCATTTTTCTCGGTTTCAGTGTTTGCGTAGTTACTGCACTTAGCCTTTGTAGGGCAGTATACTATACATCATATACACTACACTATACATCATATACATTATACCATACACTATACATCATATACACTATACCATACACTATACCATACACTATACATCACATACACTATACTATACATCACATACACTATACTATACATCACATTCACTATACTATACATCACATTCACTATACTATACATCACATTCACTATACTATACATCACATTCACTATACTATACATCACATTCACTACACTATACTATACTATACTATACTATACATCACATACACTATACTATACTATACTATACTATACTATACTATACATCACATACACTACACTACACTACACTACACTACACTACACTACACTATACATACACTATACTATACATACACTATACATACACTATACTATACTATACATACACTATACTATACTATACTATACTATACTATACTATACTATACTATACTATACTATACATCACATACACTATACTATACATACACTCTTCTATACTATACATCACATATACTATACTATACTATACTATACAATACATCACATACACTATACTATACTATACATCACATACACTATATTATACTATACTATACATCACATACACTATACTTTACTATTCTATACTATACATCACATACACTATACTATACTATACTATACTATACATCACATACACTATACTATACTATACTATACATACACTCTTCTATACTATACATCACATACACTATACTATACTATACTATACATACACTCTTCTATACTATACATCACATATACTATACTATACTATACTATACAATACATCACATACACTATACTATACTATACATCACATACACTATATTATACTATACTATACATCACATACACTATACTTTACTATTCTATACTATACATCACATACACTATACTATACTATACTATACTATACATCACATACACTATACTATACTATACTATACATACACTCTTCTATACTATACATCACATACACTATACTATACTATACTATACATACACTCTTCTATACTATACATCACATATACTATACTATACTATACTATACAATACATCACATACACTATACTATACTATACATCACATACACTATATTATACTATACTATACATCACATACACTATACTTTACTATTCTATACTATACTATACATCACATACACTATACTATACTATACTATACTATACTATACTATACTATACACTACACTACACTACACTACACTATACTATACTATACTATATTATACTATACTATACATCACATACACTATACTTTACTATTCTATACTATACTATACATCACATACACTATACTATACTATACTATACTATACTATACTATACTATACTATACTATACTATACTATACTATACTATACATCACATACACTACACTACACTACACTATACTATACTATACTATACTATACTATACATCACATACACTATACTATACTATACTATACTATACTATACTATACATCACATACACTATACTACACTATACTATACATACACTCTTCTATACTATACATCACATATACTATACTATACTATACTATACAATACATCACATACACTATACTATACTATACATCACATACACTATATTATACTATACTATACATCACATACACTATACTTTACTATTCTATACTATACTATACTATACATCACATACACAAAACTATACTATACATCACATAAACAATACTATACTATACTATACTATACTAAACATCACATACACTATACTTTACTATACTATACTATACTATACATCACATACACTATACTTTACTATACTATACTATACTAGACAACTGGACAGCGACAACTACAGCAGCGGCGGAGGAGGTCGTTTGACACACACAGTGTGTTCCGACGTGTTTTTAAATATCGACACACTATTGTGGAAAATTTATCACGATAGTTAGCTGTATCTGTATTTTTACACAGACCTACTATAAATGCACTATGACTATACCATACTATACTATACTATACTATAGATACACTATACCAGAATATACTAAAGATACACTATACCATACTATCCTATACATACACTATACCATACTATAAATATCCACACACACATTTCCCCTTAAAGCCTTCCTGTTACTTTGATCTTTAAAATCTTATCCTAGTCATTCACTGTAAAATATAAGGACTGCTGAAACTTACAATTTCGTATACAACTTGGCACAGTTACAGAATAGATGACCCTCACAAGGACACTATTATTTCCATTGAGAGCACTTTATGCTCGTGATACATTTGCACAATATTTTCTACCATTTATGGAAGCGAGTTAGCAATGAGGATCTTTGCTTTGCTGAACTTTGCATATGATTTCAACAATCAAAACATGTTGTGTAAAAACACTAAAATTCTCAGAACACATCGAGCACAGTCAAGTAAAGAGCAGAGAGTTTTATTTAATAAAATTTATATGTGTGTATATATAAATCCCAAGGGTTTTTTCCTCCTAAGACTTTTTTTTACTTCCACGGCTAAAAAGCCTGGGTTTTTTTCTCCTAGGGGTTTTTTTAACCCGGGGAGGCAGCCTTCTTGGGCTTAACTTAGCTTCCTCTTCTAGACGTTACATTAGTAATACGCTCGCTTATAATGTCGAGTCATAGCCGCAGCAAATTTAACTGCTTATGCTATCGTGTATTATGTTGTGCTATCTGTCGTTTTTCTTTGCTTTTCACTGCTTCTATTAATGTAAAGCTGCTTTGAAACAATTAACTATTGTGACAATTGAATTGAATAGTAAACTTTTAAGAGCTAGGCTTAAATTTGTGTAACAATAAAAAATGCTAATACAGGATTTATTAAATTTTTAAGGATGGAAGGTGTTTACCTGTAAGGGAAGACGCGATAACTCTTGTCCTGTGGTCCAATTGCCTGAGTGATGTTGTCGGTAATCTCTCGTGCCATTCTCATGGCATCAATATAGTCAGTCGACGTTTTTAGGATGGTGTGATAGGTCATGAAATAGGTTGCACCAACTTCTGTATTATTATCTTTTAGATCAACAGCAGTGCTGTACGCAGCATGACCGCTGCATAAAATACAAACAAACATAATTAGGTCTTTTCATAAATAATCCTGATTATTTCTTAGATATGGTTTTTATATACAGTTTTTTCAATAAGTAAGAGAGTTCACAGAATGCAAAACAGGTCTCCCCTTCGAAAACACATTGATTTGGGTTTAGGTGCTGGGCAACAAATAATAAACTAAAAAAAAGAAGAAGCATGCACACTGATTAAAATGTTTGAAATATATTTTAATAGTATTTTTTCAGGTCTTCATCAGGCACAATTAAATTATATTTGGAGCATTTTAATCAGTGTGCAGGCTTCTTATTGTTTTTTTCTAAAAAATAAACTCACCCTTTTCCACACTTAATGTTTGGGTTGTCTGTGAGAAACATGGGGAGAAACTGCATGAATTCAGTACCATTAGGCCTCTGTTTCCCGCTGGCGGTCATAGGCCTGCAGTGAATACAGGTCTTATTCACCACTAGTGGAGATGAGAAACATTATAATCACTTAAAACCAGCCATAATAAGATGAAGAACCATTAGGTACAAAAAATTTTGAATATGATGAGCAGACTTTGACCTGCACCACCCTGAGTTCCAAGAACAGTGCAAGCTGTACTGATCGTGTCAAAACTCCACACGTAACAAGATTTGCCCTGCATAAAGGTCCTGCAGTGGCCCTGCAGAGGGGTGCAGGTCAGGGTCTGTTGATCTGCTGGCTAATGGTTTACCTGAAGCATTGCAGAAAGCTCCAGTAGAGTTATAATATCTGCAGCAGGAGGACTGCGGCTTCACCCAGTCGAAATAATCATCCAACCAAGACGATGGAACGTTACTGATCTTGGTGCTAAAATAACACAAACCACTCACTAAATTAAGCCTAAAGATGTTACTGGAAAAACGTGACAGTCTTTACTGATAAATCAGTCATGATTCGAGTAATCTCATTTTTAACAGAGGTTTTCAGGTTATGGCACTACATTTTTTTTATTAAAGTGATAGTTCACCCAAAAATAAAAATCGTGTCATCATTTACCCACTCTCATGTTTTTACAAACCTGTATACATTTCTTTGTTCTGGTGAACACAGATGAGGATATTTTGAGGAATGTTGGTGAACAACCACTCACTTTTCCTACTATGGAAGTGAATGGGGCTCATGAACGGTTTGGTTACAAATATTCCACAAAATATCTTCCTTTGTATTCATCAGAACAAAGAAATGTATACAGTTTTGTAACAACATAATAGTGAAAAAAATGATGACATAATTTTCATTTTTGGGTGAACTATCCCTTTAAACACATGACATTTGCATTGCTAGCAGAATGCTCTACTGATTGACCTACAGTAGCAGTAAAGTGCAGTACAATTAAACAATACAAGTGGACTTACTAGTTTTTCATGAGAGATGCGGTGTATATTTGCTGGACTAAAGAGTCGTTATTGCAGCCCACTCCACCACACACTTTGTTCTGGCCTTCAGATGTTTTGTAGTCGTGTCCTTCCTCTACCACAAAGTAGACCGGCGCTCCCGTGTGCAGGTACTCAGTGAGGTTCCCAAAGTAATTTAGCACGTATGAGTCCTATGGGAAAATGAGCAGAAACATGCTTTAACAAAACTGATAATGCGACAGTAAGTAAGAAATAATTGAATTATTCAAAAATAATGAACAACCCTAGTGGTAATGTGCATTTATATGTTCAAATAGTCAATTATTCCACTTATACAACAGTTACCACAGATATTGCTCTGGTGGTATTTTAACACATTTGACCGGTAAGGTGTGCATTTATCGAAAAAATAATGCATACCCATGGATTTCTCAACCTATCAGAATAAAGCATTCAACAGCTCCGTGGCATAACACAATAATAACATGATGTTACTCGTGACCAGTGGCCGCTTTTTTTGAGTGTGCTCGATGCGAAGTTTGTCACAGCATGCATCTAGCCGTCATGTGTATGGTTCCTTTTTCCAAAATATGTGTTCTGCGATTTGAGAGATCCTGTGTGCATCACGTGTCTTGTCAAAATAAGTGCCTGCTGCAGACGCGTCTAAAGGGTTTATGATAAAAGAAACACTCGCGTTTGCCAGCTGCTCGCATAATCTCATGTGTAATCAGAGGTTACTGTTAAGTGAGTGTCTTGCGTGTATTTTGTGAACGTGAGCGTCTCTTTTATCATAAACGGTTTTGACGCGTGTGCAGCAGGCACTTATTTCGACAAACCATGTGATGCACATGGTTTACATGACGCAACAAACACACATTTTGAAAACGCAAGCAACACAAATGACACTCCGAACACTTATTTTGAATTAGCGCCCCTCGGATGAGCAGTCACGAGCCGCCACTGCTCGTGAACTGTAAACAACCTATACTAAAAGCATGTAGCATGAGTAAAATATTTGCATTCATTCAGTTGGCAGATGCTTTAAATCCAAAGCTACTTACAGTGCATTCCAGTTACATACACTTTTCATTAGTATGTGTATCAAACCCAAAATTATTGTTAATGCAATGCTCTACCAACTGAGCCACAGGAACAGAATACTAGTGCTGCCTCACGATTAGTCGCGACTAATCGTTTGCAGAATAAAAGTTTTTGTTTACATAATATATGTTGGTGTACTATGTATAATAATTATGTATAAATAAATACATACACATGCATGTATAATTTAAAGAAAAAAATATATTTATATAATAAATATTTATATTTATATATATTTATATATAATATAAATTATATAAAAATATAAAACTTTATATACACATGCAAATATTTCTTAAATATATACATGCATGTGTGTGTTTGAATTTATACATAATTATTATACATAGTACACCAACATATATTATGTAAACAAAAACTTGAATTCTGCAAACGATTAGTCGCGACTAATCGTGAGGCAGCACTACAGAATACTACATTAAATAGTAGACTATATTTGTAAAAATCTCTACGCTTAATCTGTACAGCAATGTGCAAGTGATGTGTAATTCAATTCATTTTAGAAGTGTAAAATACTAAGATGTGACAGATGTGTACACGTACATCAGGCATGGACAGGGTCTGGTCAAGGCCAATTTCCACTTTGTCAATGACGGCTATACTAAAGGAGAGCATTCCGACAAAAACAGCAACCTAATGAAACAAGCAAAAACAAGAGAAAGAATTTTATTTTTATTAAATTTAATTTTAAGTAGAATTTAAAGTAGTGTTTAATGTGTTTGAATGATGCTTACCACCAGGGGGCGCACCCAATCCTTCAAGATGAAAGGAGCGTATATTTTCTTAAAGAAGAGAAACAGACAGCCTTCTGATTTTGCTTGCTGTCTCTCAGGCAACTTTACACAGCACAATATATCCACACGATTTGCCTGGGAATAAATAAATCAAATGAATGGTGATTGTACAGTAAAAAAAAAAGTTAAGATACCACTTTAAGATTATTTTCAGCTTTTCTAAATTTACTATTATAGGTGTGTTTAAGTTAAATTTATGCTTAATTACTAATAAAATAATGTTTTTATTTGCAGGAAACAAACAAAAAAAAGATGCAATGTTTTATCTCCTAAATACAGCAAACAAGTTTAAATTCACTTTAATTCATTTTTCATTCAAAAATAATTATTTGAATAACCCTGCTTTCCATGCGTCCTATACCACTCTAAGTCATTTACATTGCTTTGGGTGACTTTAAACTACTACTGTTGTGACCTCGACCTCTCACCTCTTGTCTCTTGATGTCCAGACCCAGCAGAGAGACAAAGCAGCTAATCTGCAAAAGGAAATCAATGAAGACAGCCAGACCGGCAAAAAGAGAGAACGTCCTCACTGCAGGCATGCTGGAGAGAGCACCTGCAGAAACAACATAAAAATACACGTAAATAAGAATTATATGATCTGGATCGCATTACATGAATGTCTTTGTTGCATGCAATACTGGCCCCTACAGATGAAAAAGGCATGAGGCAGAGATGACTATGAATCTGGCAAGCAATCACATGACAAAAGATAAGTACCAGTGAATAAGAGAAGGAAAAAAAACATTACCAACAGAGCAGTAAAGAAAAGATTTTGCGTTTTAAACAAAAAGTTTGGTAGATACCTAAAAAGAAAGCAACGGTCTCAGAGAATGAAGAGAGGAACATGCTGGGCGCCACCTCCCCGAGGATACGACCGATCTGCTCATGAAGCTCCTCTTCAGGCATTCGCTCATCTCTCTGCACACGTAAACAGAAAACATTTGACAATTTTTCAATTAAAACAACATGTTTAATAGCTTAAAAACTAAAGGAGAAAAAAACAAGAAAAGTGCTGGTCTTGGTTTGGAGTTTGAGATGTTATAATCAGTGTCTCTCACATTATCCTACAAACAGAATGTGTCTGATCTAATTTAAGCCAAGTCTACTCTCTGGAAATCTAGGTATTGTGTAAAGACATTAACACACCTGGTAGGTTTGAACAATGATAAAGATGTTGTCCACTCCAACGGCCAGCACGAGGAAAGGAATGACCTCAATGACAATCAGTGTGAGGGGGATTCCGATATAACTGAATATTCCCAGCGAACAGGCCACGGAGCTCAAGACGATGAGGATACCAGCGATACCCAGAGAAATCTTTGAATCCACCAGCAGACAGAAGAAAATATGAGCATGCAAGAGCATTGTTCAAAATATTTTAAAAAGCAATACGATGTGCATATGCATGGTCTTGTCTAATGCCAAGAGCTAGATATCACTGAAAGTTATTTAGGATCAGATCATAAACAAGCACATTCAAATTTTTGCAAATAAATAACCATAAAATCTAATCTTATTGTTTCCATTTTTATTCCAGTAGTTATGAGGCTAAAATCTAAATACTTAAGTATTATCAGCATACTAGGGATGTGATGGAAATGCAATCTTGTGATATGAGCATACAGTTTGTATGTGGCAAAACATTTTACAGTGCATGCATTATATTTTGTGTTTTACTGCGTTTGCTTTTTGTTTGGGTTTCCAATAATGTTAATTTGGGAACTTATATAAAGTCTGAGACGCGTTGTGTTTGTCAGTTGATCAATCTCACGTGAAGCGTCCAAACAGATTAAACCCTTCCTCTGAGTTCACATGATTTAATGTCTGCATGTTATTGCTCAAGAATTACAGTGCTGCATGGATGTAAACATTGTTTGGCCAAAAGCAAGCGTTTTCTCAATCTTAAGTGAAAGTAAAAACAACAATCGTAAGTCCGACACTCTCTGCAGGCATTAAAAATCTACATAATGCCGGTTTTATAACATGTATTTTGTTTTTTGTTTAATAAAACCATGCCCTTTTATTTTGATACTATATTCAAACCAATTCAATAATTCTTATTATCATCATTATTACATGCAATTTTCAAGGTTATTGGTCTATTTTTATTACAAAAAATATCAAAATTACTTCATTATTAATTATCAAAATTATTGTTAGGGACAGTCCTAAATTAGTTATTTCCAATCAAATATTTTATTATTGAGGATTACTAAAAAGTGTAAAAATCTCATTTCGTTCTTGTGAACCCAATCTCAAGTCTCACGTCATGGAGTATGCGTCTCGTCACACCCCTACAGCATATCTCTAAATTAAAAAAGTTCTTGCTAGTTTCAGGGTTCACACACCTTAGTCAACTTCAAATTTAAGGACCTTTCAATGACTTTTAACTACAAAGACAGGGTGACGCAGGAGCAAGAAAGTTTATCGCTAACTAAAATATTGCCAATGACGACGTTACAGGGACGCAGGAAGTATGGCAAGGGAGACGCAGCGTCTCGTTCCTTTCTCAGGGAACAACAATTACATACGTAACCGAGACGTTTTCATGTGTCAAACGCAACTATGCAAAAAAGCATTTTGGTATGAATTAAGATTCGCATACAGAAGATATAAGCATTAAAATCGAACAGATTAGCACGTGTGCTTAAAAAGTCTTAATTTGTATGATCTTATCCTACACTACACAGGGAATTATATGGTCTTTTTTCCAGAAATCTTCTTGCATAAAATAGATTCAAGCACTTTCAATGACCTGTATCTGTATATGTATATTTTAAAAACTTCCCAGAGCCTTGAATTTTCCCCCAGAATCACAAACTTTCAAGGATTTCAAGGACGCCGTGGGAACCGTGTAATTTATAATTCACAGACATGCTCTCATTTGCAAGACCGTATTCATATTTTAGTGTTTATTTCAGGGTCTCACCAGCAGGGTCCAAAAGCTGTTAATGTGGCCCAAGGCCAGTGAGATGTAGACAAACATGATGATGTAGCTGACAACAATAGTGGTGACATCACTGTTGCTCTCCCGGTCAATCTCATCCTCGATGCTGCGCTCAGCGCTGAACGAGATGGTCAGGTTTGGGTTTTTGTAGTTCTTCATAAACTTGATAAACCTGTGGAATTAGAATAACAATAGGATGACTTTGTCGTTGCAATTCAGTTTATTTAAAGCTAGAGTATGTGCATCTTTTTGTTTGTTTTATTTAGCAGTCATTCATCCAACACTACTTACTCTTTCTCCCATGCCAGCGCTTTGCCTAATTTTTCCGTGTCATTCAAGTAGTTGGTCACAGGAAAGGTGATCACAAGAGCAGATGCACTGTTGTACTCGGTGCCTTTATTCGATAGAATTTATTTAGCTATATAAATGAAATCTTCCAGGATAAATCTGACAAATACTAAATTAAAGTCTATGGTTTTATGGTTTTGGGTTTTTAAAATGACTCATTCTTTAGCAAGTTACAGTTTTGCAACAACTGAAATCCCATACAAACAAAAATCACATCCCAGTGTAATCTTTGTCCTAATATTTTGTCTTTTGATTCTCTTGGACTCACCTTCATATCCCCCGAGAGCTAGCCAGGGGAAAACAGGGCCTCCAAAAGTCCCCATGCAGGGGTCATGATATGAGGGGTCCATGTCATCAAGTGCAGTGGGAGAACTAGGTTGAAAAGGAAAAACAAAACAAAATGGAAGTCTGTAAAATCATGAAAAAACGCATTCATAAATATTAATTTGAGTAATTAAAATAATTAAATTAATCATCATCAAATTTTCCATGTTTAAGTGCTATAATTGGGTCCCCAGTGCTTCTATCAACCTAGAAAATGTAAGAAAGAACAACACACAAATTTACTTTTGGTAAACCATTCTCTGCAAGCATGTGGAAAAAATAGGTCATTGAAATTTGGCTCCCCTTGTTATGTCAGAAAGGAGATAATACCGCCCCTTAATCTGCACTATCCAAAAACAGCACTGGCATTTAGTGCAGAGATCAGCTCATTTGCATTTTAAAGGCCAAAACCAAACCCATTTTTGCTCACACCTGCAAATTTAAACAGGCTATAATAAATTATCTATATGGTATTTTGAGCTAGAACTTCACATATGTACTCTGGGGACACCAAAGATTTATTTGACATCTAAAAAAAGTCTTTTGAAATGTCCCCTTTAATGTAATTGACAAGTGCCAATTAAAGTCATTTAATCTAAAATTAAATTAAAGAATGTAAAAACAGTGAAGCTAACCTGACACAATATAGAAAATGACTGTGGTAGTCATTTAAGATCCAAAATTCATCAGTATTCACATGATCCAGGACCTCATGGCTGTTCTGGAAGTAGTTTAACACACTCAGGATGGTACAGTTGTCATTATAAGGAGCCAGAGGAGAAACACAGATATCTTTAAAAGTCACGGTTTCTCCTTTATATTCAGCTGTTAGATTTGCTATTTCGTTTTGGAGATCCAGCACCTAGAAACAGAGAGAAACAGTTTTGAGCGGATGCATACTGTGCATACTGTTTTAAACATACATAGCTTTCATTATAACAGACACTGTATAAATATTAGACGCAGCGAGATTAAAGGAATTTTCTTAAGCTCTACCGATAGCATCTGACATGTTGTCGATCGGCACAGAAAATACATCATTCCTAATCCCTCAGTTATAAATTCAACAGCATTGCAGGCAAGAGGGTCTAGGCTCGAATTTTTGTTAAAAAACTACTTTTGATGTATAGTTATCTTAAATCGTTCTTTTGAAGTGTTAGACTGATTTACTAGTTGACTGATTTGACCTTTACACACAAGCTCCACCCACAGAAATTACGTCATAAGTGCACCTTTCTGAATGGGGACATCATAGCGCTTTCAATTTGACCCATGCTGTACTTAGAAAGTAATCAAAAATACTTACATTTCTTTATTCATCTGTACAGCCATGAATGCACAGACTTATACTACTTCATAACCAAAACAAATTTCATGGGTGATTCTCACGAAATTAGACTTATGAGGTTTCATGAAACATTTTGATTAAAAAAAGTAAATGCAAAGTAAGAGTATCAAAATAAGAAGCATACAGTTACAAACATCTCTTCATGTACTATTTTGCACATGATTTCAAATGACAAACAAATCAATTTTGTTATTTTTTCCACTTTTAAGGGGAACATTTTCATTACCGCAACGTGTCCATGACTGGATTTTGGTTCTTTGACATAGAAAATGTATAATTAAAAAAATCTAAAAATAAAAAGCTTCAGTGCATGTTATACTATAAACATTTACAGTAAAGAAATGTGGTATTTGGTAATTATTGGTAAATGTAGAGACAATAATAAGGAATATAAATGTGTCCAAGAAAAAAAATTCTCATTTTCCGCAACAATTTTCAATCATTGTTTAAGCCCTCAATGAACTAACATTTTCAAAAAATTTGTTGGAAGGGACATAATTGACTGTGACACTCAAGATGGCTACCAGGTAAACAGTTCTTATTTTTTCTCTCCAGATAAAAGTTGAAATTTTGTTTGTCATAGTACCTAGACAACTTTTTAGTTCTCATTACCGAAACATGTTTGTAAATGCATTTAATGTAATATCATGTTGCAGTAATGATATTTTTTTATAATGATCTAAAAAATGTAAATAATTCTATGGGAAATATGTGTTAAATCCTCTAAAAATAAAGGTTATAGTAAGTTCAGACCTTAATCTTATATTTAAAAAAAAATTGGCTTCAAGGGCTTTTAAAAAAATCTTATACTGGACACTTTCTAAGTCTTCGTGAGAATCACACATATTTCACTCATCCTTGACTTCTCTTTTCTTGGCACTTATCAACTCACCTGATGGAGGAGCGATAAGTCCAGGATAGATGAGAAGTTGATAGGTGGTCCAGAGGAGGGTATAAAGGAACTGGTATTATTCAACGGGGTGGTGATGATGAGCTGCTCTGTACGGAAAAATGGTCCAAAATGCTGGTCAAAGTAGTCCTTTTCCTGCCTGGCCCTGCTGCTGGGGGACGACCACAGCTCCACAGGGTTGGTGGTGATGCGCATGTAGACCAGACCGGCAGAACAGGCCGACACAAACACGATACTGATCAAGATCACTGTTAAAGGATGACGCACACACATCGAGCCCCAGCTGCTGAACAGCATGCGGAGAGCGTTCTCGAAACGCTCACCCAATGTCTCGCAACATGTGGCGTCTTCTAAAGAACAAGGTGACATTCACGGTATTATTTAATTCAACATTTCTATTGAGGTGGACAGACACAGCAATCTTAAAGTCACGGTTTTCATTTTTTGTTTGGAACTAAACTTTGAAACTGAAGAAATGTAAAAAAAGGCATACCTAAAAGCTTTGTGCTATTAGAGTTTAGGGAGTGGGGCTGGTTGCTGTCTAGAATTGGTTCATATTCAGATGTCACCGTCCTCTTTCTGTAATGAGAGAAACCACAACAAAAATTATTTTTTACTTTATATGAAGCAGCCTGAATAAAATGATCTGCTGAACAAAACAAAAGTGACTATCATAATTCAGGCAATATTTTTTTCTAACTTGATCCGATTACTTTAGGTATACAACTACAGATGATGTTACTTCTCTTGAAATATCACTGATAAACTTAACCATCACTAACTACAAGTTCATTTCATTAGTCAATCTTTGTCAAAGTCACACATCTCACCGGTAACACCATATGGCCAGCAAGGCTCCAAAGAAGATGAGGAGGAAGGCGATATAGCTACACCACATGATAACGGACATGGCGTCTAGCCCGAGGATGGTCCATGGTGGAGGTATAGGAGGTGGCACAGGGGTAGGGCCACAGACTTTACTGCAGTCTTGACATGAACAGGGCCCGGAGCCATCCTCCAAAATCTGTGTGCAATTGAATGTCCTGTTTCTCATGGGAGTCATGCCAGCCACAGGTACATCTGTAAACAAAATATCATCAAATATTCCATCACTGCCCATGGAAAGTCTTGCCAAAAATATAAATACTGTTTGTCTCATTTAGAAAGCATTTATAAAAGTTATTTATACCTGAGAAAACGGGTTTAATTCCAAAGGGAACTTGGCCATTTTCGATGTCAAACATGTACTGGATCCAGTTCCTTGGAGTGCATTGACTGGCATCTTTTCCACACAGCAGACTCAGGGCTTTGACATTAGTGGAAGGAGCCTGAACATCACTACAAGCGTTATACATTGCTGTAAAGAAACAGAGCAGAGATGCCTGTTATACTACTGTTAAAGCAGTGGTGGTTATCTAGTCCAGGTTCTTCTTAAAGGATTAGTCAATTTTCTTAAAAAAAGTCCAGATAATTTACTCACCACCATGTCATCCAAAATGTTGATGTCTTTCTTTGTTCAGTCGAGTAGAAATTATGTTGTTGTTGTTTTTTTTTTTTTTGAGGAAAACATTCCAGGATTTTTCTTATTTTAATTGACTTTAATGGACCCCAATACTTAACAGTTTTAATGCAGTTTAAAATTTTAAAGGACTTTAAATGATGTCAAACGTGGAATAACGGTCTTATATAGCGAAATTATTGTCATTTTTGTCAAGAAAAATATGCACTTTTAAACCACAACTTCTCGTCTTCCTACGGTCCTGTGACGCGCCAGCGCGACCTGACTTAATTGCGTAATGACGTGAAAAGGTCACGTGTTACTTATATGAAACGCACATTTGCGGACCATTTTAAAGAATAAACGGACACAAAGACATTAATTAGTATCATTCCCAATACAACAACGTTGGAACGGTTCTTTTTCTACACACTTGTAAACACCAGGGCGTAGTTTCGATACGTCATCCTTGACCTCTTGATGTGATGACGTATTACGTGAGGTCGCGCTGGCGCACCACAGGACCAGAGGAAGACCAGAAAATATTTTTTATTTTTCTTGCAAAAAATGACAATCGTTTCGCTAGATAAGACCCTTATGCCTCGTTTGACATCGTTTAGACTCGAGTCCTTTGAAACTGCAATTTTAAACTGCATTAAAACTGTTGTGTTGGGGTCCATTAAAGTCCATTAAAATGAGAAAAATCCTGGAATGTTTTCCTCAAAAAACATAATTTCTTCTCGACTGAACAAAGAAAGACATCAAAATTTTGGATGACATGGTGGGGATGAGTAAATTATCTGTTTGTTTTTTTTTAAAGAAAATGGAATAATCCTTTAACTGCTGAATGAACTTTGAGTTTTATTATTATTTTATGCTATGTCTGATAATCAATATGATGGCAGAAATTGTAAATCTGTACTTTCTTTGGTAGTTTTTTATTGTAAACATATGCAAGTGTGTATGTTTACGTCTCTATTCCTCACCATTGGCAAAGGTCTGACCGATATAGTAGGTCAACTTATTCACATTGGTTGTGTTACGCCCTTGTTCATCTGGTACTATTTTGTACTCTGTAACATTGAGGAACTGACTCTGTCGAGGACTGCAGGTGAGCTCACAGAACAGAGACATGAAGTTGAAGAAACACGCGGGACACCTGAAACAATGAAAATCGGAGTGAAAGTTATATCGCTGCCATAAAACACCTCTGTAATCTGTAAAAAAAAAAAAAACTAGACTTCATTATGCATTCAAGGCACGTGCAAGTAAATACAAAATGTAACCAATGTGCCTCTAGCGATTCGCTCTCATCTTTGAGCTACAGGAGCTACATACCTAGACAAGTACTGAAGAGGAATCTGCATACTGTCTTTCAGTGTCTTGAGCTGCTGGGCGTCACAGCAGACGCGGTTATCACCATAGACATAGCTCGGGCACAGTTCCTGTACGCAACATTATTTAAAATGAATATCAATGCAGCAACTTGGAAAAACACTGTTTAGTGCACCTAAAGCCAGTGATTAGTAAAAACGTCAGTGACTGTTTTTGTTGCTTATGGTTTTTAAAGTCGCCATGAAACGTAAATATCGACTGCCTAATTTTCCCCGTGGTAACGTATATCCGAGTGAAACCGGTTTCTGAAATGAAATAAGGCGGTGCTGGATTTAAATTTGTCCATCGAGATTTCCCATCAAGTTGAGTCGTGTTGCTAATTGCGAATCACAGCCATCTTCTCCCAGACCCCGCCCACCTGCCATACCATATGACCGGAAGTATAGAGAGATCGTTTTGAGGAGGGGAGGAAATTTGCGTTTTTGATTAAAGATTATGAGGGCACATGAATAAAAAAATGAAGCTCACAGAAAAGTCAATAAAAAAAAAAAAAACCACAATATTACCAAACAAATGACAGTTTTTTTTTTCTTTATGGTGACTTTAAGGATGCTGACAGCAATACAATTTGAATATGATTATACAGTGAATTAAACAATGCATTAAAAAAATTGAAATTAAAAACTTTACTTTTTTATGTAATCATGTAGTGTAGTGGTTCTCAAACTGGGGGGCCCTGATTTAATAACATTTTATAAAATTACTTAATTTATCATAAATTCTGTGTAATTAAATGTCAGAAGAATAATTTAAATGTTAAGTTTTGGAATGTTTTATGTCATAAACTTTCTTTGGGGGGTCTCGAAGGGATGCACCGTATACAAGGGGGTCCGCATGCTGAAAAAGTTTGAGAACCAGAATATATAAATTACTTTTCTTCATTATAAAAAAAAAAATTACGTGCCCTCATAATTTTTAATCAAAAATGTTAACCTCCTTCCTACCTCGAAACAACCTCTCTTTACTTCCTGTCACCAGGAATGGGGTAAGGACGGGCTATCAGAGACTTGGATATACGTCACAATACGGAAATGAAGACAATCGCTACTTCCGTTTCATGGTGACTTTAAAATGTGATCTCTTGATTCGATCTGATTTAATTATTCTAGTGTAAGCCATGACTATTATTACAAAAAAAGTCACACCATAGATTAATATTTACAAATCAATACATTACACAATATTGACAAAAACAATGTAATAGGTTTGACATTCATTGACAGGCTCAGGAAATCTACTTAGGACAAGAAATTAATATTTATAGGCATATAGTACTTTTATTATTATCACTCATTCTCATTCATTATCAAACAATAACATCCTTAATTATTTTGGTCTTTGCAGGTTATGCAAACTTTCCTGTTACATGATACATATCACTGCACCAAATGCTCATATTGTAAACATATGCAAACAAAGATGTAGATGCATGGTGTGGTGAGATTCTTTGTTTAGCCAATCAGAAGGCATGCTTGTCTTAAAGGCGTGGGTCTGGAAAGATGGGCGTGGCCAATTTAGGCTTTCTATAGATTTCTACACTTTCGAGTACAGAACACATGAGGCGTGACGTTCATAGATGACTAAACAGCTATGTACATACTGTGTTCTTTCAACATGACTCAGATTAAGGAAGCCTTCAGTATGCCCCAAGCACAGTATAATATATAAATATATATATATATATATATATATATATAAATATACGGTTTGACAAAGATGTCAAGAAGACAGTTTAAAGGTAAAACTGGTTCACTAGTTTTTTTTTTAAAATCTGAGCACTAACAAATGTCCTGAATAACCGACTAACATTCAGGAATGGATACATCCTCTTACCTGTAGCAGTTCTTGGCCCTCTCCAGATAAAGGTAAAGGAGGGCCAGTGTAATTGCAGTTAAGCTTCTTTTCAGGGATGTCAGATTTACCACATTCTCCATACCAGATACAGTGTTGGCTATGCACCTGTTTAGACACACAAACAAACTAGTCACAAGTCTAATATCGCTTTCATTTTAGTAATATCACATCCTTTCTGACCTGGACAGCTGCATGATATGATATGATATGATATGCATGTGACCACTGATGTTTAAAATGTTAAATTTAGTTAGTTTACATTTTCAGTTCCACAATCAAGTTCCTTCCACTTTCTGTGTTTTTATTCTTGGTTACTGTCAAGAGGTTACAAAAACAAACAACAACAAAAAAAAAATCAACCATAAAGTCTTTGTGAGTTATAAAGACTGCTGCATGCTGTTATCTGGTTGGAAAAAACTAAGCAAACAGAAGTATGGATCCACAACGCGTCGCTTAGTGAAACCAGAGAGGCGTCCATTGCATTCCTCAGCTATTTCGTCATTTTTGCAGTCATGTGACGGGAATCTGCAGGCACATGTGTTGAATTTTGGAGAGCCATGACTCCACCCAGGCCTGTGGGGTGAGCTTTCAAGTGATCCAATCAGGTTTAACTGTGATGATTTAAGATCAACATATTGAAAAGCATTTGGTAACAACAAGAGTCACAAAGGATAAGGGACTGAAATTTCAATGACTGTCGCTCCATTTTGTCACTTAAACAAAAACAAAAGTGTCTCACTCGACAAAGCTCTGCCTGTCCGTGACAGGGTTGTGCCATTCCTTAAACACAGGAAACTTTGGGACAGTCGCGTCATAATTTTTTCCCCATTTAGTGTGTTGTGTGGTAAAGTTATGACTTGTGCATTGACGTATAAGTTGCTCGAGGTTCCGCCAATGAAGTATATCAGTCCTTCTCATTCACAAGAGAAACTCTAAAATTGAAATTCTTCAAACAACTGAAACTAAATAGATGTTTTGCTTACTAGTAAATTTATCATGCGATCAGGAGAAGAGATAATCATTTCTAGATGGTAATAAACCAGTTATAAAGAGATATAGGAGAGGTTTCCAGGACAGAGTTTATCCTAATCCCAGACTAAAATGCAGGTTTGACATGGCTCAATTTAATAACATATCGCACTGACATATCTTAACATACATCAGTGCATTGTTTTGTCTCATAATGCACATCAATAATGTATTTTGTAAGTAGGGATGTACATGTATGTCTTTTTTCGATTAATTCATAGGTTTGAAAAACAAGTACTCGATTAACTGGGGGCGGGGGCGCACGTAATTTTGAAGAAACTATGAAAGAAAAATAAACACATACTAGATTATTAATGAATTAAATGTTTTTAACAGAAACCTCTAACAGGAATAGCTGCGTGATGAAACTAAAGGGTTAATAAACACAAACTGAAGCAATTTCTGTGACGCACTCAACATAATATTAAGCCTCCCTTGATACAACATAAATCGCCATCAGCTGCTTTCAGATGGAGTGACATTTACTACACAAAGCCGTAGACCACTCACAATCGGGGGAATTTCGCATTAATTATTACGGACGTATCGCCTGCGATATATGCATGCGATATGGCCCAGCATGTCAGGGAACTACGGCTTGGTGTAGTAAAAGCTGCTCCATCTGAAAGCAGGTGATGCAGATTTACTACTAACCAAGGAAAGGGCATAACTGACCAGATGCACATGACTATTGCATGCGATTAATCATGCGACCTTACTTCACAGCATTCGGCGGATCGGCAGGGTTGCTGCAGCGCGAATGCGCATAGAAAGCTTTTGAATCATGCATGGTACTGATGTCATTCGCTGGTCTGCGCAGCTTACGTCGACGTCAAACACGCACCCAGTCTTTACCTATGGTCTTTAGGTATAGGTGCTTGTAACGCTAACCAGATATCCAAATTCTGCAATAACCACAATAAATAAGTAATAAGGCTGGGTGCATGATCTCTTAAAGCCAATGTTGATATTTGAAATCCCCTAAACAAACACGCTCCTACGCCAATAGAATCTGGAGTCCTGGACCTTCTTTTGATAGACCCGCCCCACACATACACAACCCAAACAGCGATGCCGGTTAGTAGACACCTCCCTTACTGCTGATTGGCTACAAGTGTGTTTTGGTATTCGGCCTGACTCAAAAATCATGCACCCCACCTTTAAGTGTCCTAAAAATAACTAAAGCCAAGTCCTGGATTAATCTAAACCCTGTCTGGGAAACTGCCCCATAAAGTTTAGTGGTATTAAATGATATATGTATGGATATATGTACATGTGATATTTGGAAGAGAAAACCCAGAAAGAGTAATTTTTTGTGATTTAACTCTTTTCTTCATGAAATCCTCCGATATAATAAAGATATCCTGTGAAAATATAACCTTGATATCTGTAATATTGACTTAGTAAGGCCATGTCACAGATTGAAATCAATGACGAATCAATGATTAAATCAAACTCTGATTCTCCAAGATAGTCTAGATAGCTTAGACAGACAGGGTCACATAACAGCTCACAACAGATATGTAAGAATTATTACAAAATTATTATATTAATAGAAAATAGGTGAGGACAATATAAAATGAGAGTCAAGGTCTGTGGTCCATATAACATTATATATTTCAGTCTTTCAGTTGTCAGCTATATATTTACACACAGGAGGAAATATCAATGTCTCAGTGATAAGTGTTCACTGGTATTACTCAACAATAGTGATGTCTGTCTCCTTCACATTATTGAAATCTCATTCTGACTCACTGTCATCAGATTGAGTCAAAAGAGAAGCTGAAACCCGAAAAAACACCTGAAAGTTGATCAAAGATGTTACATAGTTCAGATCTAATATGAGATGTGCAGAAATGGTCGTGCTAGAGACGGTGACCTTTGAAACAACGTTTTGTGGAGTTGTTTTGGACTGCATCCCATATGCATCAACAAAAAGACTGGCGAAACAAAACATTCAAGTTTTCATTGACGTCGGAAAAGATAAACAATATGACTTCAACGGATAATCCCCTTTATTTCTAGTCAACACGGAAAGAGTGGCTGCATCACAACACATAGTGAACTGTCCAGCTAGACAGTGACCAAATTGAACATTTAGTACGCGTTCTGGATGCCTAAAATACCATCTAGTCAGTTAATCAGATTACGAGATACAGCCTGTTTCGTAAAACAACGCATTGAAATCAGGTTAAGCAGACGTGAATAAATCTTCCCATTTCTCACAAACACTGCGTTTTTAATGTGTGAAACGCTGATCTTGCATACTAGAGCATGTGATCCCTTGTAAACCGGCATAGGGTGCCAGAAGATTCACATGATGTAGGCAAATTATGTTTCCTCTGTTTATGAAAAAGCTATGGCTGCACTTCAACCAAGAGGAAAATAAGGAGTTTCACTTTACAAAGATCAAACGCTGTTAATAAAAAATAAAATAAATATATTGGCTATGCAACTTTTATTTTAAGATGTAACCCAGAAACAATCTCACAACTGATGACAGGTCTGAGAGAGTTTGTGCTAGGCTACAAGTACGAAACAAGTACCATAGAAACGCATAAATAAAGCAGCGATAGCCACACTTACCCACTGTGATAATAAAATAACGACCCATAAAACATAGAAAATGTGCTTTCCCCCTGGTAGAAGCATCGCTCCACTGACTCCAGAGCACTTCTCTAGAGTAACTCTGATCTCTGTAAGGTGAAGCTTTCTTATTTCCTGTTATCATACGTGGTGTCCCGACTGTTCTCTAACTGAGTGCGCTGACACCTATCGGTCTAGAGTGTGTACTACGTCAGCAGCATAGATTTGAATATCTATGCGTCAGCAGCAGCAAAAGCGCAGATCATAAACTGGTTTACTATACTGGGATAAAACATGGAAAATACTGAATTAGTGAAAATTAACAAGGTGTCTTACAAAGTTCTTCATTTTTATTCTGTTAAACATGTTTTGGAGAGATTTAAGCATAATATTTCAGATGCTTGTGAATTTTGTGGACAGGAAAATGTGTTTTTGCGTGTTTTATTATTGTATCTACTTAAGACTTTTCTGGAAAGATTTGGAAAATTATATTAGTAGAAAATTGGGTCGTGTGGTTGAAATTGATGTGTTTTTTGTTTTTGTTTTTTTTTTTTGAGAGAGATCATTTAAAAAGTAATGAACAATATATTATACAGCTATTTATTGTACTAGGAAAGTGATATACACAAAACAAAATGGGCCCTTTGTAAACCAAAGCAGTTACATTTTATAAATATTTTCAAATAATACAATACACCTTTGGAAAAAGTTAAAAACAAAAAAGCTTTGAAAACATATGATATTTTAAAAGTACTCCATTTTTGTATTTTTTCTTCTATTTTCTTTTCTGATAACATGTGAATTATTGTGTGAATAATAAATCATGTTGATGTGGCATTCATGTTTCAAAATTAATATTCAATAAAAAAGGGAGAAAAAACTGGTTTACTCGATGTAAGGCTGACATCTAGCGGTTGAAGCTGTATTTGGCACCGATATGCTCATGAATATTAATTACGTAACTTGACGTTCTCTAAGCAAGCCTAGCTAATTTGATGCAAGACAAACGTTGTATGAATATTAATTACCTTATATATCGGACGCGTGTAATATAAAATAACATTTTTATTTATTTTGAAGCGTTTTCACGCAGTGATATTTTTGTGTTCTGTAAATCCTAGTTTTAAATTTACATAAACAATTTAATATTTGTTTTTTAGTGTAAGGAAACTAAAATGTTCTATTTTTATATTTTATAAAAGTGAAATTTTATTAAAGCAAACCACTTTTTGAGATTCCTACCTAAAAATGAAAGTGCATATTGAATTTATTAAATTCTTTAAACAATTGAAAGCAATAAAAATAGGCTAATGACTTTATTTGAGGACTTGGGATGATGTTTAGCACAACCAAACCATCTAAATACCAAGTAATTCCTGTCACATAACATTTTAATTTTTATAGGTGTCATAAGAAGTAATGTTTACTGTGGATATTTGATTGGCTTTTATTTTGTAAGCCTACTGAATGTTCCCATTGTGCACAATACACCTATACAATATACGATTACAACATGAATGACTTTACCGTTTCTGTATGAGTCATACTAGAAAAACTATTCACTATTCTTCTCTATACGCACACACTCTTTCATGAACATAAAAACTGGTGATCTGCATATCTGTTGAGTTCAAGCTTAAATTAATGATTAAAACAATTTGATTAAATCATCCATGATTAGATTGAGATAAAACACCAGACACATTTATAGGTCACCTTTTGTAAAAAGCCGTCTTTATTGAATTTACTTCTTATGGTAATAATGAATGTTAACAGCAGTAATGAGAAAGGACTTTGCCAGTATACTGCAAAGACAAAAGCAAATGCTTTTAAAGGAATGATCAAAGCAATAAAGGCATGATTTTATGATACTCAACCACATGACTTTGAATTGTGCATCATGGTCGCTATAGTATAAAGTAATCTGATATGTTCTGCATGAAGTTCATCTTAATATTACAAAAGGAGGTACAGGTAGATACAGTAAAAACACATGTACAAATTTACAAACACAACAAACAGAAATGAAATATATGAGTGACAATGTAGATGTTTTATTATGAGGATAAAATAATCTGTTAGATGTAAATGTCAGCCATATATTACAGTTCTGTACATGTACCAATCATATGTTGGTCTTTTTAGACAAGGCTGACTGTAACCCTTCACAGGGTGGTAGGGCAAATATTTATAATTTTGTCCCAGTTTTGTGAATATTAACAATGACCCTGTCCATAAAGCCAACATTTCCAGCAAAAATGAAAGTTAAATCTTTTATATTTTACAACATCATTTTCTTTCTTTTTATTCACAGCAGAGAGGCTTTAAAGCCCCTGAGTTCAGCTTACGCATCTTTAAAACAATGTATTTTTTTAACAAACACATTTGAGCTCAGTACACTGAAGTATATTTTGTATGCGTAAAGAGAAAGGATAATGACAACTGAAATCAGTTATCTTCTGATCTATCCGAGGTCTCGGCAAGCTTCTTGTTCCATTGTATGTAGTGTCAGGATTTTTACTGGCATCAACGTGGGATTCAATCCTGTTGTCGTATCCTGGGCCACACTTGTTCAAGTGCAGCCACATTAGCATCTAAGTCTAGCTCAGAAAGAATCAAGCGTATCTGAAAGACAGCCAAGGTAATCCAAAGCTCGTTCTGTCCCCCGATGGTGGACAAACCACAGTTCAACAGCTCAGCAGTCTAATTGCATGTGCTTCTGCTATAAATAGATGTCCTTCCATCTTTTATCTAAAGTGGCTCATTTTAACAGTCCCTCCCTCTTCTCCATAATGTGCTAGTGCACTTCCAGCCCCATGTATTCAGCGTTTTCTGCTGCCGGCAGGTGACCGTTGGTGTGTGGTTTAAGTTCCAGAGGACAGAAGTCCTGCTGGTAGTCAGGGTTGTCCATGCTGCTTTGTGGGTTGAAGCCATGTGTGCTCAAGAAGGAGAGGAGCTGGGTGTGAGAGGTGTTAAGATACTCGGGTGCGGTAGCAGGAACGGGGCTCTTGAAGCAGTTGAGATATTCTTCCTCCGTTTCATCTAGCGGTGATGAAGGGTGCGGAAATGTGCGAGGGGGTCCTGGGTGCTGGTATATTGGGTTGGTCATGTTAGACATCAGTGAGCCATTTTGATTCATGTATTCTGAAAACGAAACAATAGAGAGGTAAATAAACAAAGCATTGTTTTATTAAATTAGCAATTATTTAAAACCTACCTAGGGTATGTTCAGAATCAGGTAAAGAAATAGTTAATCCAAAAATGAAATTTGTCATCATCTTGTGATGCTTTATGGCATATGACAAAAACAAATTAAGCTTAAGTCTTGTAGATTATTGTGATAGGGTAAAGTTAAATACAGGGTTCCCACACCTTAGTTAACTTCAAATTCAAGGACCTTTCAAGGACTTTCCAGGTCCAATACCCTCAAATTCAAGTACTAAATGTGGGAACACATTTCAAGTGAGAGCAAGGTTACATTGTGTTACCTTTAAAGATACATTATTACAGTTCACTTTCGAGGGAACTCGTGCTGTGTCACTGCGGTGACACTTTGGGGATGCCTTCAAGGGTAAGTGCGTCTAAATTTGTATATTAAATTCAACCAATGGTGAGGCTTAATGCCAAAGAAAGGGTGACGCGGGAGCCAGGAAGTTTATCGCAATCTGAAATATTGCCAGAGACAGCGTTAAAGGTACGCAGGAAGTATGGCAAGGGAGACGCAGCGCCTCGTTCCTTTCTCAGGGAACAACAGTTACATACGTAACCCGAGACATTTTCATGTGTCAAACACAACTATGCAAAAAAGCATTTTGGTATGAATCAACATTCGCATACAGAAGATATAAGCGTTTAAAGTGAACAGTTTAGCATGAATGCTTAAAGTCTAGATTTTTTATGATATTATCCTACACTACACAGGAAAAAATCTGGATTTTTTTTCCCCAAAAAACATCTTGCATAAAATAGATTCAAGCACTTTCAATGACCTGTATTCTATGTATGTGGGAACCCTGTAAATACATAAAAGCTGGAAGAAAATTTAAAATCTATAATAGAGGGTTTACTACATATGTAGGAAAATGATCATGAAATAATCATATAGGGTTAACTATACCTTTAAGTGTACACAATTGTATACCACAAGAATGTAGTACCAATACTGACCAACAGAGGCTATCATTTCAGCACAAAATTTCTCTGTTTTTCAGCTTTCCGTCTGTTTATTTTTTGACATATCATAATATATTTTTCTATTTGTACATTTGAAAAATTCTAATTCTCAAAAAAAAGAAAAAACATCTAATCTGTTCTTGTACCATACCAACCTGGAGCAGGCTGAAAGTCTTCCTCCAGAAACTGTTCTGTTGGGTCTGGGATGTAGCGCAGGACCAGGCTGTTCTCTCTTGCAGGAGTGCCATTCTGAAAAGTGAAAGTGTGTCACTAAAAGTGTAAACTGGGTTGCATCTACTTCAGTCCCCTTAAAACCAGATTCAAATGGTAACAATGCCAATTTCATTGGTTTGACTCTCAGGGGACATACAAACTGATCAAATGTACAGTATATCTATGCACTGCTATAGGTTGGAAAATTCAGATAGGTGTCTGGAAAATGTACATATGTACCTAACTAGGGCTTGGTTTAACAGACATGACATAGCTAAGGCCCGGACTAGGCCTTAGTTAAATTAAGGTGTTTAGACACATTTTATACGCAAACCTTAGAAAAAGATGTTACTGGTGTGTATCTTGAGAAAAATCAATGGCACTGGCATATTTAAAGATCTATTAAGTATTTTCATGTGAGACAATTCAAACATGTGTTTTAGTCTCTGGTATCCCCAGAAAGTTTCAGCTCAAAATACACCACAGGTCTTTCATTATACGATGTTGAACATGGCTATTTGCGGCTCCAATAAAAAAAAGATGTTGTTTAAAAAAGATGTTGCAATAAAAAAGGTGTGTGTTTCTTTAAATGCAAAGAAAGCTTCTGTTTTTTTTTGGGTTTTTTTGAGGGTGCTCGATGCGAAGTTCGTTACAACATGTATGTAGCCCGTCATGTGTGTGGTTCGTCAGTTCAAAATATGTGTTCTGCGCGTCGAGTGATCCCACGTGCATCACGTGTCCTGTCCAAATAAGTGCCCGCTGCAGACGCGTCTAAAGGGTTTATGATAAAAGAGACGCTCGCGTTTGCCAGATATGCGCAATCAGAGTTTACTATTATGGGAGTGTCTTGCGTGTATTTTGTGAACATGAGCGTCTCTTTTATCATAAATGGTTTTGCATATGCAGCAGGCACTTATCTTGACAAAACACGTGATGCACGTAGGTCCACTCGACACAACAAACACATATTTTGAAAACACAAGCAACACACATGACACCTCAAACACTTATTTTGAATTTGCGCCCCTCGGATAAAAGTGCATTTTCTAGGTTAGGGGGGCTTTAAGCCTTGTCTGTGAAACCGGGGGCATGAATGAAGTAAAATAAAAACTCGAAAAAAAGTTAAAAATAACAGCTGAAACAAGCGTTGTTATAAATCACGTTTTTATTTACATATAAGTAGTGTTGGGGGTAATGCATTACAAGTAACGTGCATTACGTGATACTTTCCGAAGTAACGAGTAAAGTAACGCATTACTTTTTTAAATTTACACATTAATATTTGAGTTACTTTTTAAAAAAAGTAATGCACGTTTTGTTTTTTAGTTACATTAATTTGATTAAAAGAAATTATGAACCAAATTAAACTAAACGTAGACACATTTTGCACTCTATACGTACACGCCTGTGTGGGAACAGTTTGAGACAGAAACAGAGACGGCAGGCCAGAGCTCGACATTTTTGTGATGAAATATGCAATTTACGCAGAACTTTTCAGTCATAAAAACACCTGCAAGGCCTGAAAGAGATCAAGCCTCAGCCAAGAAAAAGTAACGCAAAAGTAACTAAAAAGTAACGGAAAAGTAACTAAGTAGCGCAATTAGTTACTTTTTGGGAGTAACTTAATATTGTATTGCATTACTTTTAAATGTAACTTTCCGCAACACTGCATATAACTTTATATTGTAACCTCCAAATCTGTTGACTATTTTGTTAAAGTGTAGGTTAATGTGCAAGATGCGTGACAGCTTTATAAACCGAAGTCTCAGTAGCTTACCCCGTTTCTGCTCTGACAGTTTCCAATGCTGCTGTTGAGACTCTGAAACAATACAAATTAGTCATGTGGTTATTAAGCTGTGTTGTTTAGATCAATGATCACAGCTAAAAGATATCAGTATCTCAACTGTGGCCCTGTCTGTGAAATCCAAACGGTCTCATAATCTAATTATAAGATTAGGAGCATCAGTTTGATTTCACGTTGATTTCAAACTGTGACATGGCCACAGTATGTATTTAAGATATCAATGTTATATTTTCACGGAATGCTTTTTACTTTATTTTCACAGGCAGGGTCACAACTGATCTTGCATTGTAGTGTTCCTCTAACTCAGCTGTTAAATCACGGTGCTAGGAATTCCAAAGGTCACGGGTCCGATTCCCAGGGAATGCATATACTGATAAAATGCATGTACTGATCTGCCATGCAAACCTAACTGGTGATTCTTAAAGTGAATGTAGTACTAACGTTTGCCGTTTAATTGACAGGTTGATTCAATTGTGAAGATAATAACCCAGAACTACACAAAGCAAAGTATTCAACTCTGCGTGCACAAAACAGGTTTGTACAAGTTATGAGAACAAAGAACCAAGCTTCCCAGAGGTCTCTGTACCAAAACAAAACCCAGCCAGTAGAGCGTCGAAACAACACTTTCTAAAAACACAAGGAAAGACAAAAAGAAACAAAAGCTAAATAGGCTGCCATCTGTCAAAGAGGCTGCAGCCTTAAATGGCTTTGCCTCAATGACAATGTTACATAAGACTCCGTTGGAGCTCAAGGCCTTCGTTCTGCCAAAAACCCATTTCAACAAGTGTCGTCCGCGAAAGCAATTGGACTTGAAAGGTTGAACGAGCCCCGCACGCACTTAGCGGCAGGCGGGGGGCCAGGAAAAGCTCAACGTACTCAGGCCCGGAGAGTCCACTTAGACGCGCTCGCATTTCACAGTGGAACGGTCATTAATCAGGAGGCAGCTGGGAGGAAGTGGGGGAGAGGAGGACGATATGGAAAGACAGAGGGAACAGGAAATGGGCAAAGGAGAGCAAGAAGAATATCAGGCCAGGTAGATACGCCTCTGCAATGTGAACTTCCTGTCTTTGAGAAAATGCTGTTCCCGCAGTTTGTTTATCTACTATGATTGGCTTAAGTACTCAATTCTTTGTAATAAACTGTATATGCTTCAATATACTTTCCTGTTTGTATTGCATTATCAGGTGAACGTGCTTAATTATTTCTATTTGACCACAAATATACTTCTTTTTACAATTTTCCAAAATTCTGAGTGCAGTGTATTACCACGGATTGTAGGAGCTGTGTGCGAGAGGTGCTCGGGCTGCTGAAGAAACTGTGACTGGGCATTAAGTACTTGTCTACATCCAGAGCTTCATCCAGATCTCCGCTCACTTGACTGCGGTAGAACTTCGTGTCAGAGGGACTGGGTAAGTGCATCCTATCATCACCCTGAGCAAAACATCAATGATCAAATGTAAAGTGATGACTTTCAAAAATACAGTCTGTGCATTAGCTGAAGAAGCCTGTTCTTCTCTTACCTGAATGACAAGATAGCGAGAGGGGTCACGTGCCATTTTGGAGAACTCTGCGATGAGCTCCCTGAAGCGAGGTCTGCTTTCTGCATCGATCATCCAGCCTGAATTCAATCATATTAAAGATTATGCCCATCTTTACAATATGTAATATATGTCTCAGGTGTGCCAAGAATGTGTCTGTGCTCAAAATACCCCACAGATAATTTATTATAGCATGTCCAAAATTTGGGTGGGACAAAAACACACTGTTTTGTGTGTGTACCTTTAAATGCAAATAAGCTATTGCTCTTCGCTCCCTTACCAAAAGAGATGCTATGGTTAAAATAGATCTGATTTCACAAAGAAGTACAGAAAAAAGCAGACAGCGTCCAGCTCACTAAGCGCAAAAACTATGGTAAACTGTCAGTCAGCAGCTGTGGGCGGGGCTTTAGCAGTGTGACATCACATTGCTAAGAGAATTGAAACAGCATGTCTAATGCTGCGTTTACACCAACCGCGGTAGAGGCATGAAGCGCGAGTGATTTCGATGTTAAGTCAATGTGAAGATGCGTTGACGCGCGTCTTGAGGTCCCGCGGCGCTGATGAGGCGTTTGGTACGGCGCGGAAGACGTGTTTCCGCCTCAAAGGCGTGAATTGAGCGTTGGGTGTGGTACGCGCGAATGGTGCTTTTTGTACATTTTGTGTTTGACGCGAATTGCCGGCTGACGCCCAAGTTGAAAAATTTGAACTTTGGCGGAATTTCGCGCCGCGATAACCAATCAGGAGCCTGCTTGCTGCTGTGGAGGCAGTCCCGCCCGGAGTCACTCATTCAACATGAAGGAATGCTTGATATTGTCCGCGAGCAGTTACCCGGAGCTATACGACACAAATTCTTATTTCTATAGAGACAGGAATAAAAAGGACCTCGCTTGGAAGAGTGTCAGTGAGGACATCGGGCAACCTGGTAAGTTGTAATACACATTTCACTTTTGAGTCACGTGACGTTTATCGACCCGCGCTGTTTATTTCCCTCATAGTAAGGTTACCAAATACACTCCGGTAACTCTTTTGATAAATGCACAATCAACATCAGTCATCTTGCAAACAGACAACAGCATAGCACTTGCCCCTCCCACAAGAAGCGGATTTTGCCTCTGACGTGCGTCAAATGTTGCTTTTTCCGCTCGTCTACTCCGCTCTACACGCGCGAATGCATTCAAACTGTTTAAGCGGCAAACTAGGCACGGTAGACATAATTTTAAAACGCGGTTGGTGTAAACTCAGCAAATTGAGACTGCTTTGGTTTATTGTGGATTAAAAAAGAAGGGGTGAACAGATTTTTTCATACATATTTGTGTCCAAAAACTTTGTTAAAGTGGATTTGTATAATAGGTGCCCTTTAAGGGTTATGATAAAGAACTTCTTTGATGATTCCAAAGAAATTTTCAATTGAATTAAAATCGGGACCCCTTTTACAATTACCAAAGCCTAAAACACTAAGGACGGTTTCCCAGACAGGGCTTCTTTTTTTGAGGGCGCTCGATGCGAAGTTCGACAACATCTATGTAGCTTGTCATGTGTGTGGTTCCTTTTTTAAAATATGTGTTCTGCGCGTCGAGAGATCCTATGTGCATCGCGTCTCTTAATAAGTGCCTGCTGAAGATGCGTCTAAGGGGTTTATGATAAAAGAGACGCTCGCATTTGTCAGATACTCACATAATCTGCGTAATCAGAGTTTAGTTTTAAGGGAATGTCTTGCGTGTATTTTGTGAACACGAGCGTCTCTTTTATCATAAACGGTTTTGACGCGTGTTCAGCAGGCACTTGTTTTGACAAAACACGTGATGCACATTGTTCACATGACGCAACAAACACAAATTTTGAAAACGCAAGCAACACACATGACACTCCGAACACTTATTTTGAATTTGCGCCCCTCGGATGAGCAGTCATGAGCCACCACTGCCTAGTCCCAGACTAAAACACATGTTTGAGCTGGCCAATTTAAAAATACCTCGCACTGACATATCTTGCATATTTTCTAAATGTCCTAAACTAACTATGACCTAGTCCTAGATGAATCTAAACCTTGTCTGGGAAACTGCCCCTAAATCACCCAATATAAACTTCTACACACTATACATTTATAAGACCAATTAAATATTTACTTTAGTCATGTCTTATCTTGCCTAAGCCTCCAAATGAGCTACGACTGCCACAGGCACCTCTCAAAAGAGTAGCATGATATTTGATGGTACAGTAGCAAGCACAAAAGACACAAAGCCTGTGCTAATGTGAACAACAGGTGTGGTTCAAGTTTTTTTTCTTCAATTTAATGGGTTTCATGCGTGAAGGTGATTATTGAGGAATGAAAAAGAACACTGTGTGTGTTTGTTTGTTTGAGAGATGTTTGCATTCTTACATTTCACCATGATCATGTAGACATCAATGGTGCAGATTGGAGGCTGTGGAAGTCTCTCCCCTTTCTCCAGCACTTCTGCAATCTCACTAGCAGGAATGCCATCATAGGGCTTTGTTCCAAAAGTCATCAGCTCCCAGACTGTCACACCTACAGTAAAGTATTAGACAATGAAAAGTTCATGTTTTTCAATAAGGAGAACCTCTGCTTTAAAAAAAAGGCATTAAAGGGATAGTTCACCCAAAACTCATTACTCACCCTCATGTTGTTTTAGGCCTGTATATTCAATGAGAACCACCAACTATTTTATCAAAATATCTTCATCATCATTTATCACATACTTCCATAGTATTTGTTTATCCTACTATGGAAGTCAATGGTTTTCACCAGCTGTGTCCTATTCGCCATTTATCAAAATTTCTTCTTTTGTGTTCATCAGAAAAAATTCATACAGGTCATAAACAACATGAGGGTATGCAATGATAACAGAAATTTTGGGTGAGCTATGCCTTTAAAGTCCACATGATGAAACCAAAAATGACACATTTCCTTTATAAATGCATATTTTTGGTCTTATTGTGCACAATTCATTATTGCACATTAATCCAAAGAAAACAATGTTTAACCTCCTGGCTTCACTCTAGTATTACTAACACCTACTTTCACAATCCAGTTAACTTAACTTCCAGTAAAATATCCTGTTGAATTTAATGAAATCAGTACTACATGCAAAAATCCAAAATACATTACTTACCAAAGCTCCAGACGTCACTCTGGTGGGTATATGTCCTGTGTAGAATGGATTCAAGTGCCATCCATTTAATTGGCACCTGGTGAGTAATAGACATAAAATCATTAAAACATAAAATATCTTCATTCTATCTAGTAATACCAATCTTCATGAAGATCCATACTAGACGAAAACAACAACGAACCTTTCCACCATCTGCATGATATTCCTTCTCATCTGCATTTAACAGCTTGGCCAGGCCAAAATCAGTGATCTTCACATGTTGAGGGGTCTTCACCAGAACATTACGGGCTGCCAGGTCCCTATGCACAAGATGCCGCTCTTCTAAATAGTTCATTCCCTAATAAAGAGAGAGTTTAGTAGGCATGAGTTGAGGAAGGAATGTAAAGATTGAAGCTACACTAGCATAAACTCAGTAATAACAGGTTCGATATTAAAGGGACACTCCACTGTTTTTTTTTAAATATGCTCATTTTTAGCTCCCCTGGAGTTAAACATTTGATTTTTACCGTTTTGGAATCCATTCAGCTGATCTCCGGGTCTGGCGTTAACATTTTTAGCATAGCTTAGCATAATCCATTGAATCTGATTAGACCATAAGCATCGCGCTAAAAAATAACCAAAATATTTTTCCTATTTAAAACTTGACTCTTCTGTAGTTACATCGTGTACAAAGACCGACGGGCGGGTTAGTTGAAAATGTCGGTTGGGTACGGGTTGTTTATACATTGACTCGTGCATCACTGGCAGATATGGCTAGGAACTATACTCTCATTCTGGCGTAATAATCAAGGACTTAACGTCCTGACGTAACATGGCTGTAGGAGGCGCAATGATATTACGCAGTGCCCGAAAATATTCCCCTGCTATTGAAAGTTACCAAGGGGACTATTTTCAGGCGCCGCTGCGTAATATCATTGCACCTGCTGCAGCCATGTTACAGCAGCAAAGTCCTTGATTATTACGCCAGAATGAAAGTATAGTTCCCATATCTGCCTAAAAAAATCACAATTTTTAATTTTCTGTCGGTCTTAGTACACGATGTAACTAAAGAAGTTGTTTAAAATAGGAAAAATATCGAAAGTCTTTGGTTATTTTTTAGCGCGATGCCAACGGTCCAATCAGACTCAATGGACCACGCCAAGCCATGCCAAAAGTGGTACCGTCAGACCCGGAGACCAGATGAACTGATTCCAAAACGGCAAAAATCAAATGTTCAACTGCAGGGGAGCTAGAAAAAGAGCATATTTTCAAAAAAAAGTGTCCCTTTAAGTTCACAAGACATCTCGAAAGCTTGTAAAACTGAATGTGATAGAGTATTTCCTAAAATAGCTACTAGTTGTAAGTGCACTGATAAGGAAAAACATGACATGGATCATTAGGAGTAAATAAAGAAAATCACTGTTATGGGACAAAAAGTGACAGAATTGGTTAGCAAATTGACAATTCTGTAATAAGATTCTTTGCTTCAATAAGAACCTCCATAGTTTGAATGAACATCTGACATTAGTGTATAAACAAATACAAAAAAAAAGCATTTACTCAAAGTATTATTACTGTCTATTTTAAGTTAACCTAGATAGGCATAAAATCCATTAAAAAATCTTCTATTGCCTTCCAGTCTTGTTTTGCAAATGGTTAATTATGAATTTGACTATGCATAATTCCTGACTGAAATGTATAACAGCATACGGGTCTGAAACAACATGAGGGTAAGTAAATCATTTCCATTTAATAAAACCGTCATTATTCATCATCAGTGAACTGTGTGGTTTGGAATGAAATGATTCATTGACTACCATAAGGGATGCGTTTCAATTCAAGACAATACAAAGAACAATCCATTTCCCTTAGCAATCTGCACACACCAGTTGAGCAGGTGTTGCGAGCCGATGTTGTCCTTGTTTTCTCTGACGTAGTCCAGCAAACAGCCGAACGGCATCAGCTGGGTGATGAGCTGGACTGTGGAGGTAAGACAGATGCCGAGCAGGCGACACACGTGAGGATGCTCGACGCTGGCCATCACATAGGCTTCCTACAGACGAGGTCAGATAAGTTAAGCATCAATGCAACACTGCCAAACTATTTGACAGTCCCTACCAATGTAAAACCAACAAACTCTGGGCTTCAAACATTAAAAAAGATCTGAAAAAGGCTGGAATTCAGAGGAGAAGTACAGAAAGAAAATCAAAACCTAGCAATAACATAACAATCAAACCCCTATTGGACTCTTTCTAGCCAAGTTAAAACTGCCAACACCAACAACCTTCTTTTAAAGAAAGAGAAAGCACTGGCATTTATTCCTAACTAAACCCTGATGTTGCTTAATAATATTAACAGAATAGTGCAGATCTAATTTATGTTGCATTGGTTATGTTGCATGTTTACATACTGTAGATGAGTTATCTTTTAAGTGACCTTGAGAAACAGACCTTGCTCGACCACATGCTCACAATCAAAGAATATTAGAGGAAATAACATGCTTTGTGTTTGTAACAGCGAAGAAGACCTTTCTCCCTTTAGGCTGATAAAAGAAGCAGGAATTTCAAGACCATGTTTAGCATGTTTCATTTCAACTCACATCCAATGGGACACAAATTGTTGTTTAACTCAAATGTAACAGTACTGTATGTAGTATAGACTACACACATCATTATCTTAACTTGTCTAAAGAAACTTCTTGTCTGGAAAGTTGTGTAATTTGGATGTAAAATTATTTTTTTAATCCAAGTTTAATCAGCAGGGACAACCATGAGTGAGCCAAATGACCTGACATCCCCTCAAACAGAGCAGCCTGTGGTGCTGTCAAAACATTGTTTGGTGGGACTAGCGACGCTGATATCACAAACTTCACCCTCAAAGCAACTGAAATGTTTTTCGGTTCAAGCTGCTTATGTACAATTCAGGCAAACCCAAAAAAAAACAGCAAAGAAAATAAAATTTCTCATGCATACACAAACCTTAAAGGCTTATAAATGATAAAAACAGGTTTTTAAAGGGATAGTTCACCCAAAAATGAAAATTCTGTCATCATTCACTCACTCTCATGTTTTTACAAAGCTGTTAAAATTTCCTTGTTCCCATGGACACGAAGGAAGAAATTTTAAAGCAACACTAGAGTTTTTGCTCTTTGCTCCCCCTACAGGTTAGAAGCGGAATTGTCCATTACCACTGTGGTAAATACTGCAGCATTGCTGGCTCTGATTGGATTGTAGGTCTGCCGTAAAGCAAGATATTGTGGTTTTCACTCGAACTACAGGACCGCGACCCGACGGTTGGAAACTTCTTTAGTGCGGTTTTGGCCGATAGAGGGCTGCAAAACGAATGTGAAAGTGCCGTTCACCCTGTTTCGAGTGGATGAACGACTGAAACTTTTTTGGAAACTTTATTTTAAGGTAAAAAACTCTTTGGTGTTGCTTTAAGGAATGTTTGTAATCATTCCCAAACATTCCCTTAAAATATCTTCCTTAGTGTTCATTAGAACAAAGAATTTTGAGAGTAAGTGATGTCAGTATTTTCCTTTTTGGGCAAACTATCCCTTTAAATCTTTGTTGTATTAAAGGGATAGTTCACCCAAAAATTAAAATAATGTCATTAATGACTCACTCTCATGTTGTTCCAAACTCGTAAGACCATTTTCGGAACACAGTTTAAGATGTTTTAGATTTAGTCCAAGAGCTTGTTGACCCTTCATTGAAAATCTATGTACGGTATACTGGTCACGTCCAGAAAGGTAATAAAAACATCATCAAAGTAGTCCATGTGACATCAGTGGGTCAGTTAGAATTTGTTGAAGCATCAAAAATACATTTTGGTTCAAAAATAACAAAAATGACAACTTTATTCAGCATTGTCTTCTCTTTCAGGTCTGTTGTGAACCGCGTGCATGAGACTGCAGTGACGCTGCTGATGTATGATGTTGCTGACGTACGACGCTGCTGACGTGTTATCTGGTGAGCCCCAGCTTTTTTTTGCACCCCAGCTTCATTTACAGTCTGAGGGAGACGCACGCTGTAAGTTTGAAAAAAAAACATGTCTGAGGATAACACGTCAGCAGCGTCGTATGCGTCAGCATTGTCTTCTCTTCCGCGTCTGTTGCGAATGCGCGTACGCAGTGATGCTGCTGACGTACGACGCTGCTGACGTGTTATCCTCAGACATGTTTTTTTTTCAAACTTACAGCGTGTTACAGCAACGGCGTACATTAGGAGCATCACTGCAGTCTCGTACATGCGGTTCACACAACAGACCTGGAAGAGAAGACAATGCTGAATAAAGTCGTAATTTTTGTTATTTTTGGACCAAAATGTATTTTCGATTCTTCAACAAATTCTAACTGACCCACTGATGTCACATGGACTACTTTGATGATTTTTTTATAACATTTCTGGACATGGACAGTGTGCCGTGCATGCATTTTCAATGGAGGGTCGGAAAGCTCTCGGACTAAATCTGGAGCATCTTGAACTGTGTTTCCGGGGATGAGCGGAGGTCTTGCGGGTTTGGAACGACATGAGGGTGAGTCATTGATGACATTGTTTTTCATTTTTGGGTGAACTATCCCTTTAACTGGAATATCGTCAAATGGGACTTCAACATCCTGACTCAGCTCAGATTCTAATACTCACGTCCAAGATCTCTTTGTTTGCTTTAGGAGACGTGGCCTCTCGCAAGACCTTAATGGCAACAGGGATCTTCACATTCTCTCCCTCTGGAACCCACAAGCCCTGCAGGAAGAGATGCATTTTTGTCATGCAACTGCTAGAGTATCACACTGACTAGTTGGCTCGGCTTAAGTTAAAGACATTAGGATTAGGATATTTCTACAGATAAACACGGCCATAACCCATTAAGTATGCAGTGTGGAGAAAGATTAGAATTACATCTAAAGGTGAAACAGGAAGAGCAAGCATATCTGTGTCCCTCTATTTATTTACATATTCAATGTTAGGGAGATGTTAGTCACCTTATACACAGTCCCGAAGGCTCCGGACCCAAGCACTTTGATCTTCTTAAACTCAGTCTCTTTGAGGATGCGCAGCAAGGCCTGGTTAGGAGCTTCTCCACTGGGGGTCAGAGGCTCCACGAGCTGTAGACACAAATAAGCTTTCTCAGGAAATCACCCCTCCGCATTTAAACACACATCCTGTCCTTGAATGAGCACAGGCTGACATGGAGCACAAGGATGACTGATTTCAATCACAATTTACACTAGACACTACAACTGTAAACATTCTTTACAGCCTTGATGTCATATGGTTAACTTGGTGTAAAGCTGAAATACGTAAAGTGCCACTAGCAAACTGAATTACAGAAATACTAATTGGTTATTGATCAGACAAACAGTCACTCCAATTCATGCCCATGGTTGCTATGTTAGCATGCTTTTGTGTTTAAAAAAATTTTTTTAGTGCCTTACTTCAAGCTTTCTCTGCATACAGTATTAAGCTGAGATAGGAGAGTAAGTGGAATAAATGTGCCACCTCAGCTTTCTTATAGTTATCATTTAGTTAAAGGAAAACACTACAGTTTTTCAATATTTTAGTAGTTACCTCAACTTAGATTAATTAATACATACCTATCTTTTTTTTCAATGCGCGCACTTCCAATGTTTCTACAGTGCTTTTTGAATGGGCTAGCAACCAGCCTAGCCCCATTCATTCCTATGGCTCCAAACAAAAGTTTTATTTTGTGCCATCATACTTATACTTACTCGTGTAACTACTCATGTAGCAGTCTTTAAAGGGATAGTTCGGGCAAAAATGATATTAAACCCATGATTTACTCACCCCCAAGCTGTCCGAGATGCATATGTCCATCGTTTTTCAGACAAACACATTTTCAGTTATTTTAGAAAATGTCTTAGATCTTTCAGTTAATTAAATGTGAAGTTATGGGGTCCACGACCTTTAAGTCCAAAAATGTGCATCAATCCTTCACAAAATAAATCCAAACCGCTCCAGGATGATAAATAAAGGTCTTCTGAGGGTACTCTGCGCGGTGCTGTTGTAGAAATATCCATATTTAAAACTTTATAAACGAAAATAACTACCTTCCGGTGGCGCCGCCATCTTGGACTCCTCTGTATTCAGGAGAGAGTATTAGCGTAGTGTACGCACTTTTCTTAGTGACGTATGACAAATTCGGAGGGCGGGGGCACAGAGCAGCAGCAGCAGCGTAAAGCTCTGATCTTGAATGCGGACGCGACTGGGATGGCGGCGTTACCGGATGTGAGTTATTTTCGTTATAAATTTTTTTTTATATTTCTACAACAAAACTGTGCGGATTACCCAAAAAGGCTTTGTTTATCATCGTGGAGCCGTTTTGATTTATTTTGGGAAGGATGGATGGACATTTTTTGGACTTGAAGGTAGTGGACCCCATAACTTCACATTTGATTAACTGAAAGATCTAAAACATTTTCTAAAATAACTGAAAATGTCATCGTCTGAAAAATGATGGACATATGCATCTCAGACAGCTTCGGGGTGAGTAAATCATGGGTTTAATATCATTTTTGGGCGAACTATCCCTTTAAATAGAGAAAACATGGAAGTGTTTGGTGGCTTCTAAATTCATTCCCGTTTGGAGCCATAGGAATGAATGGGGCTAGGTTAAATGCTAACACATTCACGAGACACTGTACAAAGTTTAAAAGTGCACGCATTGAAAAAAGATAGGTATGTATTAATTCGTCTAAGTTGAGGTAAGAACGCAGTAAAAAACGGTGATGTTTTTCTTTAATATAAACAGGTCCATTACCTCTGGGTATAATTGGGCTCATTTAAGTAAGCAGCTTGTAAGATGACTATTTGTGCATTGTAGGACATCTTATAGTCTGAGCTCTCTTTCTTGCAAAAGTCGGCGTAAAGTTCTCTTCCTCCTGATATGGCGTCTGCGCAGAACAACAGCAACTCCTAAACCCAGGATAACAAAAGCCAGCAGACCTCCAACTACACCGGCGGCAATCATGGACAATCCCGAACTACAGACAAATGCACATTACTGAGTTAAGAGAAAGCATCGACTGCATCTCTCATTTAAACAGATCATGATGTTTTTCCAGCTAGAGTAAGACAAGTAAGAGATGTCTTTTGTATTTTCTCCAGTATTTTTTCAGGTGCTGCGTAATATCATTGCGCCTGCTTCAGACATGGTACAGCAGCAAAGTCCTTGATTATTACGCCAGAATGAGATTATAGTCCTAGCCATATCTGCCTAGAAAATCAAAACTTTTAATTTTCCGTCTGTCTTAGTACACAATTTAACAACAGAAGAGTCAAGTTTTAAATAGGAAAAATATTAAAACTCTTTGGTTATTTTTTAGCACGATGCTAATGGTCTAATCAGATTCAATGGATTATGCTAAGCTATGCTAAAAATTTTATTGCCAGACCCGGAGATCAGCTGAATGGATTTCTAAATGGTAAATATCAAATGTTTAACTGTAGGGGAGCTGCAAAATGAGCATATTTTCAAAAAATGTGGAGTGTCCCCTTAAACAAACAGAGACCGTTAAGTTAAGTTCCACCCAGACGCATCTATCAGCATGAAAATAGCTGCTCTCTTTTTTTAAACCCCCAAAGCATTATGGGAATAATTCAATTTTCACCTTTTTAAATCTTTGCAGTCTTTCAGATCAGGCCCAGTACATCTGTAAAGCAAGCAATGCATAAATTCATCAGTCCATCACACAATAAATGACAACTCCATTACATTAAGTTGAAAGCATCATTTACGATCTCCCTCACCCTTGGGTGCAGTTCACATGACAGGGCTGGCACACTTGCATCTTGTCAGCATATTTCCAAATGAGTATGTCTTTCTCTCCTGGTACGCCTTGCGGGCAGCGCGGTACGCAGTGCGGTCCGTCTTTGTAGTTTGCACACGCTGTACAACTGTCAGGTCCCTGGATGAAAGATGACAATTAAATAACAACAAGTAACATTTCCACCCATTTATAAAGTGGTGTGATTTTAATAGTATATATTTTACGACACTAGTGAGGCATGAAACACTCATTTAAGAGACCTTTGTCCATCCATCAGCTTTTTATTAACAGTAAACACCCTTGATGTCTAGCAAAGCATGATGCTGGCACTAAAGGATATTTTAGTGATGTAGGCAGTGAGACTTACAGGTCCGGTGCAGGTCAGCGTCTCATTCATGAGCAGACACTCAGGATCACACTCAATGCATGTTTTATTGACCTCATATTCTCGCGGCTCACTGGAGAGACAGAGAAGCATGGCAGTCAATGTAGTCTAAATCATCCTTGACATAACCGAATAATTAAACTTCATTCACACAGCACATTGGTCCAAGAAAATTTCCGTAAAATTGGCAGAGAGGGTTCTGTATGAACACAAAAACATCCCGTAAATATTCTGTGATCGCTCCTGTAAAGCGGACAAATCCTGGACGCATTTTCCGTGTATTTTTCGCTATCTCTGTGTGAAAAATGCTTTACTGGAATGGAAGCACAGCTCACATTGAGCAGTAAGGATGTTAGCTCTTACAAAAATATTATTATGATTGTTGAAGGGGATACAGCTATGCTATTTAATACTGTTCTACGTTACATAAATACTTAATGGCGGGGTGCATGATTTTTAAAAAAACACTTCACACAAACACAAAAAGGGAGTCGGGCTGAAGTACCAAAACACACTTGTAGCCAATTCAGCAGTAAGGGGCGTGTCTACTAACGGACATTGGCATCAAGGGTGCAAAGGGGGCGCTGATGAGCACACTTCAGAGCGTAAAAATGACAGATGGGACACCCTATGGACTCGTAGACTAAGCGAGCATGCACAATTTAAGGCCACGAGACCGAAAGTCCACATGAAGTGCGCCATTTGGGACAGGGCCATCGTGGCCTGGGTTGCGTATGTGTGGGACGGGTCTATCAAAAAAAGGTCCAGATTCTATTGAGGTAGTGTGTGTTTGTTTAGGTGTTTTCAAATATCAACATTGGCTTTTAGAGGTCATGCACCCTGCCTTTAATGGCAGAATGCAAGATACACTTAGGAAAAAATTATTGACATAATCAGTCCCAAAATTTAAAATGAGGGCCTTTTTGGCACAAATGAGTGTATAGTAGTTGTCACTGGAATTAATAATTCTCAAATGTATTTACTCAAAAATTATTATTGTAGATTTGAGATTAATTTATTTCTGTAATTTTATATTTTTTGATTATTCATAGGTGCATCTTCAATTTGAAGGAAATCTGGAAGTCTAGGACAACACGTGTGTCAGTCATCACGCAAAAATGATTGACCACAGAATGGCGCAATCGACCAATCAAAATCAAGTTTTTCAATGGCAGCGTATAATAACATTTCAACCTAACATGTCATTGGACAAATTAATACAAAATATACAGTAGATGTTTGGAATTAAAGACAAGACTCTTGCATGTAGAATTTAGTTAAATGTGGATAAACTGAAGGGCTCACTCACTTAGCACGCAGGTTGCAGGAGATCACACAACGTTTTTTACGATTGTAGTGTTTACAGTTAAAGCACATAGTGGGACCTGGACCCCAGCAGCCTTCAGCTGTGCACATCTTATCACATGTGCGGTTTAGATTTGCTGTAACACATTCAGACATGACACAACACAAACATACCTGGTCAGATACACTGTTTTAAATTAACCTCAAGCAAATTAAAAATGAAAAAAGAAGCAAATTAAAACAGTACAGAGAATACTTCAGAATACTACAGAGTTCACCCTCATGTCATTTTAGATCTGTATGCTGAAATTTGTCCTATAGGACAAAAACTGTTCATAGTGGCCACATCTGCAAAGCTTTAAAATAACCATTTCTAATGTGTTTATCACACAGAAAACTTCAAAAGAAGAACAGCACGTGTTTTGAAAATAATTGAATGAAGAACATTAAAGTTGGGTCTATTAAAACAACATGAGGATGATTAAAGAAGACATTTGAAATGCTCAGTCTATTTTATTTACCACAAGAGGCAGCATCAGCATTTGATGACACCCTAACTTTCTGAGTTGTGGATTTAAAGAGACGGCTCCAGTTAGAGCTGGTGTAGCAGAGGTTCTCGTTTTTTGAAATGACCACTTCACCATCACTGATCTCCCGCAGAGACTGCAGACCCAGGTGTGTGATGGAGGTTTTGGTAACAGCAAAGCTGTATGTGCCATGTGAGAGAAGAAGGGAGTTGGGAATGGGGGTAAAAGTTAAGACAGACTCAAAAAGGGAGTTCTTTTAAAGCAGCTGAGTCAGTGAGCGATTCAAAAGTTTTGTCTAAAACACATCAGATCTCATTTGAACGTACATTACAAATTTGACTGTGGTCACAAGTTTTTCTGAACATTACCAAATGTGGATAGATAACAGTAACATCCAACTGGATCCAATTTTGGATATTTTTACACTATCATTGAAAAGCTTAGGGTTACTTACTTAATATTGATATTTGTTCCACATTTTATAATAATAATAAACTTATCAAAACTGTGAAAAACAATAGATACGAGAACCTTTAAAGTGAAGACAACTTGATGTTTTTGTCTTGACAGTCATTTGAAGGATTAGTCAATTTTCTTAAAAAAAATCCAGATAGTTTGCTCACCACCATGTCATCTAGACTGTTGATGTCTTTCTTTGTTCAGTCGAGAGGAGGTTGTGTTTTTTGGGGAGAGCATTCCGGGATTTTTCTCATTTTGGTGGACTTTAATGGACCCCAATACTTGACAGTTTTAATGCAGTTTAAAATTGCAGTTTCAAAAGACTCTAAATGATCCCAAATGAGGCATAAGGGTCTTATCTAGCTATATCATAGAAAAATAAAAAAATATGCACTTTTAAACCACAACTTCTCTTCTTCCTCCGGCTGTGTGGCGAGCCAGTGCGACCTCACGTGGTTGCGGAATGACGTGGAAAGGTCACGTGTTACATTTATGAAACGCACATTTGCGGACCATTTTAAACAATAAACTGACACAAAGACATTAATTAGTATCATCAAACATACAACAACATCGGACAGTGCTTTCTTCACATTTGTAAACACTGGGGCGTAGTTTCGCATACGTCATCCGTGACCTCTTGAAGTGATGACATATTACGTAAGATCGCGCTGGTGCGTCACAGGACCAAAGGAAGGCTAGAAGTTGTGGTTTAAAAGTGCATATTTTTTATTTTACTAACCCTAACGGTAAGTATTGGGGTCCATTAAAGTCCATTAAAATGAGAAAAATCCTGGAATGTTTTCCTCAAAAAACATAATTTCTTCTCGACTGAACAAAGAAAGATATCAACATTTTGGATGACATGGTGGTGAGTAAATTATCTGGGTTTTTTCTAAAGAAAATGGACTAATCCTTTAATACTTATCACTGATACAGAGATGTCAAAGATTGCATTTTACAGCGTTTAATCATTGATTTTAAACTTTGTCATAGACTTATTTCCACTGAATGTTTTTGGCATTATGTAAGATGATTTAATGTTACATTTTGTAAATCATAAAAAAAATCTTTCCTTGGGTTTTCACAGACCGGGTCACATATACACATATAAGTCTCAAAAAAAATTTTCACAAGACTGTTGGCTTACTGTGTTTTCATTCGTCCACGTACAACCTCCAGGTTTTCAAATGGGCTGAGGGACGACATGTTTTCTGGCCACGCCTGAATCAACAAATAGCCTTTAAGTAAAAAAAAAAAAGAGTAAGTCCTATATGTTTGTGGAAAGTAAAGCTAAAAAAAATTTTGTGTTACAGTTTCAACATTAAGGGGTGGTTTCCCGGACATGGATTATCTTAAACCAGGACCAAGCCTTAGTTTAATTAGGAAATATAACTAGTTTTAACAAACATGCCTTACTAAAAAATTACTTGTGTGCATTTTGAGGCAAAACAAAGGGCACTGATGTATTTTAAGATATGTCAGTGCAAGTTGTTTTCAGTTTGGACAGCGCTTATATTTATTTTAGTCTATGACTAGTCTAATCCCTGTCCGGGAAACCGCCCCTATGTTTTGTAATTAGCCACAGCTCTCTCACCAGTGATTTCTTTAACAGTTTGGAATATGAAAAGCTTGGCAGGGTCCATTTGTGGAGTTTTAGTATGTTGGTCACTGCAAAAGAAAAAAAAGATCAAGAAATCACAAAACAAATTTGCTAACATGATATAGTAATGAGAATGGCAGGAAATAGATTTTAAAAGATTTGGTTCTGTTTAATTCATAAGAAGCTGTCAAAAATGACTGATAAGAGAACAAAAAGAAATTCAAGTGTCATTGTAATAATAATTCAGCAGAAGTCTTTATCCAGCACTATTCTGGGACAAAGATCTTAGAAAGAGAATAAAAACTAAATGGTACAAAGCATTGTGTAATTACTTGATTCTCAAAAACAGCTAACTACAGTCAGAGACACAGAGCTTTTAGCAAGGGCCCTGCTTCTCACCCTTCGAAAGTCGTGCTGAGTATTGCAACACCTCCGTCGATTTTTGTGCAGTTCTCAAAAGAGTCGATGTTGCTGGCATTGATTGACAGGACATGGGTCAGAGGTCCCATTCCCAGACCATTGCACACTAGAGAACAAATAAAAAATTAACTTCAACTGCACAACTTAGAACTAGCTTTGTAGTCAATATCATGTACAGTTTTTACAAATACGTCTTTACACATTCATAAAAAGCAAACCAAACTCTTTTGAAAAACGTACCATTAATGGCAAAATAGCTTTGGATTACCACAAAAAGACTGTCCGTTTCTCAATATGCGTTTTATACGATCTTGAGTTTTCTTGTCCTCGCTCTACATCATCATCAACTGTCAAAGTCCGGTTCAAATACTCAAGAACACAAGTACAGAGAACGCATGGAAGTACCCGGATGTGTTCTTGATATCGAGAATGCATCGAATGCAGACTTGCACGTTCCTAACCGTGTTGAAGCCCCATAAGACATTGCGGCAAAACGATGGGTAAGGAAGGAGTTGCTACTCATAACTATATTTTATTAACATGCTCTTAAAGGCGGAGTCCATGATGTTTGAAAGCCAATGTTGATATTTGAAATCACCTAAACAAACACGCCCCCCACCCCAATAGAATCTGGACCTTCTGTTGATAGACCCGCCCCACACATACGCAACCCGGCAAGTATGTCGGTTAGTAGACACGCCCCTTACAGCTGATTGGCTATAAGTGTGTTTTGGTAGTCGGCCCAACTCCTTTTCCAAAGCGTTTTTCAAACATCGTGGACTCCGCCTTTAATAAAAACAGCCTAATTTAGGCTGCCTAAGTATGCATCTTTAAAGAAATGGCAATAAAGCAGACAACCAGCATAATATTAGAAATATTACTGTTAAATTGTCACAAAATGTCTGATGTCAAACATGAAATAAAATAAATTTTGGGTATATTCTTTGGTCTTATAAATGTATTTTATAAGACAAAAAGGCTGGTAAAAGTAAACATTTTATTAAGCAGATAAACACTCGGAAATGCGTGTTTTGCTGAATCTGACAAAAAAGGGCACCAATGGTCAGACTCCCGATTTTACATTTCCTTTGGTGTGTAAGTGTGTGTTAGTACATGTTAACGATATGCAAAAAGAACAAACCCCAAAGTAAACAATCACGCGAGTTATCGTCTCCAAAGTAAATCTCTTTTCTTGGACTACAACAAACACACGGATTGTAGGCAAAAGTTTACTTCCTTATGATGTAGTAAAGACCCTCATGATCATAATTCCTCCCGCTTCGGATTCACAGCCTTAAGTTTACTCCTGTCAGCATTGCATTGTGTGAATCTTTCAAACATGGTAAGGAGCGCCACATTTCCAGCTGACGTCAGAGGTATTCAGACAAATCACAACGTACAGATTAGCTGGCCAATCAGGGACAGTTTGTACAAAATCTGTGCGTTTCAGAGAGACAGGGAAATCTGGAGCTACAAAAATGTATGGTATGTTTTTTAACCATAAACTACCACGCGAACACATTATATTATACCAAATACACAAAATAACATTGTTTTTAGCAATGAAATAGGTGCTCTTTAAAATGTATGCTTAATTGTACGGCACAAATAATCTTAAGGCATTTGCAACAATATGCCTAAATATTTTTGCATTTAAAAATGACGAAATGCAGCAATAACATGCAATCTTGATAAAATATATAATGCACTAAATGGTTGGGTTATTTTTAAGCCATGCTGGGTAAATATTAGACAGAACACACCGTTGTGTTAAAGTTGATGGTTGCATAACAATAACCCACACTGGGTCATTTTTAACCCAGCACGTGTTCTGTCCAATATGTACCCATTATGGGTTAAAAATAATTTTTAAAGTGTGGTATTTTATCATGTTATAAGTGTTGCAATGTTAAATTTAGTTTAAATATGCTGAGATGCCAATATTAATATGCTGGAAGATCACAGCACAAGCACATCTCAATTCTCACAAAGATGCGTTCTCTGTCCTCTAGTCCTTCCGAGTTTGTTCTTCCTAGGTTTCCTTGCAATACCGGTCTCCACGAAAACACAAGTCTGTTCTCTGAGTTCTTGGAATTGAGAAACGGCCATTGTTTGTTTAGTCTTAGGCTATGTTTACATTAATGCGTTTATCCTTTAAAACGTGTTACTTTTGCTACGTTTACGCCTTTCATCTACACTACACCACCGTTTTCGACCCTCATAAACGGATTCGTTCGCAAACGCTGAAGACCCTGTTTTAGTTTGAGAACTCAGACGTTGCGCTGAGTGTAAATGAACGAAGACGGAGTCTTATGTAAACGAACAGCTGATGTTAACGTGACAGCGCATCATTTTCAAAGTAAAAATTATTTTTATTCAGGTAAATGGGGGTTTGCAATGGAGGTTTTGGCAAAAATAGTAAACATCTACCAACCAGCTATTATAAACGCTATATCAGATTGTTTTAACATGTATCCTTATAGATAATGTGTGTTTGATATTTATGTTTGAGTATTGTTGAGTTTGAATTGTTGTAATTTTGTGTATGTTTTGTTTAAATTTAGTTAGCTTATTACGAAAAATAGACTTTAATTTTTAACGCCATATAGGGCGTTGTAAAGGCCAATATGAAGGGAGAATTGTAATGGGTCAGACATTATTTTTGAGTTTAATTTAAGTTTTGTTTGCTACTTTAAAACGTATAATTCATATAATTTGTCTCTTAATTTTAATTCGATATTTTGTTGACAAGTTTTGTGAATATAAATAATAAAAACAATAAACTCAACGTCATTAATATTTAATGCTCGTTAAGCCGCTTGCGCTTTTAGCTATTTCCGTGTTGCTAGCGGAGGACGTGCACGGACCTCGCACACTTTAAAAAATTAATGCAATAAGCATTTCTGTAGGCTAAAGCTGTCCTTCACCTCTTATGATGTTTGATTGAAGTTTGCATTTGCTGAAATTTATTTTTGCTTCAAGTTCGTTTAGTACTGTTCACTTGAATGCTTTCTTTTTAAATCATAAAGATGTTTCTGTTTAGTTATAAAATAAAAATTAACCTATTAATCATATTAATATGTTGTAGGGGGGAGCTGGAACAGTATAAGACTTTCCCAAACACATTTTTATACGTTCAAAAATAGTGTCTGTTGTGGTTGCCAGCAAAGGACCCAGGTATGAATTTTTGTCAATATCGCACACCCCCTAGACTGCATAAATGCGCAAAGGTAAGCTATTATTAGAGAGTAATAAGTTATTTTACACTTTAATGCGCATGCCCAGTTACGTGATTGGTCATGTTTCATGCGTTTATGGTGGTGTATAGTGTGGATGAAGATTATTTTTAAAATCCCAGTATAAACGAGGATCGTTTTCATTTTAAAATGCCGTTTTAAAACGCAAATGCTCTAATGTAAACATGGCCTTAATGTTTTGTTTTCATCTACTGAATACCTTTGTAAGGTAGAAAGCTGTGTGTCTATTTCACAAAAAAGCATTTGTGACCTCAAAAAATGTTTTGTAACAAAAGTATTAAGTTTTTAACATTCTCAACATTACCTTTTGGACAGAGGCCTTCACACTTCTTACATTTCCGAACTCCGCCCTCATCCACCTCAAAGGTGCCAGCACTGCATGTCCTCACACATGCCCCGTGGTCAGTCACGACATAGTTGTCTGAGAGAGAAACGTCAAGGCACCAGTAAATCTAGAGTCATAAACCACAACTAACAAAGGCAGCACAACAAAATCTGATGTTTAAGACAAATTACAGTATTCTGTCTTGGTTGCTCCAGTTTCTCAGATGTTACTCAGAAACCAGAGTTGAGTAATCTTATGATACAGCTTAGAATGCTTCTCTGTATCTGGATTTACATTTTAACCCGATTCCCTGAAAACATTAATCTTTAAAATACAGAAATTCCAGAAAGGACACCTAAGAACTTTAGGTTTAACATGTTTTAATTTGACTGTTCCTATACAGTAGCTCAGTTGGTCGAGGGTTGCGTAAGCAGCGCAAAGTCTGTGGGTTTGATACTGATTAAAATCATCTATAGACGGTTTCATCGGACGCACGTGCGCTAACGCGATACACGTCTGGATCCGAACTTAACTTCCGGTTTCGTTTTTTTTAATGGTCTGACTAGTTGCTAAACTGATCTCTTGAACAAATGCCTCGTCGAAAATAACAAATGTTTTTGTTTCCTTGTTATTTATTCTTAGCGGAGTTTACCGCAAGTTACGTGCGGACCACGACAGCCGCTTATTTATGTTGTTACTGCTGAAACCGTCTATAGTTTGAATGCACTGCAAGTTGGGTTTTTTTGTGTGTTCTGGCAGAAATGTAGTCATTACAGGCAGTATCTAATACAAAGGATAACATAACACATTAATCCTGACATAATACAGTACAGTCTGACTTTTTAGGTATTATGGTTGGCCTTACGTGGGCATTTCTTGATACACGTTGCCCCAAAGCTATATTTCCCATTAGGGTTTGGAGCGATCTGGTGGGTATTAGGGTCGTATAGCATCAGCCGTGGACATGCATCCTTACACGTTCCTTCATCCTGGAAGTCTTTACAGGCCTGCAAACCACAAGCACACAAACAAAATATCTCATGAGTGCACTACTTCGATAGAGTAAGCATTTTCATTGCCCTTCGGGTTAGCTACGCAGTTCATCGGCAATACTGTAAATGCCTCCCTGTAATATTATAGACATGCCTTATATGCTGCACAAGTGCACATGATTTAGAGTGGTGTATGTGTTATCTAAAGGAATAGTTCACCCAAACATGAAAATTATGTGAAAACTATGGTGGTCAGGGTTGTGTACAATTTTGAATTAAACTGAAAAAGCTTTCAAATTTTAATCAAAAACATTCATATACAGTAACTGTAATATGTGCAATTTCTATGTGAAAAAAATTTGCAAAGTTCACCAAGACAAACTTTTATTTACTTATGACAATGGTGTCAAGCATCACTTGACATGTGTGGTTTCTTACCAGACAGTGGGTTGGTTTGGGTCCAGTGCAGCCTGCAGCACAATGCTCATTACAGCAGTCACTAGGTTTAGGTCCATTACATCTCCCAGAGCACTGCTCTGCACAGTTCACTTTAGTCACTAGATAAAGAAAGACACCATTGTTTGCTTTAGCTGGCAGACTGTTGTGAGTACAGCAACAACAGATGCCTTTACGATATTCAATATCATCATCAAAACAGCATTCTTTTCTGCGTTAAGTAGTGCTTGATCAGCAGTTATAGCACTGTATGTACTAAAGCACTGTTAAGGATGTTTTATTTCATGAAAAATGTTTAGACATACAGTATTTTAAGTTAATCTCTGCTACAGGGTACTGTATATTGTGCAAGCTTTGATTAATGTGCAATGTGTGGCAGTGCAAAACACCTAATGCTGCGTTTACACCAGCCGCGGTAGAGGCATCAGCCGCAAGTGATTTCAATGTTAAGTCAATGTGAAGATGCGTTAACGCGCGTCTGGAGGTCTTGCGGCACAAATGAGCCGTTTAGCGCAGTGCGGTAGATGCGATTCCGCCTCATTCGCGCGAATGTCGCAAATTGAGCGTTGCCACGGCAAACGCGCGAGTTGAAAACTTTGAACTTTGGCGGAAAAACGCGTTGTGTAAACCAATCAGGAGCTTACTCTAGTAGTCCCATGATTACAGGAAGCGAGCTGAGTCGCAGAAGCACCTCCCATGACGCGAATTTCCGCGTGAATGTCTCGGTGACTAGAATTTCACGCGCAGCTGTCCCGCGTGAATGAAGCGAGTAAACTCAAAATGTTCAAGCTGCAAACTAGTCAATGTGAAGACGCGTTGATGCGGGTCTGGAGGTCTCGGAGCATGAATGAGGTGTTTAGCGCGTCTAATTCGGGCGAATGTCGCAAATTGAGCGTTGCCGCGGGAAACGCGCGAGTTGAAAAATTGGAACTTTTATGGAAAAACGTGCCACGTTAACAAATTAGGAGCTTGCTCTAGTAGTGACGTGATTACAGGAAGCGAGCGAAGGTGCAGAAGCCCCTCCCATGATGGGAATTTCCGCGTGAATGTCTCGATGACTAGAATTTTACGCGCGAATGAAGCGAGTAAACTTAAAATGTTCAAGCAGCAAACTACACGCGGTAGACGCAAATTTGATGCCTCAAACGCAGCTGGTGTGAACCCACAGTAATGTACACACCAAACATGGGGCATTGTGTTAATCGCTCTAGATTACCTGCGTGATTTAACTTCGTGTCATGCTAAATTTTCCCTCAAGTTGAATATTTTCAACTTTGACGAAGACGCGTTTGAGGCAAATAGCGCGTGTTTTTGCTGCAAACGCACCGCCTATATCCCGTCGCCCCACGCGAGGAAGCGTCTGATCGCGTCTTTGCATTGACTTTGTATGTAATCTACTTGCGCAAATCGTTGAACTCGCTTCTGGTGTGAACCCACAGTAAGTATAATCCAGGATTATATTAACAAATTGTTAAAATAACCGTTGGTTAACAATGACATGTCTTATAAGTATACAAAGGGGTTTAGTGTCTATTAAGTTTTGTAACTTAAATAAAAGCATCCAACTTACTTTCAATAACTTTTAAAGGTGCCAAATAATGAATTGATACAATATGTAAAATAGGGATGTAACGGTATTATAAATTTCGTGGTATTGCGGTAGAAGATTTTCCCGGTACCACCGTGGTCACATGATCGGTAAAACGTTAGGTCTTCCGGGCAACACGTGTAGTTTTTTTCCGGTCAAGCAATGGCGGAAGCAAAAGAAACACGGACTTTAAATCTGATGTGTCGAAAAAGTTCGCGTTCGCTGTGACAAGAAACGAGGAAGGACAAAATGTGATGGACATTCAAAAAACGAGTGAGTAAATCCGTGAATGAGCAGAGTGTGTATGCCGTTTTTCAATTAGAAGGTTGCAGCCTCCTTAGATCGCATATGCAGGCTGCATCCGTCATTAAACGCCTGGTGTATATAAGTTAACTGAGTATTATTCGCAAGTCATAGGCGTGTTACAATAATATACGATTAAATAAGAATAATAGTCAACTTAAAAAATGTTAATATTTTGAAATAAGACGGTCTTCATGACGTATGCAGCCTACAAATGCGACCCATAGAGGCTGCAGACTTCCGATTTGGAAACGCGCCCCTGTATTAAGTGAGCTGACCTCAGCTCTAAGTCCAGCTACAATAAGTAAGCAATTTTCATTTTTTACTGGGTTGTTTTTGTTTTCAGGAATTGACCCATCTTAAAACCCATCATCTTTTCTTGATTCTACAATCACAACCGTTGCTTTCATAGGAGTACCAAGCATTAGCATTAATATTAATAATAATAAAAACTAGGTCAATTGAGGGAGTCACTCAATTCTTAAAACCTGACTGATTGGGAGTTGTTTTAAGTCGACAAACTAAAATGAAACTTACTTTTTCTGTCCTTTTTATGAAAATTGTAAACACTTCACTACACTTTGTACATTGTAATGTTCAGTCTTGTTTAATAAACACTTATGGGAGTTTTTCCAAGTCTTCATTTGTTTTTTTTTCTTCCTGCAAATGTTTCAATAATTACCGTACCGTGGGCATCATACCGAAATACTACCGTACCGTGAATTTTTGATACCGTTACATCCCTAATGTAAAATTGTTCTCTGATATCTACATAAAAGGCATGTGACTTTATTAAGTCCAAACATAATCCAGAAATTATTTTACATGTCCATTTAAAACCCTAGAACATGCATTTTGCGTTATGCTAACTAGCATACAGCATTAACTTTGCAATTTAACTCAGCATTCACAACTTTGTTTTAGCATTGTAACAACATTGTAATTAATTGAATGTGTAATTTAATGCTGGGGCGTACATCCCGACTGTAATGTCACGGTCGATGTTATGTTGAGATTGGCTTGTTTTTCAGTTTTCTTTTGCATGCACAAGGTTTACATTAGATTAGGAAACATTAGTGTTTGAGGCTCACAATACGTCATTACCATGTACAGAACTCTTATTATTCATCTATGCCTAGGTAAATACAGTTTTACATTTTATGGCACAATTAATAACATCAAAAAATGACTTTCAGTAACTCAGTATGGCCAAAGATAATATTTGAAAAGTTCAATCAGAAAGATCAATCCCTACAGTTTTTTTTTAGAAACACTTACATGTTTGACAGTATCGGGGGCCTGGAGCCCAACAGGAACCATTACAGCTCAGCTCACACTTCATACCTGCAAGAGGTGAGATGCCACTCTCTTAGTACTTACTACTAAGTAAACTGGTTTAATAAGCACTAATGAATATGAGCACATGCGACAAACAGGCTGTTAAAGGACATACAGCGTCTATCATTACTGGGTACTGGCAGTTGAGATGTAGGAAGACTCTTCATGTTGAGAATGTCAGTCCACTTGATGGTCTCCACGTTACATAAATGACTGTTACTGGCAAATTTTACTCCACCCTTCAGTATTTCTAAAGTAAAACACAATGTTTGTATCATTAAAAGTGTGTTCTTAAATGGACAAATACTGTATGCATGGAAAAGCTTGCATGGAGAACAGGCCAAAAATAATACATATTATTTTCAATATATAAATATACAAAATTACTGAGCATTAGTAGTAACAAGGTATATTAGTTAGGGAAATATTATATATAATCATATACCGGTTAAGCTAGTCAGAGGCAATTGGTTCACGCCTTGTCCAGTGCTCTGGTTGAAATTTAATAGGACAGCTAGCGCGTATTTGTCCTCATAAAGGGTGTGGCCACGGATAATGCGAAGGTTCTCAAGAGGGATGCTGGGAGCTGTGTTGACAGCTATTAGAACATAGCCACCAACTTCTTGAATGCTCTAAATCAGAAAAACACCAAATACAATGAAACATTATATAATGTTAAAACATCGGTCAAGTGATACAGATATCAGATTAACAGGGAACCAATGCGACCCTGCCTGTGAAAACTCAGCTAAAGTCATTTTTGTGCTTTAACGTTTTCCACATAAAATCATCCTACTGTACATAATGTAAAGAACATCCTTTGAAAATATAACCTTAACGTACCAATAAAATCAAAACGGACAATTCTTATTTTTTTATGTAATATTGCAGTGTTTATTATAAACAATTTATCTGTGCAAGTCATTTTTTTATTTTAATTCTTCTGCCCTCATAAACTATTCTGATATTCTGTTCACTCGGAAATACGTCACAGCATGGAAGTGAAGTCGAACGCGACTTCTGGTTCAAGGGGACTTTAATATCTTTCATCTTGACTGAGTAAGAAGGCCATGTCACTAATTGAAATTAAAGTTAATTTTTTAACTAAAATTAAACTTTGATGCTCTGGATTAGATTATGATACTTAAGCATGGATTTCACAGACTTGGTCACAAAATATAAGTAAAAACAAAATTGTGGTAAAACAATTTGTACAACAAATTTCTGAAATTCAACTTGAATGATTAAAAAAACGACATAACAGCCATACCTTAAGGAAAGACAAGTCATGTTTCTCTGTGAGGTACGTGATCTCCAGGTTTTCCAGTACCACTGTGCAGTTGCTGTACATCTTCACTAAAATCTGGTAGTGATCATCCACCGTACCCAGCAGAGCCAGTTTGTTATTGGCTCCCTGACAAACTAAAATCACAGAAAAAAAGGAAAATGAGATTTACATTTAATCCAGTTGCAACCTGAGACATTCAAGGAGAAGTACAATAAAGATAAGACTAAAATATAAATGTACATAAATCATGGCAGTACCACTGCTGCTAGGAATATATGGAGTATAATAGTTTCCAAACACATACAGTCACTTCAACACATAACCCATAATTTAAATCTTTAATTTTAAAGGGACATTCCACTTTTTGTGAAAATATGCTCATTTTCCAGCTCCCCTAAAGTTAAACATTTGATTTTTACCATTTTGGAATCCATTCAGCTGATCTCCGGGTCTGGCGCTAGCACTTTTAGCATAGCTTAGCATAATCCATTAAATCTGATTAGACCATTAGCACCGTGATAAAAAATTAACAAAGACTTTCGATGTTTTTCCTATTTAAGACTTGACTCTTCTGTAGTTACATCTTGTACTAAGACTGACAGAAAATTAAAAGTTGTGATTTTCTAGGAATATATGGCTAGGAACCATACTCTTATTCTGGCGTAATTATCAAGGACTTTGCTGCCGTAACATGGCTGCAGGAGGCGCAATGATATTCCGCAGCAGACGAAAATAGTCCCCTGCTATCGAAAGATACTAACTAATATATAATAATAATGTTTAAATCTGAAAGTCAGTCTGCGGGATGCTGATGACTTTTCAGCTAATGAATAAGACAGAATTCAGTGTAGGTAGAAGTTTGTTTTAAGCGCTCTAAGCAGCAATGGAAAGACTTGTGGTGTGCCAAGATAAATAGTGCTTATGGAAGAAAGCTTAAACTGTCTGATTAAAAACTCTTTCTCATACATGTCTGGGAAAAACTACTACATTTACTTTGGTTTGACTCTGGTCTCTGGTCTGGGCTAGCTTCCTGCAGACAAACTATTAACATTTCTGCTTTCCTACCAAAATTCTCAATAGGGAATAACTACAGTTCTTACATGTAGTAGTTAACTACATGTTAGTTAACTACTAACATGTAGTTAACTATTTTACATGTAGTATTTTACTATGTTCAATAAGTATTTTATTAAATATTGTATTATTACAACAGTTACATAACACAGAGATACATGCACTGACTCAAACACTCTTTTGTGAGTAACTAAAGGTGACATTGATTAGACACATCCGAAAGCAATCAACCTCCCCTATTGTGCGTCAGAAGATATTCCCAATGAGAGACATGTCTTGGCAGTTTCCACTTATAGACGCATCGAACTGTCAAATAGTAAATAATTGCATTAGTGTGTGGCCAATAATGAAGTTATTGCGCAATGTAATACAGCCCCATTATATCAACTGGGACTAAAGTAAAGTGACTTGATTATATGTATAGGGGAAAGAAAATTCCCACTGATTTGAAGGAAATTAGCATTTCAAAATGTTAAATGAGACAAAGATGACTCATTGATGAACCCAAAGTGACAAAACAATGAACCAACATTGATGTGTTCGTGCTGGTTCATGTAACATTATGAAACCTTGACAATAAGAAATTGCAGTGGTTCTTAAATGGTGAGTCAAAAGGTGGGTTCCAGGTCTGACAAATAAAAACTCATATAAATGAAGGAGAAAATTACAACTATTTCTATAAATGGTATCCAATCAACCTTAGTGGCATTTTAAATAGGACATATCATGAAATCTGACGTTTTCCATGTTTAAGTGCTCTAATTGGGTTCCCAGTGCTTTTATCAACCTAGAAAATGTGAAAGATCAACCCAGTAACTTAGTTTTGGTAAACCATTCTCTGCAAGCATGTGAAAAAATAGGTCATGGCACCCCTTGTGATGTCAGAAGGGGATAATACCGCCTCTTAATCTGCACTATCCAACCACGCCACTGACATTTAGTGCAGAGATTAGCTTATTTTCATTTAAAAGGACACACACACAAAAACGGCGCATTTTTGCTCACACCTACAAAGTGGCATTTTTAACATGTTAACTTAAATTTTCTATATTATATTTTGAGCTAAAACTTCACATATGTACTCTGGGGACACCAACTTGTTTGATATCTTAAAAAAGTCTTGTGAAATGTCCCAGTAGAACAGTTTGTCCGTTTAGGGCTACTGTAGAAACATGGCGGCAACCTCCATGTAAGGGGACCCACGGTGTATATAGATAAAAACGTCTAATAATAACCATACAGTTCATTATGTAAGGTAATGAACACACCACTGATGAGTTATGAATATTATATTGCTTTCTGTCAAGAGATCCTTCTAAAGGGTTACTGATAGTACCTTTAAAGGACATTTTGTTTAAGCAAAAATGTTGGTATTGTGTTGAGTTGTCATTTGATGCCCAATGTAAAAATGGTCCACTGCACTATAAAACATTATAAAAAGTTAGTCATGCAGATGATGCAGGTGCAATGTCAGTGGCAGAAAGGCTTGAAATACTGTACTGTATGGGTGGCTTACAGAACTTAAAGGTCAACTGGTCAAAGTTGTTTCTAGTGTTTGTTGATAAGCTATATCAACTTTCAAGATAAACCCATGTTGACACAATTTAGGGAAGCTAGATTGATTGTTTTGCTTGTGACACAGTAATTCTAAAGTAATGTGTTACTACTAGTGGTAGAAGCCTGAATGGGGTACAAAAAACTACAAAAAGTGTGCACAGGACAAACTACCGCATTGTAGCGTGTGCTGAAGTGTTGACACGCAACATGAGGGATTTTCACGGAGGATACTGTCTATTGTGCGGTTGTCGGGTCGCATTCTTTAACGTGTCTGTTCTTGAAAGAAAACCTGTAAACAACTCTTTTTCAGTTTCAAATCCATGACCTGCTTTGAAATAATTACACAATGAACAAAATATGAATGAAAAGATATTTTCTTTTAGACAAAATGTGGTAACATCTAAGTTGTTTTTGCTCAACACATTTAAACTTATTAACACATTTAAACTTATTAAGTTATAGCATCAAAAGTCAACTTTAAGTTTACAAAATACATGCATGTATTAACTTTTAATTTAGCAGGTTATACAATTTCAAAACGTAAGCTATGTTTTGTTTATTTATTTACTTGCTGTACATGATTATCAAACATGTAGTCAGGCTTGTGTCTCTTCAGTGCTTTCAGTTACTCATTCACTTCAATCACTCATGAGAAGAGGTCACACCTCGAAACAGAAAGGTAAAGTGAGACAGACGCAACTGCCTGTAAATCTCAGACTTGTTTCATTCCTGCTAACGCAAACCTCCCTAACCTGACTATCTCTGTGACATCCGGGCTAAAGTCTCATAATCTTATTATGAGATTAGAAGCATCAAAGTTTGATTTTACTCATTGATTTCAATATTTGACATAGTCTTACTCCGTCCATATAGGTTATATTTTTACACAGTATCCTTTACATTATGTAGAAAACAGTAAATCACAAAAAATGACTGAGTCACTACATTAAACGAATGTTGGTCACAATTATAATTCATATCACTTGATAACTTTTTCAAGCCCTATATACTGGGAGTGTTTCCACATAGGGTGTTTTGACCTATATTCATTTTCTTGCCCAATAATTAAAGCAATCTGGCTGAAGGGTGAGATTTTTAAGGAGTGTTTGTGTTAGTAGGAACAGCTGAGAAGGAAAAACTGAGGATAAGAAAATAAGTTCCTTGTTCTCTGTTACCCATTGCGCTCTTATAGCAATAACACATAAGTGATAGCCCAGAGTAAAGCCATCAACCCATCACCCACGCGGCGAACAAGATAAATTCATAAACAGTGCCTAAACACTGCTATCTAGGACTGCCGATATGGAGTTACTCATTTCCTGATCAGTATAAATGGTATCAGCAGATGACTTGAAGGAAGGTTGAAGGAGGCAAGCCCTCCCGTGTCAGAGCAATGTGTGACGTCATTGTTGCATAAAACTACACATTACGATGTTGTTCAATAATACAGGTTGTACTGTTTTCTTGTGTACCCTTTGATGAAGAAATTATTAACAGAAGTATCTAACGTCACCACGATGTGTTTCCTAGTTAAAGCTTTATTGGCTCATTTTCATTTAGCAATAACTCTGGCCCAGTGCCAACATGACAATGGTAAGGTGTGTCCAGTTGGTTCAACTCTTTTGATTATACAGTTCTTCTTACTGTACATGATGTAACTATGTGAGTGTTACTCTTCATGATCCTGGCCAGTGTTGGGGTAACACATTACAAGTAACGTGCATTACGTAATAATATTACTTTTCTGAAGTAACGAGTAAAGTAATGTATTCTTTTTAAATGTACACATTAAAATTTGACTTACTTTTTAAAAAAAGTAATGCAAGTTACTTTTCAGTTTAATTAATTTGATAAAAAATTATCTATTGAATTAAACTAAACGTAGTGATGTACAATTACATATTCTATGCGCATGCACCAGTTTGAGTCAGAAACAGAGATGGCAGGGCAGAGCTTGACAATTTTGTAGTAAATCACCGAATCCAGATTTTTTGGGTTCGACCGAATACCGAATCAACTGTTTAAGATTCGGAATCCGAATTCCGAATCCTACTCGCATCCTTATTCCATTAACACAGTAAAACACATTAATGATGTAAACAACGTCTACAGCAGTGTATTTTTCATTTTATTTTATTTTAACTGTAAATAAAGGATAGGCAACATTATGCCAGGATGACGTGGTAAAAACTATTTTGACAATTACCATAAGCCTATGCATAATGAAAGCGATGCGGTGTGATGCGATAGTTTTTTCCAGGTGCGTCCACGAAATGTGAACCGCCCCCAAGGCTCACCGAAAAATAAATTCTTATCTCCACGTCAGCGCCCGATGTGTGTAATCAACGGCCGCGTGACTTCGACCAGTGTAGCGCAAGCCTAGGGTTCGGTTTAGTGGAAAAAAATTGAAGATTCGGCCGAACCCGAACCTCGTCAAAAAGCCCAGTATTCGGCCGAATCCGAATCCTGGATTCGGTGCATCCCTACATTTTTGTGAGGAAAATATGCAATTTCTGAATGCAGAACTTTATAAAAAACACCGGCAATGCCTGAAAGAGATCGAGCCTCAGCCAAGTAAGAAAAAGTAACGCAAAAGTAACTTAAAAGTAACGTAAGCATTACTTTCCATGAAAAGTAACTATTGCAATCATTACTTGTTTGGGGAGTAACTTAATATTGTAATGCATTACTTTTAAAAGTAACTTTCCCATACACTGATCCTGGCTAGGCTTCATGCACCATGAGCACCTTGATACCCTAACACCACAAAGATCCTAGTCACGTAAATTGTTCCAAAATGATTAAATGTCTTTTGACGAATTACAATTTTTTTATATCAAGATAGCAGCAAAGTGAACTGGCTCTTGGTTAGTTTCCATTTATTTTAAAAGTTGAATGTACACTGATAACAGACATGAGCAACTATCCCCATTTCTTAGTCAACATAAAATTGGGCAAATTTAAATTTTCCCTGCAAGATACATTATCATTACCTAGATAGATTAATATTTATTGTTGTTCAAATCTTAAACGAGTTACAGGAAAATGAACCAACCATTATGGGGAAATCAATTTTCTTATGTAATTCCATTAGTCTACATTCATTCCCTGGACACCTACGAAATAGCAGGCTTTGTTTCAAAGAAAACACTGTCCTTTTCAGTCTAGGGTTAAACCATAAAGAGTCCCATATGCACATTACTGTATACCATTAAGAAATGTGTACTTTTAGCTTGTCATTGGGACAGTGACCTCAAAGGTACACCTACTTTACACTCCTACCTGTAGGTACAAAGGTAACTCCTTTAACTTAAGAGGTAGCAACGTGTAATGTATAGCAATAAAGAACATGTGTTCGTCTCTCCCCAAAACAAAGGCAGATTTTTAAAGTCTCTGAGTCTGAATCATAGCCTTGGATCCAGAGTTGCGGGCTCTTGATTTAAAAAGTAGTTTAAACCTCACAGGACCTCGATCGGTTTTAATGAGGAAAATAAAGCGCTTCCTCAGGTCTTCCTGTGGATGAAGCCCACGCTTCCCTCTCCTGCTAGGAGGGAATTGTTTAAGATTCGGCTAAGGAGGTGTATTCCGTTAAAAATGTCACAATCTAAACAAAGATAGCATCACAACACAATGGGGAACTCCAAGGGTGTAGATGCAAGTAATGTATTCTGTGTCTTTGAAGCTCAATTCTGGACTCTAAATGGGAGTGGCAGCAATGAATGAGTGGGATCAAGACCCAAAACTGTGGAGATGTGGGGGTTTCGCAGATTAGGGACCTGCGGAACTCACAGGAAGAGGATGGAGCAATGCACAAACATACAGCAATCAGCACACATCCACACACACCATCACCACTACTACCACCACCATTAAAAAAATGATGGCAATGAGACAGCAAAAAGAAAAAATTGGCCCTACTGACATTTCAGGAAGTTCTATGTATGGGGGTCGGTCACTGAGTTACTCCAAACCCAGATGCTAGTGGCCTCCTGGGAGGGCAGAGGGAGCAAAAGGGAGGAATGGAAAGGGTGAATTTGAGAGAACTGGGAAGAAAGACACGTGTATGGATCATTCCAGATGCTGCACACCCACGGAACAGTCTTGTATTTTATTTCACAGAATACACTTTAAATCCATTATTGGCTCTACTATCAGAAAGTTAAACAGTGTTGATTTTATTCCACCCACTGTACAGCTTCCTCCTCTGCTACACATAACACACACACATATACACAGTATATATACACTCACCTAAAAGATTATTAGGAACACCATACTAATACTGTGTCTGACCCCCTTTCGCCTTCAGAACTGCCTTAATTCTACGTGGCATTGATTCAACAAGGTGCTGAAAGCTTTCTTTAGAAATGTTGGCCCATATTGATAGGATAGCATCTTGCAGTCATAAAGGGATGGACATGGTCAGAAACAATGCTCAGGTAGGCCGTGGCATTTTAACGATGCCCAATTGGACCTTAGGGGCCTAAAGTGTGCTAAGAAAACATCCCCCAAACCATTACACCACTACCACCAGCCTGCATAGTGGTAACAAGGCATGATGGATCCATGTTCTCATTCTGTTTACGCCAAATTCTGACTCTACCATCGGGATGTCTCAACAGAAATCGAGACTCATCAGACCAGGCAATATTTTTCCAGTCTTCAACTGTCCAATTTTGGTGAGCTGGAGATGAGTGGTACCCGGTGGGGTCTTCTGCTTTACAAATGCTTTGCTGCATACCACAATTGTAACAAGTGGTTATTTCCATATATATAGTATATTTGATGTAGGATCTTTTCAATTAATTTAGGATCTTTTCAATTCAATTGGTTTTCTGACTATCAATCCGGAAGAACACAGTGTGTAATCTTAAAAGATTGTATGTCATCTGCTCTGTCAGTCTCAAAGGGTGTCCCTCAGGGATCAGTTTTGGGACCTATTTTATTTTTGTTATACATAAATTATACTTGAGATAACATTCCAAACATTAGGTATCATCTTTATGCAGATGATATGGTCAGCTTCACAATCACTTTAATATCTACAATCAGCATTTAATATTGTTCAGTCTCGCCTGTGTCAACTTAAGCTGTTTTAAATATAAATAAAACTAAATCAATTATGTTTTTGACCTCTAAAGTTGAACAAAATTTTTTTCCCAGATATTATATCCTCGCAATGAACTAAAATTGAATGTGTTATGAGCTATAAATATCTGGGAATAATATTAAATGATTTGCTGCATCTTATAAAGTTCCCAGGGTTTAAACAGAAATAGGGGAAAAAAGTTTTATATAATGCCGCCTCCTCTTGGAATAATTACAGAATTCCTGAAAGCTTACCACGTTACTAAATGAGTTTAAGCTACTTTTAACAAACTATGTTTTATCCTCTGGTAAATTGTTGTTGTGATTTATGAGTGTGTTTTAATGTTTTGTTGTATATTTGTATACTCTTACTATTTGTTGCCGCCTCCTTGGTCAGGTCACTCTTGTAAAGGTTTAAAGGTGCAGTGTGTAAATTTTAGCGTCATCTAGTGGCGAGGTTGCGAATTGCAACCAAAGGCTCAGGCTGTTTCTCAATATGCGTTCTTCATCGATCTTGCGTCCTCGTGTCATCAACAGAGAAAACTTAGTAAAAAGTTTGTCCATTAAGAGCTTCTGTAAAAACATGGCGGCACAAAATCTCGACTTCCATGGAAGGGGACCCTCGGTGTAGGTAGATAAAAACGTCTAATTCTAAGGTAATAAACACATAACGGTTCATTATGTAAGGTCTTTATACACCACTGATAATATAGTTTTGTATTTTATTTTGCATTTCTGTCAAGAGATCCTTCTAAAAATTACACACTGCACCTTTAAGAGTTTTTTAACCTGGGTAAATAAAAAGAACTGAATATTGCTCAATTCACAACAACACTTTGAATGGTTTGGTTCTGAGTTCAGCTCACTGACTAAACAGTCTTGTCACTGGTTAACCCTTCACTGGATAAGATTATTGATAAATGTGATAAATGAAACTTTTATGGTGTCCTTTGTGAAGCTTGAAACCTCCAAACCTATTTATTGCCATTATATGGAAAAGACCAAGCAGTAAAATATTCAAAATGTTGTGTTCCACGGAGGAAAGAAAGTCAAATCAGTTCGGAACAACATGAGGGTGAGCAAATGCTTATCCAACTTTCATTTTTTTAGATTTTTTCTTATATTTTAAAGGAAAACACCACCTTTTTTCAATATTTTACTAGGTTCTTATCTCAACTTAGATAAATGAATACATAGTCCTACCTATCTTTTTTCAATGCATGCACTTTTAATCTTTGTGCAGTGCTTTTTGATTGTGTTAGCATTTAGCCTAGCACCATTCATTCCTATGGCTCCAAACAATTGTGCCACCATATTTACTCGTGTAATTACTCATATAGGGAAAACATGGAAGTGTTTGATGGCTTCTAATTCATCCCTGTTTGGAGCCATAGGAATGAATGGGGCTAGGCTAAATGCTAACACATTCACGAGACACTGTACAAAGTTTAAAAGTGCACGCATTGAAAAAAGGTAGGTATGTATTAATTAGTCTAAGTTGAGGTAAAAACATAGTAAAATAGTTAAATACAGACACTTGCAACGTTATACAATTTTGCTGATCTGTTTCATTACAAGACAACAGTTATAAATCTGATTAAAGAGCCACTCTTGAGTTCTCAGACATTGTTGTGTTGTTCTGAAGAAGTACAGAGCACACATTTGAACCAAAAGATGAGATAATGTACTCCGTCTCGCAAGCACATCTCACTTTCTTTTTTAGAAAACTCCTCAGAGAGACAAATAAGGACCTAAACACAGGCAAATGTTTACCTCTCTTGGATAGACCTCCCTAACAACTCATGGTACATCTCCAGTTACACTTTGACTCTGTTTATTCTGAGGTCCATGACTGGAATGTTGGAGAAAAGGTCCATTTGATCACCTATCAGTAACATTAGCAAAACTGTAGCATGCTAGCATATTATTGGTTCACTTCGACCTTGTGTAGCTGATATTAAGTTGCAGTGGAGTCACATCTGCACATTTTCAAGCATCCAATTAATGTAACTTTTACATAACTATATGCATTTAGCAGATGCCTTTACCCAAAGCAACGTACGATGCATTACAAGGAGCGTGCTTTTTTTAACCAAAATCCCTGGAATCAAACCCGTGACCTTTGCGGTGCTAATGAAATGAGCCACAGGATCGCATACAAAAGTTCTCAACCAGCAAACGCTTGTCTTATGGAGACTGCTGGAACAAAACATGCGAACAAAGCGTGCCCATTCATGACACTTAGATCCATTACCCATTGAGTTGCTAATGTGTTCGCTGGTGCCTACAATCATGGGGCTTATTCATAATTTCGGAAGGAACTGAGGGAGCCAAGAGCTGATTCATTGCAATAGTTGACAGTGTCCAAAGATCTGATTCGTCTCTTGCTCTGTGATATATTATCTCAAAAGTCAACACAGTTTCTCTGTTTTTCATTCCAACAAAGACACACTGTGCTCATGACAGTCAAGCTAAGATTACGGACTGAGTTCTAACATTATGCACAACCTCTTTTTTTGTTGTTACACATGTAGGCTTTTAGACCAGAAACAGGGATGCAGTGTTTCATTATGAAGTGGTACCCAATATTAGTGTTTTTAATGCCAGCCCTAGCCCTATAACATAAGCAAATGGCATGACATTTTAATACAACAGCAAGCAAGGCAAGTAAGATCAACAGGGCACATCCGTGTAAACTTCCAGAAAATGTGTATGATGTCAAGTAAAGGAAAGGAATGGCTATAAAAATTTACTTTATGAGGTTGAGTCTTTGCGGCAAGATGTTGGTTTTGTGTTTAACATACTTGAAGAATGAGTATGACATACGCTTGCCAATGAACGTCTTTAAGCTGAAGCCTAAGCATTTACTTATTGTTAAACCTGGTGATAGTCATCATGAACATCATTATTATAATGTCTCTACTACGTCACTGATATAAATGATTTCCTGTTACACAAGAGCAATGTTAAACATTGATTCGGGTTTAGAGATGCTCCAAGGCGTTGATAACATATCTACATCTGCATGGCAATGAAGTAGTTCCAGTTTTACTGCAATGTCAATACAAAATTATTTCTGAATTATTACTAACTTGAAAAAAAAAATGAATGACTAACAATGGCATTTTTACAATTTTTACTATTACACCTTTATAATTTTCCACATGAACTTAAGCTCCTCTTTACTTCACAGCCACATTACCACCATGGGGTGCCAATAAATTCACAATAGATGAACAGTCTATCCTTACATATAAACCATTATATCAGCTGTAAGCCATTGGCACGGGAAATAAAGGAGGTTGCCAAACGAAAGAGAAAGTGTGTGGGAAGCACGGGGCAAAAATGTGCCCCTCTTTCCCTGTTCCCTGTACCACCAGGCCCTTTTTCTTCAATAAAAGAGTCTCCACCACAGGCTGGATAACCCACACATTTCACACATCATTCCAGCCGGAAAGAGCCAGCTGCGTTCGGGAATCCCCAGTTACAGAGAATGTTCCCAAAATGTTCTCCAGAGCCGCAGACAATGAATCTTAAAGGTGACAGATAAACACCAACTTCAGATGTTTCACTGCTACACCGCTAACAACACGGCTAACAGCATATTTGTGAACATCAATGTACTATATTTCTATGAATATTACATTTAGTACACTGCTCTAGATTTGATATCATGGATGATGATGTGTATAGGAAGGAATACAGCCTGTGCAGTGATGGTTTTGATTATGAATGTGTATAGTAAGGGACCGAGTGTTGATTTAAAGAGTGAAAGTGCACTGAAGCACATGGATGAGTTTCCTGTACCGTGTTCCCAGCGGTTACTCATCATTTACTCATTGTAACATTATGAGGGCACACGTGGTTTTGTTCAGATTAAGAGTCACTCCCTATCAGAGACTGAGACACAAACTGGACTCGCTCGCTCTGGCTGAAAAGTTTCCGGTGGAATGCGCACACTGCATTTCGCAATAGCAAACGGGGTCTTAGTGTATTTTTGGCAAAGCGTTTTTAGCATGAAACCAATCAGTTTCACCCTGAAATCCAAAGAAGTCTGTAACAAGCCATGAATGACACATTAGGGAGTCACGTTTAAAATGCAGATTATGTTCCAACAAATGAACGTGCAGCTGATCTTTTTGAGTAATAGTATTTTACTAGTAATAGTACTAGTATTTTTATGAATAAACAACCTAGAATAGAAAAAAAATATTTAAATACATTTTCTTAGACACTCATTAAATGAAACTAGGAGTCAGTCCGATGTAAGTTTTTTCAATGTCTGACTCAGATTTTCCAAGATCTTGCAAGCAATAGTCAGACAATTCAATATGAACTCAAACATTTCTCATCAAATTCTCTTAAGATTAAATGATTTTGGTTGTGCTATTTACTGTACATTAATTTTATAGCTGTGTACTCTTACAGTATGTGAGCAATTGTTTAATGTGTGCATACATTATTTTTTTATATGTCAATAAAAATTTTAAAGAAATATTAGAAACAAAGTTGGTAAATTTAGCATAACAGAAAACTCCATTAGATCTTCTGTGCTATGAACGCAGTAAAGACGTTGCTATAAGTATTATCAGCAGCAGACTCATAGTTTTCTGATATTTCTCTTAAGACTACATAGAGTCCAACAATGACTCTGCTGTCATTTCTTCCATAGAAAATATAGAGTCAATACAGACCACTCAAAAAACAAAAGGCACTGCTTGTTTAAAACCACAATCACAGTCCCAGCCCAGTTGTTTTAAAGCCACCCCCTCATTTTAAACTCAAAGGGATCGAGAAGCCTGCCTTGCATCACTCACTTGGGCATTAGAATAAACTTTATTCTACAAGAATTTTAGTTTTTCAAAAATGGCAAAGCTTTATTTTAAATTGAATATTTTTGTGAAAAATTAGAGGCCTTTCTGCTTACTGCCATCATAGTCAGGTGTTTACTAAAGGCTGGATTACACTAGATGAAATCTGATCAGATTTGAAAAGACTAGACATGACGATACATTCACACGGGGCGAAATCGTTAGCGCTTCTTATTTACTTTTAATGGGTGATGTCATGCGTTGCCGAACTGAATTGTGGATCCGTCGGCGTCACGGCACTGCCACTACTCGCGGCAGAAGTTGGACATTTATTAACTTTGCAAGCGCCAACGTGTGCGTCAGCCAATCAGATCGCCTTATGCAAATAACCCAGTGCAGAGCCAGCCAATTACGTGGCGGCCACTGTGATTGGCTGTTGGCCTTGCTTCAGACACGCCTTCCATCAAGTGCCCCGTGTGAATGTACCGTTATTCAATAAACTTTTTGTTTATTTACTTATTTAAATTATTTGCTTTTTTAATGTAGATGTAATTAATCTTGTTAATTAGCCTGGGTTTCCCCATGCTGCCTTGTGCACAAATTTATTCATGCTGCAAGTCTAGCATGGAAACTTTGCCCCTAAAATAGGGACCCAATCACAGAACGGGGAGGGGGCAGCAAGACGATGATGTCTATGCGACACACCGAAGCAGTTTTGTTATTTGTTATAACACAGCGACAGACGCAAAGTTACTTTTCAATGCAGCCTTAGATAGTGTTTTGAAGTAGTTTTGAGACTAGTATGGTGTTAGCCAGGCTACTAGTTAATTAAACTAGTCCAAGTCTCAGATAAAGGAAATTTTATTTGTCCCAATATATTTCAATTAAAGAAGCAAAAAAATGCTCATTTATTGTAACTGTAGTACATTAGGGTGAAGTTCAGAGGAGATGTTTTACCCACTGCAGATGTTGTGAAATTTACTATGTACTTTCCAATACACTTACAGTAGAATATCTCACACACCACAGTCCAGCATCAAACCTCCACAACATCACTGCAGAGATGCACCAACATAGGGGTATCAAGAGTCCAGGGACACCTGGGACTTTGCTGGCTGGCTCGCTAACTTGCTTATGAAATGTGGTTGATGTAAGCAAAAATGCAGTTGTAAAACCAGATGATTTATGGAATGTTTATTTTGCATTTTCACACACAGCTGCTGGACACATGGCGTCATGTAACATAAAATTGCATTTATGACCAAACATACTTTGCACCTGCACTAAATGAGCATTCTTCAAAACAAAGCAAACTTTTTCGAAGGTTGTGCCTTTTCTGTGAGGGACATAACATATATAATGTATTGTAATAAAATGTGTCCAAATCGGAAATTTCTAGGAAATAGTGTTCAGCTCATGACTGCCTCATTCTTATTTGTGAGTTTTAACACTCTTCGTACAGGATTATGCAAATGTCTGATTTTGACCATGTAATTTCCTGAAAAGTCAAGATTTGTTATGCTGGGATAACATAAATAATTAGGTTTTGAACAACTTGTGGAACCCTCAAGTGCATGCCATCATTAAAAAATACACCAAATACTTTAGATAGTTTTCAATTTAACAATTAAACCATTATGGTTATGATATCATTTGCTTTAGTGGTCCTAAACTTTTGGACCCCACTACTGCATTGTGTTTTGTCTTTAAAATGGCTAAATTGTTAGCTTTAAAATGGTCATTCTGCCAAGTGTTACACTGCAATTTTAAGGGACTGTGAACTGCACTCATGAGCTGACTCAAATTCTTCTCATAGCTTCGGCTAGCCACTAGGAAAACAGTGTCTCTCAAATATGTAACCTCTTGACCCTTTAACCATTACCCATCCTCTGTTCTCAAAAGTTATAGGCCTAAGATGATATTAACGGTTAAAAACTCTCATAAAATAAAAGCAAGTCATTTGACTCTGAGCTTCCTGTGAGATGAGAGAAACTAAATACACATAGTCCATGGACCATTCAGAAAGTTAATCTGCTTCCTTTCCAGTAAATCTGGATCCTTTCCAGCCTTAAACTCTAGGGAGATGTTATCAATCCTGATGAGTCTCGGTGGATCAGTAGAGAAAGATTAAACACTTTGCACTAAAGCAACAGCACGCTAAGCTGGTTTGGTGAATCTAATCTCTATAACTTTAGAAATGTCCCTCTGAGTATTAAGTCTGGATTATTTTAAATAATAAATGAATCAAATTAATAGCAATATGAGATGTTTAATATCACTAGCGCGTAAACATCTGACCCAAATCTTAGCGAGGAACACATTTTTAATCATTTTAGATTATGTACGCTCTACCTCTATGTTTTGGTCTGGCACCTGTGATTTGCTATTGCGATGGCAACATGTGCGTTACGTATTTATCTTATTGCAAACGTAGGGTAACATGATGTTCCCCAAACTCTACTGATGTACATCAAACTCTACTGGAAGATAAACTGCAAGTCAAGTCTCCATGCGCTTCATATCCTAAACAACTACGTATTATTTGTGTAGCGTTGTTGCCTACGCATTACAAATAGACAAAAATGTTCCAGATGGACTTTTACAGGCATACTGAAACATCATGTAACACATTTACAGATTGAAAATGACTTATAAACTCCACACAGTCAGTGGGAATATTATGGAGTAACACCTATTGCATGCGACAGCAGGGCCTCACCGTCTGTATGTCAGCATGCAGTATTTCAATACACACTCAACTCCTAGCCAAACAAATCTTCTTCTGGAGGAATTTCACAAAATGTAACTTCCACCACTGTTACCGGAAGGGATGCTTTTAGCACAGTACCTTTAACTATTTACCTTCACCTATAACAACTTTAGTATGGATGTCAACAATAAAAATCAAAACGTCTGAGCGACACCAAAATCAACATGAATACAAATCTGCTTTGGTGATATTTTGTTTGAAATGACGTCATAGGCATTTTTACAATTTCATCCGAATCATATCAGAGCCCTTTAATTGTCAGGACTGTTTGTGTTAATGAAACCATGTTAGCTGTTATGAAAACTCAAGGTAAATATATCCATTCAAAGAGCATCAAAGTTTGAATACACTATGATTTCAATCTTTGACTTGACCTTAACCACAGGTCAAGTCCATCAGTAATAATTAAATAAACCAAGGTTTTATTTTCACTGAATGTTTTTACATTATGTAGGATGATTTTATGTAGAAAACAGCAAATGACTATAAGTGACTTTAGCTGGGTTTTGACAAGTCACAAATGACAAAAGCAGGCCTGTAGTGGGTCATTTTAGTCCATTTTACTTCAGTAATATGAACAGGATAATTTTTTTTGGCCACTTGCCACCATTCAATTGTTAACGTCCAATTGCTGGGAAAACACTCCAATCCTTGCTTCACTGTTGTGAACCACCTGACTTTTCTAAAGGAAAATCGAGGAAGCAAAGTATCATAAAATTGCAGCCAAAAAACTCTCTCTCTGTGTCTTTCTCTCAGCCAAAGCTAAATCACTGATCTACCAAAATTGGATAGATTACCTGGTTAAACAATGTTACATTATAAAAACTGTACAAAAATGTGCACTAAAAATGAACTTTTGACATGTTTTTCTCAAGGCAAATTCTACACTGTTAGCGATACACTGTAAAAAGTTAAAGTTGGATCAAATGCCTAAAAATTTTAAGTTACATTAAATATTTTTAAGGTGAAATATTATAAGTAAAAATATTTTAGGTGTTAACAATTGAAGTATTTTTTTTTAAATGTACCTTAAATATTTTACTTAAAGTGAGAAAATGTAAGATTATAAAACTTAATTTTTTAGGTGTTATCAATTAAGTTTTTTAAGTAGTGCAGCTTTCACTTTTTACAGTGTATTAACATAGAATAGTTACCGCTTATTTTAAATAAAATGATTTGTTTATGTCTCTGAAACATTTTATTCTGATTCTTGTCAAATGGTTAAATAATTTTCATAATGCTAAACAGCAGTGGCGGCTTGTGTTCAAAATGTGTTCGGAGTGTCATGTGTGTTGCCCTTGTTTTCAAAATATGTGTTTGTTGCCTCATGTGAACCATGTGCATCACGTGTTTTGTCAAAATAAGTGCCTGCTGCACATGCGTCAAAACCGTTTATAATAAAAGAGACGCTCACATTCACTAAATACACGCAAGACACTCCCTTAACAGTAAACTCTGTTTACGCATAAGATTACCTGGCAAACGCGAGCGTCTCTTTTATTATAAACCCTTTAGACGCGTCTGCAGCAGGCATTTATTTTGACAAGGCACGTGATGCACATAGGATCACTCGACGCACAGAACACATATTTTGAAATTACGAACCACACACATGACGGGCTACATACATGTTGTGACGAACTTCGCATCGAAAAAAGAAGTCACCGGCCACAACTGCAAAACAGGTCTCTCATGCTGCTCACAACTTTGAAACAATATCAAATGATAATTTCATGTGAATTTATTAAGTAGACTGATGTATAGCCATATAATAAGCTGAATAACATCCAGTCATCCAGTCATTACAGCGAAATGACCGTCATTACTAAAATAATAACTAATTCAGTTGAAAAAACACACCTACAAAACAAACATATTTTTATTACTTCCGAGATTTCATCCGGGAAGTTAGCTCTAATAATCTCTGCGTGTGTTTTTGCAAGAGACAGAAAATCCACAAAATGATTCAGCTTCCTGCTGCGGAAGATCAACAGATCAGGCATTAGATGACTGATTCTGACTCCGTCTCTGGCTTCGTCTTATTGCTTAACTCTAAGGTTTTACCCTTTAGTGAATTATTGTTTCATTTCAAAGAGGTTAGTATAGAGTAATACCATGCATTTACCGGATCATTTACGGTGAAAGCGATGTTATAAGCAAGTTGTTTGCATGCAAAGCATTATGCAGACAACAATGCTAGTAAATCCTGTTTCAAAGTTGACACTTAATCTTTGAATAAAGGTGCTTTTGTGTTACAGGTACTTGTTCCCATGGAAACGACAAACTAGTCAGATTTGCTTGCGGCCTTCATGGCAGAGCCAAATGTTTTAAAAGTCCTGTTTATTTTTCACTATCTATCACTTTCTGTTCTGAATATGTGTACATTTTCTTACTCCATAATGTACACCACTGTTTGCTTTCATATTTAAAAAAATTTGTAAGCAGTCTCCTCAAAAATAAAAAAGGTTAAAAATGTGCAAAGTTTAACCAATAAACAGATTAGCATCGTGCTAAAAAATTTTTTTGCTGGCAGACTTTTTGTTTACTTGTAAAGCTGCTGCGTGTAATTTCTGTGTCGGTAGGGTTGTAGAACTGTGAAATTATGATTTCAAAGTGGTGCAAATGGCCACAAAACCACAATTTTCTTCCCACCATCTCTCATTGGGCAGACAAACAGCTAGCGCCACTCCAGACATTGTCATCGGTTGAGTCAACATGGCTGCAGGAGGCGCAATGATATTACGCAGCAGCCGACAATAGTCCCCTCAGTAACTTTCTATGGCAGGGGACTATTTTCGGGCACTGCGTAATATCACTACGCAAAGTCCTTGATTATTACGCCAGAATGAGAGTATATTTCCTAGCCATATCTGCCTAAAAAAATCACAACTTTTAATTTTCCGTCAGTCTTAGTAGACGATCATGTAACTACAGAAGAGTCAAGTTTTAAATAGGAAAAATATAAAAACCTCTTTGGTTATTATTTTGCGCGATGCTAATGGTCTAATCAGATTTGTGCTAAGCTATGCTAAAAGTGCTAGCGCCAGACCCGGAGATCACCTGAATGGATTCCAAAACAGTAAAAATCAAATGTTTAACTATAGGGGAGCTGGAAAATGAGCATATTTTCAAAAAAAAGTGGAGTGTCCCTTTAAGCACATCTGACACTGCATCTTCCCAATCATGAAGTGGTACTTCACAAGCATCTCATCTCATGAAGTGGTTGAATAATTACATTTGCAGACACTAATCTTTTCCCACACAATGGCATTATGCATTTACCAGATGCTTACATTTCTAATGAACTTAGATGCATTTTATCAGCACGCGTGTCAAATTTAAATCAAATATATTAGCCACAAGTTGCTAACACAATATTCTATCAACTGAGCTACAAAGCCATTAGGAAGTGTTGCTCTTCTGCAGAGTGGATATTACTAAATTAAGCAAAGAATTACTAAAAGGAAAGTAGCACATCTGGGATTAGATCCATTTTGCAAATCAACACATGCCGCAAGACCTTGTAGACGAGACATGCCGTCTTAAATTGCCACAACGGTACTGCACCACTAGACTCAACACAGTCTGCCTAAAACATGATATAAAAGAAAACAACAGATAAGGTTTGCACATACCAAGGCTAATTGTGCTTTTATAACAAACAGCAAAGAATGAGTTGAATATGTGAATGGATCTCGGTGGGGAATAAATGAGCCATAGACAATTTTTGTTGCATTAATACCTGGAGGAGAGCGTACATGTGAAAACATGCCTGTGGAGGTTTTTGGTATCACCTTTTGTCTGAGCTTCTTATATTGCTAATTATGCACATTCTATGGGATTTGGATAGCCGAAAAACCCTCAGGAAACTCAGCAATAACACGAAGATCACAGATATGAATGTGCCAACACAGAGAGACTTGAGTGAATATAAAGACTGAATAAAAGAAAGAAAGGAAAAAGTTAAGCTGTTCTCATAGGTTTCAGCTGCAGAGAGCCTAAGGCTGGGAAAACCACATCCAATAATATCTACATTTTAGATATATATCAGCTCCCACGAGACAAATTTCAGCAAGTTACACTGGAATGTAATAATTACATTTAGATGTTTGCCAAGATAAATGTACAAGACACTGTATTTTGGTATTTTTTACATTTTAGTTTCATTACAGTGAATATGCATGTTAGTGATTCATTTCTTAATAGGTTTAATGTGCAGTGAGAACTATACATAATCTACCCATTGGTTTACTCCCATTATTATTTATTCACACTGTGGCTCCATGGTGCTTTCAAAAGTGGTCCCATTTGACTGTTGACTCAACCAATGACAATCTCTGGGGTGGAGCTAGCTGTTTGTCTGACCAATGAGAGAGGGTGGGCAGGAAAAGGTGGTTTTGTGGCCATTTGCACCACTTTGCAATCATAATTTCACAGTTCTGACACAGAAATTACCTGCAGCAGCTTTACAAGTAAACAAAAAGTCTGCCAGCAAAAAACATGTTTTTATTGTGCCACACCCTTCACTTGAGATCAACAATACGCCAAACAAAGCATGTAAACCAAGAGATCTTTTACAATTCAGTTGACACACTGTCGTGTTCCCACAACATGCCTGTCTGTGTTTACACTTTAGCGGTATGTGTAGAGGGAGTGGCAGTAAAAGCTGTATCACCTATCTGAGAAGATCGGATCGGCCTGTTTGGCTCATGTGCCATTTTGAAACGCGATCATCCGAGAAGACACAGGTGGTTACTGAGAACTGAATGTTTCACTTTGGCCGAGTGAGATTTTTCCTTAAATGGAAAGTTTTATGAGCATGCCATGGTATAAATTATGGTTTCAACGGCTGGTCAGATGTGGTCGGGTTTAAGAAGATGTGAGTCAAAATAGCTTCCTGTGCTGTACATTATTGAGGCCAAAACTTGACTGTACTTGGGCCAAAAGTTGACTGTACATTATTGAGAGAAGTGTAGTAAGCAATATATACACATGCCAGCTGACTGTGGTCGTGGCCCTTAGCCTTTTTGTTAGCACACCCGACTTGCATGTCGGCTTGGTTCGAATCCCGCTTGTTTAATTGGAAACACTTAAAAACATTTTATCTGAGGTTCATAGTACAAAAAGTTATGTTCCAGACTTCAAAATGGGCCAAGCATGAATGCGTTACATGCTGAAAAAACAATCTTTTGTGTCTGTGTGTGTGTGTGTTTGAAGTTATTGGCCTAGAAGTGTCAGCCTATTTCTATTTTTCCTTTATAGTTTTCCAAGATTTACTAAATACTGCACTACAAGGCATAATAAATGGAAATTTTACATTTCCATTGAAAGGGCCTGAGTACAACCACCTGAACATATTCAACAAAAAAAAATCCTCCACCTGTAAAATATGATGGATCTGTGCTTAGCGACTTTATAACGCAATCATGACCACGGGTATTGTTTGCTCAATTACCAAGTCAAATATTTGAGTTACTGTTTGAGATTATATACAGGACAGGACACACTGTCTGATCTGTTTGTGTGTCTGTAAAAATGTTGCTGGTTTTCCATGCAATATTAAATTGGAGTAATAATTCCAATAATGAATTCCAACCAAACGTGCCGCACAAGCCCTGAAAAGTGAAGCCAAAATGTCTCGATCACCCCCTAGTGACTGGTCCCAGTATAGACGGTTTCATCGGACACATGTGCAGTGACGCGATACCAGTCTGGTCCGAACTTTACTTCCGGTTTAAGTTTTTTTTAATGGTCTGACTAGTTGCTAAACTGAACGCTGAGTTTACACTAAACGCGTTTTGGGCGTCAAAATCGCGTCTACCGCGCCTAGTTTGCCGCTTGAACACTTTAAATGCATTCGCGCGTGTAGAGCGGAGTAGACGCGCGGAATAAGCAAGCATTTGACGAGCGTCCGAAGCAAAATCCGCTTCTTGTGGGAGGGGCAACTGCTGTGCGAGTGTCTGTTTGCAAGATGACTGATGTTACTTATGCATTTATCAAGAGAGTTACCAGTTTGTATTGGGTAACCTTACTGTAGGGGGAAAATAAACGGCGCGGGTCGATAAACGTCACGTGACTCAAAATTGAAGTGTGTATTACAACTTACCAGGTTGCCCAAAGTCCTCACTGACACCCTTCCAAGTGAGGTCCTTTTTATTCCTGTCTCCTCTATAGAAATAACAACTTGTGTCATATAGCTTTGACTGACTGCTTGAGTGAGTGTCTCCGGGCGGGGCTGCCACCACAGCAGCAGGCAGGCTCCTGATTGGTTAACACGGCGCGAAATTCCGCCAAAGTTCAAATTTTCAACTCGGGCGCCAGCCGCAAATTCGCGTGAAGCGCAAAATGCACAAAAAAGCACTATTCGCGCGTACCGCGCACAACGATCAATTCGCGCCCTTCGCGCGCGAATGAGGCGGAAACGCATCTTCCGCTCCGCGCCGAACGCCTCTTCCGCGCCGCGGGACCTCCTGACGCGCGTCAACGCGTCTGCACATTGACTTAACATTGAAATCACTCGCGCTTCATGCCTCTACCGCGGTTGGTGTAAATGCACCATAAACGTACCATTAAACAAATACCTCGTCGAAAATAAAAAAAATTTGGTTTCCTAGGTAAGCTACGTGTTGTTTATTTTGCTTATAAATAAACTATGTTTAAAGTATTTTGTTATTTATTCTTAGCGGAGTTTACCGGAAAATACGCGTGAACCAAGGGCGCCGCTTGTTTATGTTGTTACTGCTGAAACCGTCTATAGGTCATAAACCCCGCCTCTCCATGTTATTAAATGGGACTTGAGACCAACTACACAATTTAATTACACTTCAATTATCTTTTTCCCGAAGCCGGTTTCTGTCATTTACTGTAGTTTTATCACGCTGATGTAAATTCAAGTGTTTGTTTTTAAAATAAGTTTGTTTTTAAGTTAGTTATTTAATGCTATAAAAATGGCGGTGTCACATCATGATTGACAGCTGTGATGTGCGCATTCTGCGAGAGCGAGGCCTTACTTTCGGGGCTTTACTTCCTGCTCACTACTGCACAGGACTGGTCCCGAAATCGCTACTGCGCAGACTCAAGTCCCAAGATGTCAGCGCCGTATCGGGACACTGGCGGCTTCACTTTTCACCAATGGAAGAGAGCGAACGGGCTCTCTTTATATATTATATTATATATTATCTTTATATATTTATATATTAAATACTATATGTTGCAAGTAAACATGAAAACGCGCCAGGTATTTTAGATTGGTAAATGAAACATGATGAGAATCCTGTGGGACCTGCAGAAACTGCTGCTTCTCACAATAAGCCACGCCCTAATGAGATGTGAGAAAAAAGTTATTTTTTCCAGCCCGAATTCCAAGGTCTCTTTCCACCATAGGGGCTCAATCATGGAAATGCTACAAACTCCATGACGTGCAGGTACAATGCACCATTTCAAGGAACATTCATGAGTTTCCAAACATAGTGGAGTGACAGACGTCACAAGGCTTGGGGCAGTATTAACGTTTAAAATGAATGAATGAATGAATGAATGAAAAAAATTATCCTAGTCAGTCTGTCACAAGCAATCCCAGTGTTTAGGTCTAAATAGATTTTGGCCATTTCAAGTCGACTTACAATCAGCATACAATCAAACTGTCACAGCCATAAATGCTAACAGAAAAAAATCAGAGAACATGAAACTTCTCTCATGCAGCCCCTATTGTTTACACAGGCACATGGAGAAACATTCACGATTCTGAGAGATTTGTTAAAAGGAGCAGTCGGCTTGAAGAAAACCCTCATTGTTCTCCGCCAAAGAAAGTCACTCCAACAAATGAGGCACTGATATTTGCCAGCTCTAGGTAACTGCTCAACAGTTTATCAAAGCAGGAGGTCCGCCGTTTTTCCGGCAAACTCATTTCACTTCTCCGCAGCTCTCCAAACTCCAACAGCTTTACCAGATGTGGTTCTAGGAAAGCCAATCACTTGGGAGACACATCCAGCATTGTGAAGCCCCCATGGTAACAAACAATTTTACCAATCGGCCTCCCGGGAACACTGCGTCTACAGCCTGGAGTGAGCTCTGGTAACATATCCTGAAAGAGCGTTTAGCACAAATGAGGTGGAGGAGGAAGTATGCAGGTATTAAAGGCAGGAAACTGACGTCGGGCATTAGGCCTCGCTGAGAGAAATCACAGCTGTCCGCCTGGAAAACCACTCGCGGGGCCATGCAAAGTGCGTGCAAACGTGTGGGAACCTGATGACAGAAGGGTATGAGGCAGCAAATCAGAGCGGGAAAAACAATGGTGAGGCGCTTTGAATATCATTATGTCACTTTGGTTTGTAAACAATTACACAGGGATGGAAGTAATGTAAACAACACTGGCATGAGTTCATGGGGCTGGACACGTGGTGCTTGGGATTTGTGTTTATTCAGTGGGAGGAGACCTGTGTGTATGAAATTTGCAAAAACAAGCAGCAGGCAAAGCTATTGCAAATCTCAGACACTTGTTGCTTATAGAAGAGACACTCATTTGAGGTTCTGTCAATAATTACATCTGCAAATATACAGTTTAAGTTAAAGTTATACCCATAGCGGTGAACGACTGTTTTGAAATGCGTTCAAAGCATTCCTTCGAAATTATTTTTATTTGGTGAAAGGTTATTATTTAGCCCCCAGAGAGTTCAGCTGTCTTCAAACTGCAAACCAAAGCCGAGCACTGTTCCCATGTCAATTAACTTAACATGATGTTCCAGTAAATCCAAATACAGTATGCATTTATGCTGTTATTTACATTTATTTTTATCTGGCACGAAACTCCATGAAACGAAGCTTGACAGCTTTACACAGCAGTCCTCTGTTTTGGAACATCCTGATTTAGTTTCCTGTGGTGGGCGAAGAACGAGAAAACGCCAAATCTCAAATTCACCTATCATTTGGGAGAAAATACAATGTTGATGTATTTCCCGAGAACACGGGATACACAAATCATAATCCCCACGGAAAACAATGATGGTCTTCCGCCATTACCGATTCAATTGACAATGATGCCTTTCAAAAGCGGATATGCGACTGCAATAGAGTCAAATCTGATTATCATGCACTTTTATCTGCTTAATGACAGATCAGTGAGATTATTTATCATAAGAACATGTTGAAATTGCCCGAGGAACATAGAGTGATATGCAATTTTGCCAAATTAGGTTACGCCATGTAAGGTCATAAATTTGCAAATAAAGCTGTCTTTGTTCCTTTTATAAGGTATCAAGTGCATCAAGATTTTTCTTTCTGAGAGAATCAAAATGTTGTTGTGCCTGAATCAATTCAAATGGAAATTCTAGTGAAATGATTTCACATAGAAATGTTGTAAACTTTGATTTTTTTTAAGTCTTAAGGTCATGGTTTTACTGTTACTCCTAAAAGCTCCTATCTGTGCCTTACAGGGCTGTCTGAGATAAGCAATGGTCCAGCAAGTGATGACGGTTTTGTTTAGCCGTTTTGAAATATTTGGGAAATCTGTCTTTTGGCTCACAAACACTAGCGACTTGTTATGATTGGATGTGCCGTGACTCAACAAGCAGACTTTTCGATGGAGATCCACAATCATACAATGTACTAGATAAAAGCTGACACATTAACCTGTCACAGAATTTCTATGGAGAACCAAAAGATGAATTTCATGCAATAGCTTTGAAAAGTTTTTGTGGAGAACACAATCACAAAAGGCTTTCAGTTTTTCTCCACTAGTTGTGACATTTTAGCATTTCAGATGAAAAATAGTTTGGCCAGGATAAGAAACTAATCTCAGTGTAATGAATACGGGTTCATAGGAAACACTGCTAAAACTTGTTCCTCTAGGCTGTAAAAGTGTTTGAATAAATTCAAAATAGTTTTAAGTTAGAGGACGCATATGAGCTTTCTTTTTCCTTTATTTTACTGAAGACTGTGGCTACACATTGTAAGGCAGGCAGCATTTACTCTGTAAAAGTATAATACAACTAATAAAACTAAGACAAGGATGCTGACAAAATCCATTCCTGTAACTTCACTATATCAACCAGCCAAAGCCCTAGACCCAACAAAGACTGTAAAAACTCACTTCATATATTCAGGCGTTTTGACTCACCTCTGAGCCATCCAGATGGAAGTCAACATAAAAACTAAAGACCAAGATAAAATCTCACTGGCTATATAGACAAAACTAATTCAGATATAAAATATCATCGACATTATCTCCATTTTGAAATAAATACATCTTTCTAAAGAAAGTTTAGAGAATGTGATCTTTATCAGCTTTTAAGTATCTATTTACACACATATGTTTCTTATATTGTAATTTAATAGGAATAAGAGAGGTTGTTCTAGGTCACAATGATAGCCTACTATATGGTACCCAGAGGTCAATGTCAAACAAATGAGGAAAAGACACTTAAATAACACCATGTGAGACCCGCTAATGTATTTAAATCACACAGCAAAAGCGATTATCTGGATTCAGCATTCTAGGAAGACTAAACAACTGTTTCTGTCTTATAATAGATGATAATTTAACAGATAGCTGCAGCATTCATCTGACCTTCGGTAAAGCACAACAGGGAAACAAAAGACAACGTTGGACGCCAGGATTGTCCTCACTGACACTCACTTTCTCGTAAAATCCTCAGAAGGAGCTGCAAAACTGGTAATCCCAATTCACAATATAAACACATAAGAATATCAGCACTTAATGTTAACTTATTGTAATGTTCACATGCAATAAAAAGCAAATATGTATTGATAGTACGCAATGACATAATGGAGATACTGCACAATCGTGCAATAGGCCATCTGTGTCCATGAACTGAATGAAAGCACAAAATGTGACCGATGACTGTAAACTCACATTTTTTGATATTTAGATATTAAAAGGTGATTTTTCTTTTGGCACGCACTGAATGAGAGCAAATGGGAAGCAGACTGTAATAAACTGATCTGTGGTCCATCTGTTAGTATTGGCACAGTCATCTGTTTACACACAGGATGCCCCAGAGATGATCTTAATATACAGAGGGGCATAAAAACGCTTTGACAAATCTCATAAATGTCACAAACACTAACAATGTTGATTAATACATGGAACCCACATATCCAAATGACAAATACTAAATACTAAAATACAAAAAAATTGTAATTACCAGTAGGCTAAATTGCTGAACAACTCCTAGATACTATATAATTAATATACAATTAAAGTATAATTACAGTATTGCCTTACTATAGTAAATATACAATTTTAGTATAGAGCAGTAGAATCAAATATCTTTATAAAATATTTTCTATAATATACTAACTATAGTATAGCCTAAACAGTTTACCACAGTTAATATAGTAAATACTCTACGTAAAAGTACAGTTTTACCTTGAAAAAGTAGGCTACAGTATTTATTCCTGATCTGACAATTAATCATGTAAGTTTAATGTAACACAACTGTATGTAGTTAGGTTAACTTAAGGCAGTAATGTATACCATTTTGATTTATTTATAATTATTTTACTTAATGTTTCCACCTTTTTTCGTTACGCAAGCAAACGTTTGCAGTGCACAAACATTTCTAGTAAATGATCTCCTTTGCAATGTCGGTTGATGCAATCCTGAAGCAGCCAAATAATGAAATTACATAAATCACAACCTCATTAAAAACGGGGCGTGTATGAAACCTAGTACTCTTAAAGAGACTGTAAAGTAGCCTAGTGAAAGGTTGTAGGTTCAAACATTAAGAAGAGCTGACCCAAGACAATCATAACTGCATATGTAAACAAAACCCCGAGCCTCTAATTTCTTAAAAACAACTTAGCAGTAAAAATGTTTAAAGACTCATTAGTATTACAAATGTTAGTTCTCAATGGGACGTGAGCAAAAACTTCCGCTCTTTTCCCACGCCGATTAAGGTTCATCTCTCTAAAAACATCTGCGACATTTCCATCACATCTACACGAGATCACTTTGCAGTAGACAGCCGTGAAGCTAAAGGTTTAACCTTACACAACAATATCACCTTTCTTATCCGGCGTTGCACACAGGCTCCACGCAAGCAGTAAGGTAAAGCAGAATCCAATCTCAGTTGACCGAGCCATGTCTTGTGTTGTAAACCTTTCGATCTTCACTCCATAGTTATTCGGGGTCTCTTTCAGATGGCTTCGGAATGTTCAGAGATCCTGTTTTCGTCTTCTTTAAAAACGTCGCTCGACTTTTGGCTTCAAACTTTGACAGCTCCTCCTCCGCGCGCGCTGATCCCAGCAGTGAAACAGCAGCGTTGCGCTCATTCCTGGAGAGAGCGCGGCGCGAGGCACCCTTGACGTCAGCAGCAGGGAGGATCGTGTCCTCAGTGAGGTGGGACAGTGTATTACAGGTAATCATCTTCAGGTAAAGGAAAATAAATCATACAGGTGTCAAATGAAATCACTAACATTGCTTTTAAACAGATAAAAAATACAAGAAAGGAAAATCACAAACGACCTTTTTAATGTAGAACCATGATTTCAAATGGCGGACAAATTGATACTTTAAAAATATATATTTTCTCTCAGACCCCATGGTAATCTTACAAGGATATTTTTCCCACTTTTTCTATACATTCAAACTAGGAGATATATTCAAAAAAAAAAAATTTGTTTTCAGCAATCAATATTGCACTGAAAAAATGATTCATTCAATTTACTAAATTTTTTTAAGGTAAGTGGTTGCAATAAATTTATTTAAGCTACATTTAAACAAAAGTTTTTTATTTTATTTTACTTTACTAATATTTTTTGTTTAAATGTAGCTTAAATAAATTGACTGCAACCACTTACCAATATATCTAATAATCTGAAGTCAGTATAGGCCTATCAGTTACTTGTATGCATTTAGCAGACTCTTTATCCAAAGCAATTGCAGGTAGGCCTATACATTTTTATTAGTATTTGTATTCCCTATAGGGATACAGCATGATATTTTGCATATTTTGCAAGCCATCTGACCCAAATACTCAGAGTCAGGAGGACAGACCCGCAATTGCTACAAAAGGATCTATATAGCAATGCCATAAGAACCGTCTTTGCCTCCCAAAGAATCATTGTATTAAAAAATAAACATTAGTTCTTACTTTTTCGCAAATAACCTTTTTCCACGACAAAGAAACTTTTGTAAAGGTTTTCTATTGAAATAATACAGATACATTTTTTTCTTTTATGGCATGAAGCACCTCTATTTCTATAGCTGTAAAACATACTACAACTTTATACCTGATCTGACATTTTTAATTACTTTTGTTAGTTTACAGTTTTTCTCAGTCGCTTTGGTGCATTTTTCACATCACTATTTACATTTGCACAACATTTAATGCAGTTCTCAAAACAATTAGTACAAACTGCAAAACCTAGTTGATAACCTGCAAAAGCGTGTCACTTGCTCAAAATGGATAGGTCATTCCTCAAAAGCAAGTTTTCATGTCAATGAAAGTGTCAGTGTCTTCAAAATAAAAAGTACTGACACCATTGTTTATGAACAAGATAGTCAAATGGCTTCGTCATGCTTTCATTATGACAGTTTACTTTATAAATGTTTTCCAATGCAAAAAAGTAAAATCTTGGTGACACATACCTGAAAATGCTCAAGACAGCACTATATACTATTTGAACAGCAATTTGAAAAATACAGTAAATTACAGTAACACATTACTGTATTTAGTGAAGTAACTGAGTACCAGACACTGAATATTTTACATTTTTACTGCATACGCTCTTTGCAGTTCTAATTTGTTCATAGCATTGTGCAAAAGAAAAAAGTATGGAATGACTATTCTCAGCATTCACTAGTATAGTTAATTTTGACTGACATGACATAAGCAAATGATAATGTTATAAAACTGCAGAGAATTGTATGAAAGCAATTGATGCATGTACAAAAGCATTTGCAATTTGTTCGAAGGAATGAGAAACTGCTACTATGATATGCACAAATGAGAATTGTGAGAATTGCACCAAAGCAACTGAGAAAAACTGTAATGTCAGTTAGATGTTATCACATAAATCACTAAAGCATTTGAGGTGCCTGACATTTTTTCTGTGTATAAAAATGAAACCTCTAAGCAATAGCATTTTTTCTGGGTACAATTTTTTATTATTATTTGTGAGAAGATTAACAAAACATAATTTGTAAAAATTAAAAAACCATAACAGTGGAAATAAACAAAGAATAATCTGTAAACATTTCTTTTCTGTTGTCAATCGTCCATTGAGAGCTGCCCATAGACATTATAGCTACATTCATCTGGGTTGCCACAGTAGCCAGACAGTGGTTTGAGATGGAAAGCATCCAGGAAGTTTGTGTTCCCAAAGGTCACTAAAGTTCAACTAACCACAAAGAATCCAGTGTGTCCTTCTTTAACTGCGTTTTTTTCTTGAGTAAACTTACATTGTAACTATTTTCTAAATTTCATCAGCTATCAAAACCTTCTTTATATGTTTGTCTGGCATGTTTGTCTCCTTAGAGTAAAATAGCAATTGATGTTTGTACATCACTGGAAATCAGTTAGTCCCAAAGTTATGTACAAACCTACACCATTAGTAATTAGCATGCTATAAATTGTCTTATTACTTGTGTGAATTATTAATTATATACAGTATATTCTAATTTAATTTATAACATCTTGTTCCTTTTCAAAGTTAAGACAGTCCAAGTAAATGTGCAATGCTTGTGTCTTGATTTCTTAACAATGTACGTGCAACACTGTAACAGTTTTTATACGTTTTTAGTTTGTGAAAGTGAGAACAACTTTCATCATCAGGCAACAGAAGGGTTGTATTCCTTTATAAATTTCCTAAAGATATAAAATAATTATTTGGTGTCCCCAGAGTGCATATGTGAAGTTTTGGCTTAAAATACCCCACAGATAATTAATTATAGGATGTTAAAACTCCAAGTTTGTAGGTCAGAGCAAAAATGATCACAATTATGGTGGTTTGTTGCAATTAAAACTCAATTGTGCTGTCAATAAAATTTTCTCTCTCTCTTTCTCTCTGCACTAAATGACAGTGCCATGTTAGTACATGGCAGTGCCATGGTAGTGCCATGATAGTGCAGATTAAGGGGTGATATTATTGTAATTGGCCTTGCTACCTACCTCACAAAACAGGCCAAATCTGAACGACCTAATTTTTCACATGCTTGCAAAAAATGGCTTACCAAAACAAAATTATTGGGTTGATATTTTTCACGTTTTCTATAGGTTGATAGAAGCACTGGGGACCCAATTGTATCAATTAAACATGGAAAAAGTCCGATTTTCACACTATATATGACCCCTTTAAGAATAAGAGGCATGGGAGATATATAATACAAGGAACCACATGGTTGAAACAAGCTACAGAACAAACACAAATCGTAATAATGTCTCTTTCTTGGACAGATTAGGCACAGGAGTTAAAGACCTCATATGTCTCTAGTGATTTTATGCACTATTATTGCATTATAGCTAATGCTAATGCCTCTGTAAATGGTTTTACAGAGGATATGAGGAGTGTAGTTTTGACTGGGGGTGGAACAATAATAAGTCATCAATATAAATGTATTATTAAATTTAGATTTTTATATGAATAATTATATTATTAACATTGGCTAAGCAACCCACAGGAAGGGGGGGGGGTGGCGGATCAAGACCTTATGATTGCCATCAACCTCTAACTGGAAAGTTCCAGTGTTTCTGTCTGCATCTAATAGAATGTAAATAGTTGTTGTTTACTTGGCCTAGTTTCTTACCAATCCTTCGCTTTCCTCTGTGAAGTTGTAAATTTTTGTAAAAAATCCTTCCCACTTTTTCCATATTGTGAAAATGAATAGGGGGTACCTTACCAGGCACAAAATTGTCAAATTTATAGCAAAAAAATAAAATAAATAGGATATACTATTATTTACCCTTTACTTTCTAAATAGCAGCTCAAACAACCTTAACCTAAACCGGCCTAGTGCTAGTAGAAAAACAACAAACTGAATCATTTGAGAATCTCAGTATTATTTCTACTCAAATATTTAGTAAAAGCAAATATTTATAAATCTCTGAAGTCATAGTGTTGTGTTTCATTCCTTAGTGAGAGATAAACACTAAACAGATATTCTAAGCAGAGACATATGTGTATTGTTTTCAAATTGAAAAGATTTAAAAAGCTTAAATTAATCCCTCATGTGAAAAATGATTGAGCCCCTCCCCATGACCCCTGTGCACAGTTCATACCTGGGTTTTTAACACTTAAAGATGGGTAAACATACGGTTATTCACATACATTTGCACAGCACACTTATTTGTTCCGTCCACACACATACAAACAAATACAGACAGCAGGGGTCAAGACTGAGTTCAAGTATGCCATCTGGGTGCACCAATTATTAACAGCCCGATTCTGTCATTTTATTTTTAATCATGGACTAAAGTAAGTGTTTAGGTGTATGTGTAAGAAATTCAGGCTGGTTTGTGCCTTTCAGCTGAAAATACTTTTTGTCAGCTCTCTCAATGTACAAGAAAGCAATTAAGTTGTTTATTGATGCAGAAGGGCAAATGTGTGATTCTGCCATGCAGGAGGGTCTCTCAAGCATTTTTGTCTGCTTTGATCTCGCATGACGGCATCCAGCTGGCCAATGAAGGAGTCCGTCCAAATCACAAAGGTAAAAGACTTGGACAGGCAGATGGACAAAGGACAGGACTGGAATGAGGTCAACTAGAAGGTTATTAGATGATACGGACCCTGCATACTGTTTTTTCTTGTATTGCTGTTAAATGTATTGTTTCACATGTTTTTTTTCTAGCAGTGGTTTTATATTTTATATATTTTGGTTTCAAACACCTAGTTCAAATATTTTTAGTAGATTTTGTTCTTAACCATGATATTTTTGTAATATTTATTGAACAAAAGAACACAATGAGATCTAGAAAGAGAGGGCCAACAATGAAAAAAATTTACAAAAATTAAAAAATAAAACTGGAGTTGCAGTATCTTTTTGTGTTCACATCGTTTTGTGTTTAATTTCTGTTGACCAAAAGTGTTTGATATTTTAACATTTTATCATCTCATAGAGGGGTTGCAAGTTTACAAACATTGCAGGGTGCGCGCGCATCCAGGGGGCAGAAAGCCCGATTGGTGAGCTGATCTGCTACTGCAACAACCTTAATTATTGAAGCGTTCTTTATTGCTTGTATATAAATAAGACTTGATTTTAGTTGGATCTGTTTTTCTGTCTATATTTTTACAGTGTCACTGTGATACATGTATGAATTATAATGTTATAATTATAATGCTAGTAACGTAATAGTCGCATCTACTGGTATGTTAACATCAGGCACCCAGCACTGACTCTGTTGGTACTATTTTCCACGCAACAATTCCTTGCCATTTTGACTTACAGACACCGCTACTAGCATACAACACAATGCACTTCTCTTCTTTCTGCCCCTCGGTTGCGCGCGCAACCAGTTAGTGACGTCGCCGTGCAACCCGTCTATACTCTCTGTTCTGATATTGCTTGATAACCTGCGCGAGGGCGTGGATGTACTGAAGAGCTATTTATTTACATAATTTAAATTACTGTTAGTTTAAACGTACTTACATTAAACAACTATACATCATTAAAAAGTGTTTTGATTTAAGATTTAGTTTTTGACCTTATTTTAATCTGAGAATCCTAGTAACAGTAATTTCTTCATTTTTGTCAGGCGTTATGAAAATGAAAAACGGTACATACCTTTAATTTGAAATATAACCCTCAGCCGCACTCATTGATAAAAATACTCCTCCGTGATCGTCATGAAAGCACTCGATAAAACAACATCTTTCGGGGCTTTTAATTCAAAGTATGCATATTTGGAGAAATATTACTTCAATTTTATATGTTTACTTCAAATTTCTGCAAGGGGGGTAATATTTCACCCATTTTTATTCCAAAAATGGCGATATGAGCAAGTTTGAGTCTGCAGTCCTTCACACTCAGTTTGTTTCATTCATACGTGAAGCCGGAGGGCGCTAAAGTCTGAAAGTGTCAATATGAAACTTTCATAAAAAGAATAAGACGTCAGAGCTCACTCAGCAGCAGCTGTCAGTCAGAAGTGAACTTGAGCAGTGACCTGCAACGAGCGATCGCTGTTTTTATAATAACATGCAAATAAAGATGTTTTGATGTTTTGAAACATGGAGACAATAAACACGATTAAGATTATACATGGTTTGTCTGTATTTTTAACGCTATGTCTGGTATTTTCATAACAGTACTGTATATTATAATGCTATGCTAAGCTAACAGCATAAATAGCATAAAACTGTTTATTTTCGGTCTTATTTTATGATCCAAAGCCACATCAGATCACGCATGATTGTTTAAGCACTCGACTTTTGATGTTATAAAGTGAGTTTTATTATAAATGCTTTTATTTGTCGTGTTTTGATGGTATGCTAAGCTAACGTACTAGCTGTTCTGTAAACATCTGCTGTCTGGAGATATGAGATATATGTTTCTAGGAATAATTTTGACTGGTAAAGCTTCTTTAAGGTAAGTTTCTTTTTGTAAGAAAGGACTTTAATAAAAAGAAAGTGAATTGAGACAAAAGGAGGAAATAAAACACTAAATAGAAATTATGAGCAATTATTAATAATAATAATAAAATAAACATTTAGACAGCCATATCCAGGATTAAAAGTTGTTAATGACTCATTTGGATGCTTATTTAATGAGTCTGTTTAAAATCCGGAGCAATAGGACAATAAACTGAAAGGATGTTGTGAGATATAAATAAACAAACATTAGCTTAGCATTTTTGCTGTTTTCTCTAAATAAATTTACATGACATGGGTCTAAAAAACATTTAATAAAATACAGAGTTTTAGAGGTATCATCTTCAGATTTAAAACAGACCATGGTCAGACCTGTGGCTTTAACTGCAGAGCATTTCTAGATTGCTCCAAGGCCATTTTCATTTAGTTTTTCATAACAATATTTCATAAATGTTTGGTGGAGTTTATAAACAAGTATAATTTAAGCTCTCTATAACAACTTTTTTCATTATGACAGTAACTAATTTTCACCTCTTAGTAAACTTCCAAGTGTCTGCTTTCAAATGAGACCAAACTTATGCTTTTAGTGCAAAGACTTCATAAACTGTATCTATTTTAGTTTGGCTATGACATTTTTTGTGGGTGGGTTCAGAAAACGAAAAAAGGTTAACAGGTTAAATCACCTTTCTTTCCCATTCTGACATTGAGTTTGGGGTTGAGGAGATTGTCTTGACCAGGACCACACCCCTAAATGCATTGAAGCAACTGCCATGTGATTGGTTGATTAGATAATTGCATTAATGAGAAATTGAACAGGTGTTCCTAATAATCCTTTAGGTGAGTGTATATTGTGTATTGTATTTGTGATCTAAGATTTGGAGCATCAAAGTTTGATTTCCTTCATTGATTTTACTTTAATTTCAGTCCATGACATACAATGACATTACTCTATCAATATAAAGATATCAAGGTTATATATTCACAGAGTGTTTTTTACATGTAGGATGGTTTTGTGTACAGTAAATCACAAATAAATAGACTTTATTTGTTTTTTTTTCACAGACTGGGTCACAAGTTACTGTATTTTGCATTGTCCGAGGCACACACTCAATGCTTTCACTTAGCACAGCACGTGTGCCGTTTTGCTGTGACAATAAAAGTGATATGATTTGATTTGAAAGGTTTGAGATGACCACTCCAGCACCTGCCATGACAAATGTTTAACCCCACAATACCTCAACCACAACGCAACAGTAACAAACCTTTGTACTTCTCTCTGCATGAAGCCAGTCCACCTAATTCAAATGCTGTGTTCTGTAGCTGTTTTGCTCGAATTATTAATGACCGTTATACATGGAGGGTCCGTGTAACTCTGTATTGAGAAGATTCAGATCTAAACCTGTTTGTTTACTGAGCAGTGAAAGTGCTTTAGGCAGTATAAACACTGAGAAAAGAAATAATTAGACTTAATTAAGGAGGACAGTATGTCTATAGCAGTCCACACCAGCTGTTTCCCTTAAGGCTGTATGCACTGCACCTGCTAATAATGGAGATCAGGATATATGTGACATTATTGCACACAATGTCCATTAGTTTGTTTAAAGTCAACACAAAATCAAAATAGACCCGGTTCACTTTTTTTAATGCTTGTTCCTGGTCTCATTGTAAGCAATTCATTGGTGCATGTCTATCCAAAGAAAGAAAACGGAAAGGTTGCCTTCAAATTCTTTGATAGGATATGTCTTAACCCCATCTTCTTCCGTAAAGAGGTCATAATATTGGCTTTTGGATCATGATAACCAAAAGCTAAAAATTATTTTTTAGGTCTGGTTCTGTTCTGTTATATAATGAACTCTTGTACCATACAAGATCAATTCCCGTCCTACATTTTTAGTTTAATATCCTGTTTCACTCATAAGGTATATCACAGTATGGAAGTAAAATGGGTTGTGAACCTCAACTGACAGTGACTTTAAAGTCTAAAGTGGAGAATAATCGTAGAATAGTCAGATCAGTCCCCTCATGTATCAGTAGTCTAATCATTTCAGCTGATAATTTCAAATCCAGATGGATCCATATAGCTCTTGCAGTAATACATATCAAGTTCACCACTATGGAGAAATGGTAAATGAATTTGCTGCCTATTTTCTTTCTCAACAGAGGTATTCTTTCTTCATCGGCTGTGAAGGGTGTGTTGCACAAGAGAACATTAAACTGTTGCCAAGGCACACTTGTCATAGCACGCATGTCACCATGACACCTCTCTTGGTTAAACAATAAATACCTTTAACTAAATGTGAATGAGCAAATCTTTTTAAAGGAGACATATCATGAAAATCTGACTTTTTCATGTTTAAGTGCTATAATTGGGTCCCCAGTGCTTCTATCAACCTAGAAAATGAAACAAAGAACAACCCAGTAACTTAGTTTTGGTAAACCAAGCATGTGAAAAATAGGTCATTGAAATTTGCAAATTTGAACATGCTATAATAAATTATCTGTATGGTATTTTGAGCTAAAACTTTAGTCAGGAGACACCAAATTTGACATCTTGAAAAAGTCTTGTGAAACATCCCCTTTAAATACAACCTGAATTAGCTCTGTAAGATCACAACTTTTATTTAAGATATTAAAAAATTATTTAGACTGTGTGTACTGATCACAGATCAGTATGATCTTCGAAGAAAGTGCAGTGAGTCTTGAACATTTTTCTTAGGTGGAGCTAAATACTGCAGAATTTCTCAGTACGTGTTTAACCATTAAGTAATCATCATTATATTTTTGCAACCATATTTTACCTCTCCTTGGATCTAAAGTACAGTGCTGGGAAAATGATTACACACAGACTTTGTTATAAATTAAACTGTGAAATAATAAACAGATTAAGTTAAAACATCAGTAAATCAACACGAATATATTGCTTAAACAGTTGGTTTATTCCTGTAGTTGGGATCAAGTATAAATAGCTCTTTAAGATAACAGTTGCAAGTTCTTTTACAGCAGTGGTCTCCAACATGGCGCCTGCGGGTCTCTGAATTCCCCGGCAAAGCACAGTAGTAATAGCTTCAATTTATTTATTACATATTTTTTATATTAGCTTGGCCTTTTTTGCCTTTATTTAACAGTGAGTAAGGAGAGGACAGGAAAGTACAGGGAGGAGAGAGGGGTATGGGATCAGCAAATGACCACGAGCCAGGAATGGACTCGGGTCGCCGAAAGTGCAAACGCACCACATGTCGGAGCGCTGTCCACTACACCATCGGCTCCAACTTAGCTTGGCTTTTTAATGTATGTTAACATTTTAAACAATGATAAAAGACATCAACAAGATAAATCAACAAGTATAACAAAAAAGTTTTAAGTACATTAGACTATAAAAAAGTAGCCTATAGTCCTCCAGTTTGTTTTATACTTGTGGTAGCCCTTGCTCACAAAAAGTTTGGAGACGGAATACATAGACTCTGAAAAAATTATGCTAAATAGCACTAAAAGTAAGTGGTTCACTGGCTCGTAATCTGGCACGACTATAGACGGTTTTATCGGATGCATGTGCATAGCACCTGGCCCGAAGTTAACTTCCGGTCTATGTTTGTTTATTGGACCTCTGGAACAAATCCCTTTAACAAAATAAAAATATTTTGGTTTCATAAAGACTAGGGGGGGACAACCTGTGTGAACTGTGTGAAAAGAGGTTTGGCAGCCAGGCATGAATTCAAGGATCTAACATTGTACACTAATGTTACACAGTAACGTTAGCTCAGTCACTGTGCAGTTAATTCACTTTAGCTATATGAATTGATCTAAGGTAATTTATTTTTCTTGTTATCAATAATAATCTACTCTAGAGGGCCATTTGTTTATGTTCTTGCTGATGTTGTTGTTGTGCTGAAACCTTCTGTAGCATCACTTATGGTTCTACACAGGTGCTACTTAAAGTGGTTCCCTATGATTATGAACCAGTGAACCACTTTTAATGCTATTTAGCACAATTACTTACTTAGAGTATAAGACACCATTATACCAGATAAATACTTTGCCAATACCACAATATTGACTTTATTCACTTTAATAGCTCATTCACTTTATTCACTATTCAATAGAAGTGAATGTGAATTTAGGTAAAACTACTCTAAAATAATATTTTTTTTGTATATCTGAAACATCTGTGTTGGAAGGATTAAGTGAGTATTATTAAAGGATTAGTCAATTTTCTTAAAAAAAAAACAAAAAACAGATAATTTACTCACCACCAGTCACCCAAAATGTTGATGTCTTTCTTTGTTCAGTCAAGAAAAAAATTTATTTTTTGAGGAAAACATTCCAGAATTTTTCTCATTTTAATGGACTTTAATGGACCCCAACACTTAACACTTAACTCAACACTTAACAGTTTTTTTCAACGGAGTTTCAAAGGACTCTAAACGATCCCAAACGAAGCATAAGGGTCTTATCTAGCTAAATGATTGTCATTTTTGACAAGAAAAATTAAAAATATGCACATTTAAACCACAACTTCTCTTCTTCCTCCGGCTGTGTGATGAGCCAGCACGACCTCACGCAATTGCGTAGTGAAGTAGAAAGGTCACGTGTTACATATATGAAACGCACATTTGTGGACCATTTAAACAATAAACTGACACAAAGACATTAATTAGTATCATTCAACATACAACAACGTCAGAACGGTCCTCTTTCTCCACACTTGTAAACACTGGCGCGTAGTTTCACATACATCATTTGTGACCTCTTGACGTGATGACGTATTGCGTGAGGTTGCACTGGCGGACGATAGACGAGAAGTTGTGGTTTAAAAGTGCATTTTTTTTTCTTGTCAAAAATGACAATCGTTTTGCTAGATAAGACCCTTATGCCTCGTTTGGGATCGTTTAGAGTGCTTTGAAACTCCGTGGAAAAAAACTGTTAAGTGTTAAGTGTTGGGGTCCATTAAAGTCCATTAAAATGAGAAAAATCCTGTAATGTTTTCCTCAAAAAACATAATTTCTTCTCGACTGAACAAAGAAAGACATGAACATTTTGGATTACATGGTGGTGAGTAAATTATCTGGATTTTTTTTTAAGAAAATTGTCTAATCCCTCAACAAGCAAGCTTAACTTTTAAGTATATCAACTTCCAATTTTGCAGTTAAACAGAAATAAAAGCAATGATATCAAGGCAATTTGACACACATTAAAACACGCTACAGTATATGTGCCTTTGGAGTCAGGACATCATCTTAAATTATTGTCATTCAGTTCACAGCTCATTCCCAATGGCTGAGCGCAGTTGAGAGGAGAAGTGTCATTATATTTTTTCATCTGATCAAACTAAATTGCAATGTGCATCACGGGCACCCTTATGGCACAAGCTTTCAGTGTGTAAAAATGAAAACCTTGAGCTTATTTTTAATTGAGCGCTATTAATACCCACAAAACTTTAGGCCAATGCAGATGCTTCTTTATCTTTACTCTTTAATGTGTGAAGCAGATGAATTTATTTTCCCATGAATTAACTTTTAAAGACCCTCCTTGCAATTATTGATTGGTTGCTGTAATTGGTATTGCAGTATTGCAGTCATTTGTTAAATATACAAGCAAATGATTTATCTGTACAGTACAAGTAGTTAACATACTGTTTGTTTTGGAAAATGGAAATTATTTAAAGTAATAATTTAAGTATGTGTTCATCTAAATATATTGTGCAGAAATTGTACAGTATACTAATGAAAACATGCTAAAATTTGACTATATATTACATATGTATTTATGCATTAGGCTTTCATCTAAAGCAACTTATACAGCATATTTAAAGTAAACATTTCATCAGTATGTGTGTTCCCTGGGAATCAACCCCATGACCTTTGAGGTACAAACACAATGCTGACTCTATAATGTATTATGAATATAATGCAGCTAATATAATGTTCTCTCTCTCTCTCTCTCTCTCTCTCTCTCTCTCTCTCTCATTATCTATCTATCTATCTATCTATCTATCTATCTATCTATCTATCTATCTATCTATCTATCTATCTATCTATCTATCTATCTATCTATCTATCTATCTATCTTTCTGTTTGGTGTTTCTCTTTTGTTCCATAAATAAAAACATAAAATCTGTAAAATCCTTAATAAAGTGAACCACCCCCATCTTGTGGTGGGTATAAAAATGTCCACTGTGCAACCCCAGATTAATCTATCTTAATGACTTTTAAATACAAATTTTACTTTTTTTTTATTTTCATCTATTTTTAATCAATTTATTACAATATCAGGCAAAAGTCAATAAAATGTGAAAAATTCAGAGACATTGATCAATTACAACACTGTAACAAAAACAAAAAAACTATGACTTTTTTAAAATGTCGTTTAAATGAAATGCATGCAATAAAATTTAACCTTGGTATTGTAGTCTTATTAAACACAATGATACTGAAGTCTGCTTTAGTGCTGGAAACACCGATGAAACCCAGATAAGATTCAACGCATTGCTGCCAAGCAGCCTTTAGTTTAGTGTCCCGCCTACCTAAGACCCAATTTAACACCTTCATTGATGCCAGATTGACAGCTGCGGAAATAAGAATGGAGGCAGAATGAATGGTGCCTACTAGTCAACAAGCGTCAGAGCATCTGCAGTCAGAGCGCATGCGCGGTGCTTACGCTCTGTATGCTGCTCGATATAGAAAAGCAACCTACATGTTCGCTAGGTAACGTTTCAAAGCAAAAGAAATGTCTCGATATAGCGTGTCAGATAAACAAGATCGAGTGTGGATTGCCGGCCAACCTCTGACAAAATGTGCGGACGCCGACGTTTCTCCGCGCTCCGATCGTTTCATCTTTGGTCCAAAATGCCACTTGCTTAACTGACATACGAGGATAACGACGTAAATAGCCGATAGAGTCAGCATATCAGACGAACTCACAAATATGAACATTACGTTACTCAACAAGCGAAAGCTGGACTGTATGTGTGCGCTGCTGTTATGGCTGCATACGGCGGTGTGGACGTGGTGTTCAGCAGCAGAAGAGCATCATTTCAGCGTTGAGGTAAGACTGGCCCAGCATCCACATCAGCATCTTCTGCTTCAGTCATGAACACGACAATAAGCGTCCCGACTGTTGTTAAGATCCATATAGCATGATGTGTGGCATATGATAAATTAAACAGTGCACATTTTATCGATTGGTTGATCTCCAACATGTGCAGTATGAATGTGTGCTGTTGTATGTGCCGTTACTGTCATTTATTGCATTCTGTCATTATCTGCAGGCTGGGTACAAAGCAATGCATTTTTTATTTGAATCTAGTATGCATACAAAAACAAAATTATTCCTTTTTACTTGGATACCGAGTGTACAAATGCATTCAAATATACTTTATACTTAAATTCACACAAGAGCTATTGCAGATCCTAACATCAGCCAATCAGACATGAGTAAAAGAGATATGAGCAGATTGCTCTTTCCTCCTGTCCAAACCCAGAGATGACAATCACACACTTCCGCCTGGCCATGCTACGATCAATAGGGTGATAAGAGAAGCAAGACCTTGATTTCCACAGCGGTGCTGGGTAACAGATTCGTGTGATAATATGAAGCATGTAAAGATTATATAAGTTGCTTAGCAACTCTCCCCCAATCTCCTTCGGGCCAAAATGGGTGCAAATGTGATTTTTAGTGATGCTGGCAGCGCTGGTTGACATTGAAAGAATTTGTCACCCGCTCAGTTCTGTTTGCCTGGGAGGCGAGAGAGTTGTCGAGGCTGCTGTGCCAGCGTGCATTGTCATGATAATATTGATGTTTTTGGACGGAACAGGCTGGGGTGAGGTCCCAAACTGACAACAATACTGGAACGTAACCATCAAAAGGCAGCTTGTGTGGTCTTCACAAGACTTTTTCCATTTCTTCGCAACTCATATCCACCCATCTAGCTCCTGTGTGTTTTCAGCTTGCTGGCAGGGCTGCAGTGGTTGGCAGCATTTGTGAGTTGGGTGCACAGGTCAGTGGTCTTTGGGGAAAAGAGAAATCTGTGCGTGTGTGTTGTGTATGTGAATGAGTAATGATTGCTTGAAGGGTGAACCTATGATCCTGAACTAGGAATAGACCAGAGAGCACAAGGTTCAAGGATTTAGCATTGAAATAAAGATTGAGCCCTAAGGGCTTTAATTACGCACGTCTTCCTCAGGTGCAAATGTGCTTAGGTGAAGCCAGTAATAACATGTAGCTCTAGCTTTATAAGTGATGAATGGGGAGTAAGTTGTTGTTGCCATGTGTCATATGATTTAGTTATAGTTTATTTATCACCTTGGTATTATTTTTACAATTAAGTGGTACATTTTCAGAGTTCTTAGCAGAAAAGTGTAAACTGAAATGTGAAATGTTTTGAGCTCGATTACTTTTGACCACATTCAGAGGTAGTCGAAAACGCATTCAACTGGATTGCTTTTGTAAATGCTAGGTCTGCTTGATTTTAGGGAAATTATTATTTTGGTAAAAATCATAATCAGGATTATTTTATCACAGTTATTTAAAGGGATAGTTCGGCCAAAAATGATATTAAACCCATGATTTACTCACCCCCAAGCTGTCCGAGTTGCATATGTCCATCGTTTTTCAGACAAACACATTTTCTGATATTTTAGAAAATGTTTTAGATCTTTCAGTTAATTAAATGTGAAGTGTTGTTGTAGAAATATCCATATCTTTTAAAACTTTATTAACGTAAATAACTACCTTCCGGTAGTGCCGCCATCTTAGTCACGTCCGCATTCAAGATCAGAGCTTTACGCAGCCTACGGAGGCTACTCTGCTGTTGCTCTGTGCCCCAGCCCTCCGAATTTGTCATATGTCACTAAGAAAAGTGCGTACACTACGCTAATACTCTCTCCTGAATACAGAGGAGTCTAAGATGGCGGCGCTACCGGAAGGTTTTTATTTTCGTTAATAAAGTTTTAAATATGGATATTTCTATAACAGCACTGCGCGGATTACCCTCAGAAGACCTTTATTTATCATCCTGGAGCCATTTGGATTTATTTTGTGAAGGATGGACGCACTTTTTTTGGACTTGAAGGTCGTGGATCCCGTGACTTCACATTTAGTTAACTGAAAGATCTAAAACATTTTCTAAAATATCCGAAAATGTCTTTGTCTGAAAAACAATGGACATATGCATCTCGGACAGCTTGGGGGTGAGTAAATCATGGGTTTAATATCATTTTTGGCTGAACTATCCCTTTAACACGATTACTTAGTGACTTTAAAAACGTGCATTTATTTAAAGTGCACCTATTTTAATGCTAAAAACAACATTTTTTGTGTATTTGGTATAGTACAATGTGTTTGCTTGGTTTATGGTTTAAAAAACGCATTATTTTCCACATAACGTAAATTTTTGTAGCTCCAGATTTCACTCTCTTCCTAAATCGCACGGATTTGAAAAGCCAGCTGATTGCCAGCTAATCTGTACGTTGTGATTGGCCTGAATACCTCTGACGTCAGCTGACGCTCCTTACCATGTTTGAAAGATTCGCTCACAATGCAATGCTAACAAGAGTTAACTTACAGGCTGAGTCCAAAGCGGGAGGAATTTTGATAATGTTGGTCTTGTCTACATCACCAATCCCAGGAAGTAAACTGTTTCCTACAATCCGTGTGTTTGTTGTAGATTAACGTTGGAGACAATAACTCGCGTCATCGTTTACTTTGGGGTATGTACCTTTGCATATCAGTAACATGTACACACTTACACACCAAAGGAAATGTAAAATCGTGAATCGGACCATAGGTGCTCTTTAACCTTTAAACTACAGTAGTACGTAAGTGTTACAATAGGCTACATGTGTCAAAGAAGTGGTGCCTTCGAAGTGCCTTACATACACATTGGTCCAGCAGCACGCAATTTATATTTTAATCGCACAATATTTAATTCATATACAATTTATTATCTCGTTTTTGTAATTGTTTGAATCAAAAATGTGTAATTACACAGCCCTTATTAGGTTGAACGTGGCTGATCTACTGTGTGATCTAATGTTTCATCGAGCACAATGTTTTTCCATCAAATCTGACTTATAATGCAAACCCACAGTGTTTTACGCAATCTTTAGGTTTTCATTGATAAAACTAAAGCGTCTGCTCTCAGCTTTTTTTATTTTCATTTTTGCAGGTGCGTGTGAGTTACACAAACTTATTTTATCAGTTGCTCTGGAATATCAGAAAAAGCTCTCAAATACAAAACATTGTGCAGCATGTTTACTAACAACACAAGCAGTGGTACTTTGACATAATATTAGTGCGTGTCAACCTTAACTCGTCATTTCTCCGGATTGTTTTAACCACTCGCCCATAGACCATTCCCTCAAAATAATCTATCAGGACAGAAGCAGTCGAAAGTGGACAAAAGAGATTAATTAAAAAACCAAGTGTAAATGTCCACTTGTGAGCCAATTGACCAAAACGCAGGTGTAAACAAGCTCTATGTGCATTAAAAACACCATAAGAAGTTATGGTGACATGTTTGAGAACATTTTGTTTAACACCAAAACTTAAAAGAATGCTTTTACAGAATGTTTTTTTTTTTCAAAATTAACTTCATGCTAGCATAAGTGCGAGAACCCACTTTCACTAAAGTACTGTATGCAGTCACGAAAGGCAGTAATGTCTATTCAGCACAATTTGCCAAGTCGGGATGTTCTGTATGCAAAATCCTTCTTCAAAAATCTTTTGTGGACATGTCAATTACTGGAATATTTTCACTGGCACGTTTAGAGCAAAGGTGAACGAGGCTTTTCAATTCATTTTGACGAAAGCTGAGAGCCACACCCTCAAGGTTAATTATGGGATTGATGCTGAGCACATGTTTTCACACATCTCACATCTACAGAGCTTAGACTTTGTGAATGGCTTTTTGGTAGATTTCTTTTGCTTAGGTGGAAATATATGGTAAGAGTCTTCTCCAGAATTGTGAGTAAGGTGCACTGAGAATGTATAGCAAATCTGGTTATTTAAAAATGCAGATTGACAAACATACAGTATGATGCACTCTCGTGTTTGACTGCTAATTTGATTGGACAATTGATTATACATTGACACTAGCATTGTGCTGTTTGTACACTATACGGTGAATGCACTAATAGCTTGTGATAAAAACATAAACTCAGTTTGAATGTTACTTCATTTTTAAAGGAATAGTCTATCCATTTTCCATATTAAACTATGTTATTACCTTAACTAAGAAGAGTTGATACATACCTCTATCATTTTAAATACCTCTATCATTTTTTAAATTTTAAAAGCTAAATGATATCAAAGTGTCGCCGTGCGCCACAGCGCTTACGTGCACGCACTAAGATGATAGAGGTATGTATCAACTCTTCTTAGTTAAGGTGATAACATAGTTTAATATGGAAAAAAGGATAGACTATTCCTTTAAAGGGCACCTATTGTCCGATTCACGATTTTTCAATTCCTTTGGTGTGTAAGTGTGTATTAGTACATGTTAACGATATACAAAAGTTACAAACCCTAAAGTAAGTGATGACTTCAACGTAAATCTCTTTTCTTGGACTACAAAAAACACACGGATTGTTGGCAACAGCTTACTTCCTGTGGCCGGTTGCATAAAACTTTAAGACTAGCTTTAAAAGTTAGTCATGAATTTTTTTCTTCAAGACTGATCATAACTGTTTTAAGTATGTTACATAGAAAGGTAGATTGGTCTAATTTAAATACAAATAATAAGACTGATTAGCCCTAACTAATTGCTAGTTAGTCAGAATCATACTTAAGACGCAGTTTTAACCTCATGGCTATGTCTATGCAACCGGCACCTGGGATTGGTGATTTGTAGACAAGACCAACATTATTATAATTCTTCCCACTTCGTACTCACAGCCTGTAAATTAACTCTAAATTAGCTGTTAGCATTGCATTGTGACCGAATCTTTCAAACATGTTAAGGAGCGTCACATTTCCGGCTGACATCAGAGGTATTCAGGCTAATCACAAAGTACAGATTAGCTAGCCAATCAGGGACATGGCGCTTTTTAAATCGATGAGTTTTGTACAAAATCTGTGCGTTTCAGGAAGAGAGTGAAATCTGGAGCTATACGGTATGTGGAAAATAATGGTTTTTTTACCATAAACCACGCAAACACATTTTATTATACTAAAAACACAAAATAATGAAATAGTGTCTCTTTTATCATAAACTCTTTAGACGCGTCTGCAGCAGGCACTTATTTTGACAAGACGCATGATGCACATAGGATAAATTCATTCAAAGTTCATCTGAACTTGCCATGATGTCGCAAAACAGGAAGGTAAATCAAGCTGTGCTATAATTATAACTGATGCTTGTTTAATTTTAAAGTGATTAGACTCAGATTTTCACCTTGCACTCAAAAAGTCATCTATTATAGAGACCTAAGGGTTGGCCCCTTTGACATGACCTAGTAAGCAACCATACCGTAGCAAGCACCCACAACACCCCAGAAACCACTTACCAACACCCTAAAAACCACCCAGCTCATGCTGAGAGCACCACTAAGAGCACTATAGCATTATATATATATATTTATGTGTTATAAGAGTGCTAATAAATCTATTGTCATATGGGTTTGACACCTGTTTATGAAAGGCTTATAGTGCAAACCACACACACATGTGTTCACAGCTGATTAAAGCATAAAAGAGGATACAGTTGGTTGTTCTGCTTCGCAGTAAGTGGCAAAGAGAAAGAAAGGAGGAGAAGATAAAAAAACAGCAGGAGAAAAGTAAGAGGGATTAATTTTTGTATCCATGGCTGGTCCTGGGTTGGTGTCCTGGCAGTTGGTACAATATGTGGTTGGCGTATATACCAGTTGAAGACTTGAAGTACTCTAAGGCTTTTGCCCCGCTGCAATTGGTCGGTTCTGTCACTGACCACACTAGCCAAATTCATAATCTCTTTACTGCTCCCAGAACGGGTGTAGAGGAACCGGCATGGTTGGGCTTAAAGGCAGAGTGCACAATCTTTGAAAGCCAATGTTGATATTTGAAATCACCTAAACAAACACGCCCCTACCCCAATAGAATCTGGACCTTCTTTTAAAAGACCCGCCCCACACATACGCAACCCGGCAAGGATGTCGGTTAGTAGAAATGCTCCTTACTGCTGATTGGCTAAGTGTGTTTTGGTAGTCGGCCCGTCTCCTTTTTTCAAACATTGTGCACTCCGCCTTTAAGGTATATATGGCAGCTTATTTAACCAATGAAGTGTTTGCCTGGGAACAGTAGTATATTTTTGGATGCAAGTACATTTCAACATACTGACTGCTGTAATTGACTTCATTGATTGGCTTTTGCTGCAAGATGCAAATGAGAGACGTGAGAGGAAGAAATAGGGAAAGTGCGAATGAGCCAGAGATAAAGAAGTGAGAAAATTCTGGAGGGTATAGAAAAGAAAGACATAGATTAGGAATAGATTTGCACTGTTGAACTGTTATTTTTTGCAATGGAGATAAATAGCTAGTCGCTAGTAACAACCTTGTCCCCGTACAGTACTTTCATCTTTGAAAAATGGCATCAGCAAAGGCATAGCTATGAATTCACGCCATAACTGCATACTTACAGCCCCTGTAGTTTTTCTAAAATAAAATGTATACATTGTTGTGATTGCCCCAGTCCTGTGGGACGCTGGAAATGAGACAAAAACTAATTGTGAAAGTGTTTATTATACATACACACATTTTAATTCAGAAAAAACACACTCATTTCTGTTTCAGTGAAACCACAGCCTGTCATCAGATGTCAGTATTTGCTTCAATACATCATGTATTTATGATGGATTTTTCATTTGAACGGTTTCACTCATGGGTTTCCAGAAGGAACAGTGTTGTTCCTCCAGACGGATATTTTTCATCATCATCTCGTCGTCATGTTCTTTTTCTGTCCATCTCTGCCATCTGCTTTAAATGGGGCAGCAGGTTCTGTGTAATGATAATTTTCATGTTGTCATGGCAGGGTGAGATTGTGACAGGATGCACACCAGCACCTAATGACTAAGCAATTTAAACATCAAGAAATCTGAAAAGCAGATAGTTTGTCTCTGGCTGTGTCATGTTTAAAATTAAACCCCATGTTTTAAATGGCTTCTTGCACATTTATTACGGAGCTGTAAATAATCAGCTGTAGCCTTTGACAAACTAACCAAATTTCTTTTTGGCTTTTAAGATGTGATTATGTTTGTTTTTAAATATGAAAAATGTAAACATTTATCATTTAAAATCAAGACATCCTGAACACCATGCAGCGTATGACAAAGACTACTACTACCACAGCACACTGAAAAAATGATTCATTCAATTTACTAAATTTTTTAAGGTAAGTGGTTGCAATCAATTTATTTAAGCTACATTTAAACAAAAATATTAATAAAGTAAAATAAAATAAAAAACTTTTGTTAAAATGTAGCTTAAATAAATTGATTGCAACCACTTACCTTAAAAAAATTGAGTAAATTGAATGAATCATTTTTTTCAGCTGCAGCTGCAGTATGTATTAAAACTTCTTAGAACCAGTCCTAGAACAACAAACATGCTATATTAAACAAGAAATAAAACCTTTATGAACAATAAGCTTTTTGTTTCAATCGGCGTGTTATTCTGTCATCTTTTTTTCCCTTTTTTCCCAAAACGCAATAAACACCACTCCTCCTTCTCTGCAGAATGCAATAAATCCCCTCAACAAATCACAGCGCACCATTCCACGCATTGTAAACTACACTCACCTAATGGATTATTACGAACACATGTTCAATTTCTCATTAATGCAATTATCTAATCAACCAATCACATGGCAGTTGCTTGAATGTATTTAGGAGTGTGGTCCTGGTCAAGACAATCTTCTAAACTCCAAACTGAATGTCAGAATGGGAAAGAAAGGTGATTTAAGCAATTTTGAGCGTGGCATAGTTGTTGGTGCCAGACAGGCCGGTCTGAGTATTTCACAATCTGCTCAGTTACTGGTATTTTCACGCACAACCATTTCTAGGGTTAACAAAGAATGATGTGAAAAGGTAAAAACATCCAGTATGCAGCAGTCATGTGGGCAAAAATGCCTTGTTGATGCTAGAGGTCAGAGGCAACATGATCTCACAAAGTTCCGTGGGAACCACGGAAATTCGTGAGATCAGGTTGTCAGAGGAGAATGGATCGACTGACTCAAGCTGATAGAAGAGCAACTTTGACTGAAATAACCACTTGTTACAACCGAGGTATGCAGCAAAGCATTTGTGAAGCCACAACACGCACAACCTTGAGGCGTATGGGCTATAACAGCAGAAGACCCCACTGGGTACCACTCATCTCCACTACAAATAGGAAAAAGAGGCTACAATTTGCACGAGCTCACCAAAATTGGACAGTTGAAGACTGGAAAAATGTTGCCTGGTCTGATGAGTCTCGATTTCTGTTGAGACATTCAGATGGTAGAGTCAGAATTTGGCGTAAACAGAAATGAGAACATGGATCCATCATGCCTTGTTACCACTGTGCAGGCTGGTGGTGGTGGTGTAATGGTGTGGGGGATGTTTTCTTGGCTCTTAGTGGTGCCAATTGGGCATCGTTGAGCATTGTTTCTAACCTTGTCCATCCCTTTATGACCACCATGTACCCATCCTCTGATCGCTACTTCCAGCAGGATAATGCACCATGTCACAAAGCTCGAATCATTCAAATTGGTTTCTTGAACATGAGAATGAGTTTACTGTACTAAAATGGCCCCCACCGTCACCAGATCTCAACCCAATAGAGCATCTTTGGGATGTGGTGGAACGGGAGCTTTGTGCCCTGGATACGCATCCCACAAATCTCCATCAACTGCAAAATGCTATCCTATCAATATGGGCCAACATTTCTAAAGAATGCTTTCAGCACCTTGTTGAATCAATGCCACGTAGAATTAAGGCAGTTGTAAAGGCGAAAGAGGGTCAAACACAGTATTAGTATGGTGTTCCTAATAATCCTTTAGGTGAGTGTATAATGGCGGCGCGTTGAATACACACGGAATCCTAGTTTTCCTCATCTACTTTGTACTTCATGATCAACAAACAGACAAAAAACGAAATAATAATTTTGATGAAATTAAAAAACCTGTGGTGGTTTAAAAAGAAAAAAGTTTAATTTTGATTTCATGGGGCCTTTACAGGGACATCTATAAATAAGCCGTTTGTAGGTTGAAGTCATTTGTTGGTTGATTTTTAGGTTTGGACAGAAGCTCTTTAAGGGGCGAGGGGGATTTTTAGGGAAATCTGCTTAAAAATGTTTTGCTATTCACTTGTGATGCTACTGGTGCAGAAAATTGCACACTTCAACATTCTAAATTATAGTTACCTGAGTGATCTAAATATATATGGTGTTATAGAAAACACATGCTTACTCGCCATATTCTCTGCCTGAATTTCTGCATAACCTTAAATACATTTGCTCCAGGTACATACAGTATCACTGCATCTTTCGATGGAATGTTCACTAGAGGCATTTGGTTTTTGTCCATTTTTTATGCTTTGAAGCAGACACAAATTTAAAGGTAGGGTAACACATTTTGAAAAATGCTAACGGTAGCCGCCTAGCAATGAAATCCTGATCCCACCCTCAAGTCAAATCGCCATCCAAAGTCACGCCTCTTTCAAAACACATGAACATGCACAGATCAGACGGTCACATCTCATGTCTCATTCAAGCAGTGAGAAAACTTTGCAGTACAAAGTCGAATAACACTTCCAAAATAACCAAACAACTGGTTTACATCAGAATTAGTTTAAGCACATGTTCGGTTGTGTAGACGTAGTAACTATATCGTTACGCTAATCCGTAAACGAACACAAATTTCATAAGCAACACAATGTTTCATCAAAGTTGAATATCTAAATCCATTTCAATACAAACATATCGCGTACCTACCTTACCAAAATAAACAGTGCAACGACTCTTTCAGACCCTTTGCCTCCTGCAGCTGTTTCATCTCGTGGTAAAGCAGTAAAGTTACCGATGTTAATTTGGGTTTTTGCTCTTGCTGATCCAGGCAGTTTTTGCTGTTATTGTTATAAAAGATGCCTATAGTTTTGTGCCTCCTGTGTAGGTTGTCAATTTAGCAGAAAAGTTTGCTGTTCTCACTGTTTACAGGCAGGAGGTGAGCGCACATGAACGCGCCGATGACGTATGGTGTCTGCGTGGACTCGCTGTGCGGTGGGCATTCAAATTACGCTTACGTATGAGGGACAAAAATGGAAACGTCCGTTCGGACCGAAATCTATGATTTGTTGAACATTTTTTTGGTCCTACGCCTTTCACAGATAACATAAATTTCTACAAATACATTTAAACAACTTAACACAGTGATTGCTATCAGGATGTAAGGAGACTTTTAACCAGCATAACAAAAAATGTTTCAGGATCAAATCTATTACCCTACCTTTAAATCTGCTTATCTTTCTTAAGTACATTTCTGCCATTTGTACTTACTGTTTTATTATCATATGCTCACAGATGCGCTGCATGCCCAAGCAACTTATGCAGATAAATAAAACAGCCGACTTAAAAAACATACAGATATATTGTGATCATTTATTACTGTCCCTTTTGTAAGTTGCCACTATGCTTTCTGTAAACAACAACTTCTTGACATACCTTGGCCGAACACAAACAATCCTGAGTGTAATGACATCAGACATTTATCCACCAAAGTCAAACAAGCAAAAACTGAAGAATATACATTGTTAACATTCAGTATTATCTGGTTAATAGAACCTGCATCAAGACAGAGAAAGATCCCTAGTGTCTCTACTGGATACTCTAACCAAAAAAAATGCAACAAGAAAATGATTTAGGTTATGCAGAACTGTCAGCAGAGGTCTGTACAATGTAACAGGTACCATGTACAATTTAAAAACTAGACTGTTGTGATAGGTACTGTATTTATTATTAGTTTGGCCTATTTGAAAGAAATTCTGTTGGTTTTGAATGTTGCACCATGCGCAGAGGGTGTTATTTATACAAAAACATGTTAATTAGTTTGCTAGATGCTTCACTTTTCACTAGTTTTTTTTTTCGATTACTATATTGCTTTATTTATACCAAAACATGAATATGTTTATCAGCAAAGCAGCTTATTTGACACAAATTGAGTACATTAATGTGGCATGCTTCTTTCAGTCGTTGACATCTTTCATTGCACATCAGCCTAGCTAAGCCCTGCATTTATACTTTCACAAGAGAGCGATTACGACACCCGAAGGATGACAAAGTTGCTTCTATCTATGACTCTTTATCACCATGGTTACACCCTGCCATAGCAAACCCCTGCGGCTCTATAGCACATCTGTGTTTTCTCCATATAAATTAGTAATCAGCCCCTGTGTTTGTTAGAGTTGCAGGGTCTGATTAGTGCTGGAGAATCAATTTGCCACTTAACCATTGTGGCTTTCTCATAAGAGCTCATGCATATACAATATAACTTACTTCACTGGCTTTATATGCATATATACACATACCTAATGTATTTTTTATGTAAGATAAGTATGTAAATGCAGGGCATAACATTTTTCATATTATGCATGTTACAAAGCAAATAGAGCGTACTGTAAACATACTGCTTATGTGTTTTGGATTATTACAGTTTTTATTATAAGCAGAGTTAAAAAATTAGCATACATTTCAGGAATTTTAGGTCAGTCTATTATTAAATTAGATTTCTCAGAAATTAAATATGGTCCCAGACTTTCAGACCCTAGTGTATACAGATTTATATTGATTGAAGTAGTCAAAGCACTCAAACGTTCAGGTTGTCTTTTGTTTATGGTATGTTCTATTGGACCTCAAGTACATTATCTTAAAAGCTCCTTCCAGTGTAATTGTTCAGAATGAAATGATCTAGACACACACACACACACACATGCACGCATGCGCGCGCATGCACACACCATCTCTGTAGAATAGATTTACCTCTCTCATAGGACGCATACACTAGCTTTGCTAAAGAGAGTTCATATTGTAAAACTCTCTTCAGGAAAGCTATAGTGTATGCATCCTATGAGAGATACATTAGAACACTAGCTTTCTTTATGTTGCTTTTTATATGTATCTATATCTGGAGGCTAGCAGTGCTAACATCGGTTGAAGAATGAAGGTCACTATCATGTTATAACATACTGAGCATTTGGCATTTATTTTGTATGACTCAAGATGTCTAAATTTGGCCTTAAGTTTGTTCTAAGTGTTAAGTTGAAAAATCACACTGTAGTGTTGTGTTTATATAAACACAACACATATTAGACAGGGAAGATTGTTCTTGAATGTTGGGAATTTATCTCCACTATCTCTCCACTTGGAGTTACTGTATATACTAAACAGAAAACATGAAACTGGAGTTAGACTGAATATTACACACACATATGTTGTTTTTTTATTCTTTGTCCTGTTTTTAAAAGCCTTTCGGTTTAGATAAGAATGTTTTTTTTATTCTCTTGCAGGTTTGGTTACAGAGGTATGGCTACCTCCATAAAACACAACCTAACATGGCTGTTTTGAGATCAGCTCAAACCATGAAATCTGCTATTGCTGCTATGCAGCACCAGTACGGACTCAACATCACAGGGACTCTAGACAAGGAGACCATGGGGTAAGTACTGCGTGCTGAACACATTATAGGATATGTGCATGTGCACAAAAATATTTCCTTCATTTAAATGGACCAAAACACTAAAATGTAGCAAAAACTTTTTTTCTTGCCTTTTTAATTAAATATTAACTATTAGCCACAAACCTAAAAATGTGGTTACAGCCTTGCCTAGCAGTTTTGTATCATAACCCTTAAGCTTGGTTCCTCAAATCTTACCCTGGAGGGCCAGAGCACTGCAGAGTTTAGCTCCAACACTGATCAAACACACCTGAGCAAGATAATCAAGGTCTTCATGATCACTAGAAAATCACAGGTGAGTAATTTTGATTAGGGTTGGAGCTAAACTCTGTAGTGCTCCGGCATTCCAGGGTAAGATTTGAGGAACCCTGCTCTAAAGCTTGGCATTAATATTACTATGATACTATTAGCTACTTAAGTCATGAGAGCACAAGTGGAATACAGATAACATCAATTTAAGAATTGTATGTTTGATTAAAACATTTCATATATATTTCAATGCTTTAAAGGAAAACATCACCGTTTTTCAATCTTTTACTATGTTCTGATCTCAACTTAGACAAATTAATACATAACTATCTTTATTCAATGTGTGCACTTCATCTTTGTACAGCGCATCGTGCATGTGTTAGCATTTAGCCTAGCCCCATTCATTCCTTAGGATCCAAACAGGGATGAATTTAGAAGCCACCAAACACTTCCATGTTTTACCTATTTAAAGACTGTTACATGAGAAGTTACACGAGTAAGTATGGTGGCACAAAATAAAACGTGGAGATTTTTTAAGTGGATAAAAATAAGAACTATATTGAATGGGGAAAGAGCACATAGTTTGCAGCACTTCGACCTCTGGCACAGTAATATTGACGGAATTTTGAGCGAGAGGGGGAGAAGTCAGGAGTGATGATGTTACTGCGTCCTGAGGTCGAAGTGCTGGAAACTTAGTGCTCTTACAATATAGTTGTCATGTTTTATTTTGTGCCACCATACTTACTCGTGTAACTACTCACGCAACAGTCTTTAACACTTTCCCCGCCAGCGTTTTTAAAAAAAGTTGCCAGCCAGAGCCAGCATTTTTCATGATTTTCACAAAAGTTTAATCCCTTCCAGAAAATGTTCTTCTTTAAATAAATAAACATACAATATAAAATGAAAGAAGAGACCCTCTGCTTTCAAACAAAAAAGTTTTTCTCTTAATTAAAAAGTTATCTCGTCAATGGCAGGGAAAGAGTTAAATAGGGAAAACATGGAAGTGTTTGGTGGCTTCTAAATTCATCCCTGTTTGGATCCTAAGGAATGAATGGGGCTAGGCTAAATGCTAACACATTCACAACGCGCTGTACAAAGAGTAAGTGCACACACTGAAAATGTATTAATTAGTCTAAGTTGAGTTAAAAACATAGTAAAATATAAAAAAACTGTGGTGTTTTCCTTTAAAGAAAACATTCTATATGACCGAGCAGTCAATGTTTTCAAAGTTGATTTTATTTCTTTTGTGTTTTAGTAATGACATGTAGCTACAGACAGTGTCCTGTTTTTCATCATCTCATAATCGATGACAAGTGGCTTCTAGACACTGTGATCATTGACATAATACCTTTCATCCTAACATCATGTACTATTAGATTTATAAATGACTACTGTAAGCAATAACGCTGAAATTTCATCTATAATAATGTGCAGTACATGTTGAACTGTAGACAGCAAAACAGAAAGTTCAGCTTTTCTTGAATGTGAGTTCTCAAAAGCATCTGCAATTTCTGAAAAGCATTGACTTTATTGGCAGCATTCCAGAATAAATTATAATTTTAAATTTGTATTTAACCGCGTATTTTAATCTCTTGTGAATAAAGACAAACATATGTTCCAAATTAAAGTCCATCCAGTCAAGTATTATTTTAAAGAAGCAGCAATTTTTGCTAACCTAGTTTTTTGCTATTAATATTTTAGTATGCTAAAGGTTATAAATGACCTCATACCTCTTTCGCTTTTTATTTCAGATGGATGAGGAAACCCAGATGTGGGGTACCAGACCATTTGGATAGTGTGACTGGATTACGTAGGAGGAAGCGTTATGCACTAACTGGGCAGAAGTGGCAACGCACATACATCACATACAGGTGAGAAAACTCATGGCAGAAGTTTAAATCTCCAGGACAATTTTTGCTTAATAAATGTTGTGTATTCTCATAGTTTAAAATGGTGCACACCCAGCTGTTTTAAAAGGTTTGACTGTGTTTATGTGTTGCACTGTAACGTGTTTGTGCTTCATTCAAAAAAGCACATTACTGTATTTTTTATACAATTCACCTTTATTCTACATTCTAAACACGGCCGATTAAGTTCCTGGTTCAATGAAGCCCCTTCCTCAGAAATTCACATTATGCTTAAATTGGTTAGCTGGCCCAGTTTGTTGCGATTCGCTAACCACTCACAGCAGGTTGTCTGGAAACATCACATCCCAGTTGCATGTGCTCTGGTGTATTGTGAACAGTGGCATCAGTATTGCCTTATCAATTTGAGCCCGAAATGTGCAAGCACAGATCTTATAAGACCTATCAGAATGGTATGTTTTTTGTTGTCTCATACTGTGTTGTTTGTTGGTATTTGATTACAGCCTGCGGACCTACAGTGATCTCTACTGACTGTATATACAGTAACACAATTAGTTTTGTCTGAATAGAACGAGTGTAGCCAAATATCTGTCAGCAGATTTATTAGCCAATTACGAAAACAAACCATGCTTAACTTCAGTAGCCAAACAAAACAGAACCATGTTTATCATGCCTCTAGCATGTGAGTAAAAAAAGCTCTCGTTAAAAAATAATTACACTGAACATACAAACGCCAGCATTTACCAACTTTCAAAGTTTACCGGTGGGATTAAAAAGAAGTTTGCAGTTTGTAGGCATTTGTTTGTTTGTTTGGTGTAACTAAATTCATTAAAAATGTTTTGCTTTTTGTAATTATTTTCTTTTAATCTTAAAATCCTTATAATTGTTTTCAAAGAAAGCCAAATTCTTCTTACTGAGATCTTTCTTTAAATCTTTAGAGAGCCATGGCTTATAATTTGAAAAAACTTTAACCACTTGAGAGTCAATAACAGCCTCTTAGAGACTCTACAAAGTATAAAAAGTAATCCACTAATTCAGGAGGGTTTGTTTTTGAATCAAAAAATACATCCCAGTATGTAGTGAAAAAACAGTCCTTTAACAAGTCCTCTTTTTCTTTCCTCCAAACCTGGATTAGAGAGCCTGATGGCGACTTCCTCGCCCATGCAACTTATTGCAAATTCCTCCTCTTGACCCTCGTTTCTAGTCGTTAGTCTCCTTTTTTGTGCAAACATATACTTGATTAAATCTCCATCTCATGATAATTATATCGTAAAGATAGCAAGAAGTCTCCTGTAAAAAAGTCCCACTCGTCATTGACACCAATTGATCTTCGAAGGCTTCGCACGTCAACACCAATCCAGCCAACACACGACCACGCAGATCATAACATTCATGCGCTCCCAATTTAAAAGAACAGTAAATCTCTTTTTTAACAAAGTTGCCTGCCAGCATTTTTTGTTCTATTACCGCTCGTCTAAAGATCCACTGTTTCTGGTAATCCACTTCGTGATTTCCCGCCCGCTCCGCAGCATCTCTCACATTCTGTGTCCACTCTTTGAAGGGCGAAGACGACAGTTTGTTGTATTAACAGGTAGATTCATTACATTACCTCAGTTGTTGAGCTGCTCAATTAGTAATTTGGTAGTTTGAAGCCGAGAGAGGTCGTGTTTTATATTTATTTTTGCTTGCTTGTGTTCTCGTGATCACTACTTAATTTTCTCGTTATCTTTTAGCTTTAATCACATCACAAGAATACAACTTTTGTTATGACATAACAAAACTCAATAGAACATAATTTTTAGACAGCAAAAGCATATTTAGCAAATTAGCATGGATGAACAAATGAGATTTTACTTCAGGGATTCGCTTAAGATGAAACAGATTTCCCAATAATTGACCATTTGATAGCGCGGTGAATTTAGGGACCGTCTTTAAAGTACTCTATATACGTTTCTACTTTAAACAGCATTAAAATGGAATAACTTAAAGTCAACAAACAGTCACAAAACCAACTGTAAAGTGTTCGTGGTTGTCAACTATAATGCACACTTTTTTAGATGTTTTATATTTATTCAAATAAACTGTTAAATACTATTGAAGATAGAAACGTACACAGTGCACTTTAGAGATGGTCCCTAAATTCACGAACATCAAACTTTATTTATTTAGTCTATCGACAATTAGCTACTCGTGGTAACGGTGAAGACTCCATATGCATCAGCAGTCCACTTCAAAATAAATGAAATATTATGGACAGGAAATTACATTATTGCATTTGGATTATTATGTCTGGATAGCGAGAAAACAACTTTTGTTATCTCGAGATCATGAGAAAACAAGCAGCAAAAATAAAAATATGGATGACCTCTCTCGGCTTTCCTATATGTTTTTGTATTTCTGTGGATGATTTGCTCTCTGTCTTCTTAAAGTAACAACTTAGCAAACATTTTTAGAATTACATTGCTAATGAGTACCCGATGAGATCTAATATAAATAACACCAAATTTGCTGTTGTTGGCACACTTTGTCGACAAAAAATAAAAAACAATGTTTTTTTTTTTAAAAAAGACAGAGTTGGAATGGAGGCTGCAAAAGCTGTTCAAAATTGCAAACATGGATTCAAAGCTTCAGCATGTAAATCATATAGAATATTAAGAACTTTTGTCACACTCTAAACTTGTTATAAAGTCTATTTTCCATTATAATCACTTATATTATTTGATACTAATCTATAACACATCATATTGTTAAAACCATATAAATTGTGCCCCCCGTGCCCCCTTTTTGGTTTGGGCCACTGCCCCTCAAAATGTCTGTGCACGGCCCTGCTTGGCACGAAACACATCTTGAGCTTTTTTGAGGAGACTGAAGCCATTCGATTAGAATTAGAAATTAGGATTTAATTTCATTTAGGTTTAAGGGATCCTGCAGCTGCCTGCTATTGCTCAAGTGAAAGGGGAGTTTACCCTAAAAACTTGACACTTAAGCTTATTTTATACTGTTTTTAATTCTACATACACATTTCCTGTATTTTCGGGTTGTATTCTAATAAAGAGACTGAGAAATAATTATATATGATCACTATACAATTGCAAAAACAACACATGTAATGGTAGCATGGTAGCCTAATGCTGCATTCACAACAGCCGCGTAGAGGCGTCAAGCGCGAGATATTTCAGTGTTAAGTCAATGTAAAGAAACGTTGACGCGCATCTGGAGGTCTTGCGGCGCGAATGAATCACAATCGCGTCTACCACGGCGTGCTAAACACCTCATTCGCGCGAATTGTGCATTGCCGCGGGAAACGCGCAAGTTGAAAAATGTTAACTTCGGCAAAAAACGTGCCGCCTAAACCAGGAACTTGCTCTAGTAGTGATGTGATTACAGGAAGCGAGCGGAGTCGCAGAAGCCCCTCCCATGATGCGAATTTCCGCGTGAATGTCTTGATGACTAGAATTTCAAGCGTGGCTTTCATGCGAGAATGAAGCGAGTAGAACCCGACCGATATATCTGCAGGCCGATATTAGGCATGTTCCAAACTATCGGTATCGGCATTCATAATGGCCGATAAATTAATATAAAAAAGAAAAAAACGGACGAAACAGCCTTCAACCATGTCATGAGTGTTGCCTACAACGTCCCTGTTGGCAACACTTGTGTATAACGCGTCACACATTTTGCAACCTGCTGATCCAGCCAGAGTCGGGCAGAGAGAACAACGGTTAAGTGAGTTCATGGTGAGTTGGTCACGAGACAATAAAAGAAACAAGTTTCTTTTTAAAATGCATTATCATATTATTTTAGTTAAAACTCATAAATAACTACAGATAACTAATGTTAGAGAAATCTGTTAATGTTTTGTTGCGCGTTTCTGAGAAAAAAAATCGGTCAATATATCGGAATATCGGATTTTAAAACCAACAAACATTTGTATCGGTATCGGCCTTCAAAAATCTTTATCGGTCGGGCTCTAGAAGCGAGTACACTCAAAATGTTCAAGCATTCAACTACGGATGGCAGACGCAAATTTGAGGCCTCAAACTTGGCTGGTGTGAACCCAACATAAGACTTTTGCACAGTACTGTATATAAACATAAAATATATTAAAGAAATTAAAGATTACCGTAAAAACTCATTAGGGAAGCGTCATTAGCAGCAAAAGGTTTTCTCTTAATTGACGAGATAACTCGTCAATGGCGGGGAAAGAGTTAAAAACAAGGAAAACATATAAAAACTCAGCTTAAACACACAAACACACGCCACAAGACATCAGCGAGGCACGGGGTCAGCAGCAGGCTGCGCCCCCGGAAGTATACTGCCAGATAAGTATGAATTAGCATTTAGCTAACTGGCTAGTCTAACCTTTTCATTTGTTTACATTTTTACGTATGTGTGGGGCGGGACTATCAAAAAAAGGTACAGATTCTATTGGGGTAGGGGCGTGTTTGTTTAGGTGATTTTAAATGTCAACATTGGCTTTTAGAGATCGTGCACCCTGCCTTTAAAAAGTGAAATTATAATCAAGGACCCCTTTAAATAGTAAAAAACTGATAGAAAACAGATTTTTTTTGGATTTTTGTGTGGTGAAGATATACTCACTTCACATTTAAAATAAGAAAAAAGCAGCATACTTTAAAATTAGGTCTACAGTAATCTAAACTGCTTTGCTTTGAAGACATTTACACATACAGTATATAGACATGCATGCATACTGTACAGTACATACATTTAAAACAGAAGATTGTAACTTTAATGTAGTTATGTTTATTAACTATTTCAACACTAATGTCACTTCCTATTTACAGATGCTAATTATAGCTGATGTTTTCTAATTAAACCATTAATTCAAGATCATCACTGATGTTCAGTTTACTAAATCCTGATATGGTAAAACAGGCAGACATCCACCAAACCATTCTGTCTCCACCATCCTATATACTGCACTGCAATGAAGGCACATCCAAGCATATAATAACCTCCAGCATTCACTCTTTAACCTTCAAGAAACATATTTGAATTCCCCTGAGATTACCTTCTAAAAGGCTTGGAGAAATAGAGCGTTCTCTCACCTCAATTTAGACTTTCCTGGTTACAGCAGGCGATAAGGGAAATGATTTATTCAAATCCCGCTTTTTTAATTGATGGGCCCCCTATGCAAATGGAATGTAAATGAAGACGCGCTTGGCAGTGAGTGACTGGCCTCTATAGAGAAGCATCAGCTGAGGTTTTCTGGGTCCCTCGGTCTGTTAGAAGAAGATAAAGACTTCAATGTGGAGAGTTCAGCAGAGATGCCAGTCTTAGGGCAGTTTGCAGAGTTCACTTTTGAGCTTCTTAGATTAAAAATTGTGTCTCTTTTACTTGCTTTTTTCACCTGTGATTTTTTTTTAGGAGAAGTTCTGCCAACATGTTTTAATTTAATCATCATTTAACATCTAGCTTCAAAACTGCATGATTATCTTTCTGTAAATGTCATGTTTATAGTGTCCTGTACCAAGGTTTTGGTATCAGAAACCCTTGATATTAATATATTATATGAATCACAACAATGAAGAATGTAGACATTTATCATAATGGATTAAGGCCTGTGTATGCTGCCCTAAAAAGGCTAAGTGCAGTAACGCAAACACTGAAACCGAGAAAAATGCCCTCAAAGTTTTTTTACACCAGCCAGTCAAATATGTAACTGCAATTTTGGCACACACTATTCTCTGAAATGGGACAAAATTGAACCAGGACCCATTTCAAACCTTAACTAAATTTTGACCAAATGCGTAGTTACTGTGCTTTGGCTTTGTAGGGCAGTATGGTTTTGCAGATGTACACACTGTAAAAAAATGCATTATGTTAATTTAAATTAACAAATTAACTTATCTGCTGCTAGCCATTTTTTGAAAAATTGCCTGCCAGCATTTTTTGTGATTTTCACAAAAGTTTCACAAAATGACTTCCAGGAAAATGAACTTCTAAAAATATATAAACATACAAATATATCAAATGAAAGAACAGACCCTCTGCTTTCAAACAAACAATAAACAAACAAAACAAAACAGGAAAAAAACAGTTCATCCTATCTATATTTTATTTTCTGCTTATAAACTCTTAAATATGGGAATTGTTCTTAAAAAATACACATTTTTAGCAAAAAGCTGAAATAATTGCGTTTTTGTGAAGGAATTTTGTTAGAGATCAGATTCAGAACGATTATCAAAACATACACAGAGTTTAAAATTAGTAAATAACTTTTTGGCTTCGATTTTTTTTTCATAAATTGGGTAAGTGCCATCTAGTGGATAATCGCGGTATTGCAGATTAACATAAAGATTCATCAGGAACACATAATTTTATGCAATTTTTTTCTTAATTAGCGAAATAACTCGTCAATGGCAGGGAAAGAGTTAAGTTAAACAATTTCAAGTTGTTTTTACACTGCAAAAAGATATTTTCAAGAAAAAAAATTCTTAGTATTGTTGTATTGTAAAAATTCTTAAATAAAGATGCTTTTTCTTGATGAGCAAAACGACCCAAGAAAATAAGTGTAGTTTCTATACCAAAAATATCAAATGTAAGTTATTTTGTGCATAAAACAAGCAAAAAAATCTGCCAATTGGGTAAGCAATTTTTTTCTTGAATTGTTCTAGAATTTAGTGTTTAAGAAAAATTTTCAAAAAAATTTTGTTTACCCCTTTGGCAGATTTTTTTGCTTGTTTGATGTACAAAATTAACTTAAATTTGATATTTTGGGTCTAAAAACTACACTTATTTTCTTCGTTTTGCTCATCAAGAAAAAGCATCTTTATTTAAGAATTTTTAGATATTTTTACTGAAAACAAGACAAAAATACTAAGAAAATTAAAAGAAAAAACATTTTTTGCAGTGTATAAGTTATTTCAACTTTTTTAAGTCAAACCCTAAAATAGTAGTTTGAATTGACTTGCATAACCAAGTTGATTTAACTTCATGGTGCTTCAGTATTATATTGTAATAGTAATATTATAATAATATTGTTTTAATACTGTATTAATAATAGAGTGATAGTATTATTAGTATAATAGTAATATTATAGTATGTATTATAGTATCACAATGATAAAGATTTTGATGTTGACATTTACAGCATTAAAAATAAATCATAACACATTAAGTACAGGAATGAAAATCTAATAGTTGTGCTGTGGCCTGTGTCCGGTTTTAAAGTTGTACAGTATATGCTTACAGTATATGTACATGTGCTGTACATATAAACAAGGGTTAGTTACACATCCAACCAACCAACCGCAGTGATAAATTATCTTTCTGCAGCAGCCTGCGTATTGATCATTTCTCTTATCCAGTCATGAGAATGAAATTATAGTCCAGGTTATTCATCTGCATTCAGTGTGTGTCGAATTACACTGCTGCAGTGCTCTAATGTATTTAGAAATGAAAAGCCTTGAAGTACAAAGCCCTAAGGCATCAAGAGGCAATACAAATACAAGATACCCATGGCAATAATACAGTACTTCAGTTTGAGTTTGTTTATAAATTATGGCTTACATAACATATTTTTAGACTTGAATATTATACATGTTATACAATTCATATACGGGACATAGTCATACTAGAGTTTTCTAGAGATATCATTTATGCTAGTAAATATGTCACATTAATGTTTAAAATTGTTTGCTTGTTTTTGTTTTTCAGCATAAAAAATGTCACTCCTAAAGTGGGTGCACGAGAAACCCATGAAGCCATTCGTCGGGCGTTCGACGTATGGCAAGGTGTCACGCCTTTACGCTTTGAGGCCGTGCCGTACAGCGCTCTGGAAAGCGGCAAGCGTGACGTAGACATTACCATCATCTTTGCCTCTGGTTTCCATGGCGACAGCTCACCTTTTGATGGAGAGGGAGGCTTCCTGGCCCATGCTTATTTCCCGGGGCCAGGCATAGGGGGCGACACGCACTTCGATTCTGACGAACCCTGGACGCTGGGCAACCCAAACCATGATGGTGAGAGAACGGCAGGTTAGGTCACATTTTCAATTTCAACCATTAACTAACTAATAAAGTTATCGTTTCAGCAGACTATGCAAATATGACCCACACTGGAAACAATATTATAATCAATTAAAAACAACAAATTACAAACAAAATTTTGGATGATTTGGATGTGTGTGTTTAATGTATGTGTATACACGTACGTGTTAGGGTGCATGTCAGATGTCATCTTTGTTTGATATGTAGTATTTCAGTACGGTTACACCCATTAAATAAGAGGTCATCTGATCTGCCTCTTCACTGTGAGCCACACTTAGAGGCACTCAGCTTTAATTACCTGGCCCTCGTCTGGATGCAAAGAGCTTTTTAGATGATCATCTCCCTTCACTGAAATGTCTCAGCCGATGTTAATGAATGCCTACGACGACTCTGGCATTTTTACTGCTGCCTGCACTCAGGACCGCGGTTGTTTGTTTTGTCGCTGTCTCTGGTGTAATGCGTGCCTGGCATAATACTGTCCCATGGTTACGGGCTTCATTAGAATGACCGCAGCCCATATGGACAACAAACTCTGTGGTTTCTTTACAGTACATTCATCTTCCACAGCTGAACCGTTACCGCATTCACACAGTATTACTATAATTGCCCTATTATAGACAATATTGTAACTCAGATGCCAGTCAATGTGTGATTTTGGATAAGCACGACTATCCAATATAATATAGGAAGGATCACAATTACAGAGTAATTTTAAAGCTTTAGAATCAAAGGTCTTTTATTGCAACACTAGATTCAAAATTATAAAATATTATATAATATTATATATATAATATAATATTATTTTATTTCAGTGAAAAACTAAAAGTTCAGTAGGAGAAAGTCATATGGGTTTAAAATGACGTTAACACAACTTTTCATTCATTGGATGAATGATATTTATAGTTATATTGTCTTGTGTAATAAAATCTGTTTTAGTTTCCAAAGCAACTGATGCTCTGTACACACGCAGACAAATTTGCACTGAATATAAAAGCAAGCTTGGGTGTGCAAGATCAATAGCTTACTCTCTGATCTGATTTTGTCTTACATTTCTGGTGTAATATGCGATCATCATGCAGTCCAGTATCATCATTGGATAAAGACCTATAATTTCTGCTGAGACATCTGCAAATCTTTTTTACCCACTGTGCCTGTAGCCTTTTATCTGGCCATGCAGTGAACTGAAATGATATGCATGCAGATTACTGACAAATTGATATCTTACGGCACAAACACACCCACTAATATATGTAGTATAGAGCTTAGAGATAATGAAATTGACTGAATGCTCTTCGCACGTATTATACGTTCATCAAATGCATTCGCTTAATCCTAGACTCAGGCCATTCAGTTTGCTGGCAGATTTCGTTAAACTCCACAATGATTTTTCAGCAAAGTCCTCTAAGTGCACAGAAGAGGAGTTGGATAAATGACAGCATTGTACATCAAGGTGGTTTATATTAAAAAATATATTAGGAGCTTTAAGTTTTTGAAGCTTTGATTGTGTTTACAGTGCGCAATATAACATGTGTTCATGTTTCACGTGTAAAAAAACACGGTATTTTTCACAAAATTTACTTATCTGTATACCGCTGTTTTCACTGTCTTAAAAACGAGCTGATGTCTTTCTTGTTCTAAGAAGTACCTCCTTCAGAAATGCGTATCGAGTTCTGATTGTGTAGTTTGTTTAGTGTGTTGTGGTTCGATAGCAGCTTAGCTTGCCGTTAGCTTAGCTGCCGACTGACGTATTCCTGTGAGCGGAGTTTAGTCAAAAAACTGTTCTAGTGACGTCATTCAAGCAGGAAGTAGAGGGCTGTAGTCTAAACCGGCCGTTCGCTGTAGGCTTTGAAAGGCGAATTGTGTTAAAGAAAATATATCGCCTGGCAGTGAACTTTGAGCTTTTTACAGCTATTATAGCAACATTACACACTAACTAGGGTTTAAAAAATGGGATCTTGACGAACGTGACCTTTAAAGTGAAATTACTTAACCTAAACATAAGGCTGATAAAAAAATTTATTTACAAGAAAACACTTCAGACGCACTTATAAGGTTTTACATCTTTCCATAGACATGGATGCTGTGCTGGATGAGTCATAATGTCAGATCTTTTTCTTTATTGTACAATGCAAAAAAAAATGTAGGAATCATAAGGGAAAGCAAATACTGTGTCTGTATTTTCATGAATCTTATTTGATGTTTTGTAGGCAATGATCTGTTTCTTGTGGCGGTCCATGAACTTGGTCATGCTTTGGGACTGGAACATTCTAATGATCCAACAGCCATAATGGCTCCATTCTACCAGTACATGGACACGGAGAGCTTCAAACTGCCTCATGATGATCTACAGGGAATCCAAAAAATATATGGTGTGTCCTCTGGTATTAAAATGCATTTTTTTTTACATAACTGTCTATTAGCATTTATATTCCATTTATTGTTAGTAATGTTTTCTAAGGCATGCTTGGGTCTTAATATTGCTTATATGGTTATGCATTTAAACAAACTCATTGAACAACCTGTAATATTAAGTATTTGTGTAGAAGTTCTTATTCATTGTTTTGTGCTATGGATATGAATACTATATTAAATAATGCAGCTTGTTAAAAGGGCTTTCACTTCTCTACATTGGAAGACTTATGAGTTTTACCCAGTGAGTGATAAAACAGACAAAAAAATCCTTTTACAGGATATACAGCCGCGTGAAAAATTAAGAGACCATTTCAAGATTATTTCTAGTTTTTTATAATTTACTATTTATAGGAATGTGTTTAAGTAAAATTATCATTGTTTCATTCTGCCAACTACCGACAACATTTCTGCCAAGTTCTTAATAAAAATAATGTTTTCATTTGCATTAAATTAATAAACATTTAAATAGGGAAAACATGGTCCAAATAACAAAAAATATATATTTTTCCCGATCTTGAATACTGTAGAGAAAACAAGTTCAAAATAATTTCTCAATAACAAAATGCACATTTTTAATCACATCTTTAAAGGGATAGTTCATTTTAAAATGAAAATTCTGTCATCATTTACTCATCCTCATGTTGTTCTAAACCTGTATGAATTATTTTATCTGATGAACACAAAAGAAGATATTTTGAGAAATGATGGTAAACACACAGCAAATAGTGACCATTGACTTCCATAGTAGGAAAAAATATTTTGGAAGTATCGTGATAAATGATGAAGAAAATATTTTAATAAATGATGGTAAGCACACAGTTGATGGTACCCATTAAATTCCATCATATTTTTTATTCCTACTATGGAAGTCAATGGTCACTATCTGCTGTGTGTTTATCATGATTTCTCAGGGTGTCTTCTTTTGTGTTCATCAGAGGGAAGAAGTTCAATGCTGGTTTGAAACAACATGAGGATGAGTAAATGATGACAGAATTTTCATTTTAAAGTGAACTATCCCTTTAATGTGTTTTTGTATCCACTCAGTCTTTTACATTGCTGTTGGGTGACTTAATGTCGCTCATGAGGTTTGCTTTTTGTGTAAAATGGTCGTGTAATACATGAAGAATTGATGATTGAAGGCAAAACCTAAGTGGTCTGGGGTGGTTTTCAGCGGCTAGACATAACTAGAGCCCATAATATTATGTAGACTTTATTTGGGCTAGAAAGCAACCACTTTGTACCTGGAGTGGCACTGTAGCAATGCACTGGCAAACATCCACTACACTGCAAACTAAAGAAAATATGCATTCCTTTTTTAATATAACATTTTTGCTAAACTCATTCTCCTTTATTCTCAATCACTTGTGTAGGTCCTCCAGACAAAACCCCTCAACCAACAAGACTACTCACAACTGCCACGCCCCCTCGCCTACACCCTCAGTCTGACCCTCGAAAGCATGACCGCCAAGGTCGCCCTCATCGCCCACCACAGAAGTCAAAACCCACCCACCCCAATTCCAAACCCAACATCTGTGATGGAGGTTTCAACACTCTGGCAATCCTACGACAGGAGCTGTTCGTCTTCAAGGTATGAATAATGAACCTTAATTTAATTCATTCAAATGAAACTGCGTTAACTAATGCTGGATTGTTCTCATTAGGATCAGTGGTTCTGGAGGGTTCGAGATAACTCTGTGGTGCCTGGTTACCCAATGCAAATTAGTTACTTCTGGAGAGGTTTGCCTCCTAAGATCGATGCTGTCTACGAAAACAGTGAAGGGAAATTTGTCTTCTTTAAAGGTAAAAAGTTCTCTTTTAAATATAGACATGAAGGAGTAAGCTCGGAGTCCCCTTAAAACGCTAGATTTTTCCCCAGTATCACCACATCATTTTACTAGTAGATGTTTTCAACACTGATATCAATTTATTTCTCTCCAAGGCAACCGGTTCTGGGTGTTTAAAGACACTACCCTTCAGCCCACGTATCCTCAGGACATTTCTCTATTTGGCAACGGAATGCCCACGCAGAACATTGAAACAGCTGTTTGGTGGGAAGATGTGGCCAAAACCTACTTCTTTAAAGGGGATAGGTCAGTTTTATAGCTTCCTGTAACAGCATTTACTGGCACCCAGTGGGAAATGGTTTTACTGGATTGTTCCAGAAATTCCTGAGACCAGCCTTTCATCCATTACAGGTACTGGAGGTACAATGAGGACATGAGGACCATGGACCCTGGCTACCCAAAACCTATTACCGTATGGAAAGGCATTCCAGACTCTCCGCAGGGGGCATTTGTGGACAAAGCTAATGGTAAGCGATTTTTCTGATAAGCAGACATGCGGTTAACTTTAGGGCTGTTTATACCTGATATTAAGATACGTTTTGGCTGTCAGATCACAAATGGAAGAGAGAGACACATTCATGTCTCATCAAAAACCTGCTATTTTTGATCCGTCTCTTTTGTCCACTTTCTGTCCTGATCACTTTGAGATGGCGGTCTGTGGGCGAGTCCCTCTGCTGCTTGTGTTGTTAGTAAACATTATTTTGACAAGACACGCGCAGAACACATATTTTGAAATGACGAACCACACACACGACAGGCTACATACATGTTGTAACAAAGTTCGCCTCGAGCGCCCTCGGAAAAAGAAGTCACCGGCCGCCACTGAATATAACGTTGATTTTTAAAAGTGTGTGCCCGGCCTGCGCACGTCCTCCACTAGCGAAACAGAAATTGCAAAAAGCACAATCAGCTAAACAAATATTAAAAATATATGACATTGATTTTTATAAGCACGCCGCAATCAAATGTGCTGCTACATCATGATCTGAATGCGTATGCAAATTTAATTTCTGGGCACTGCAAAGCAAGTGATATACTCAATAATATGATTTTGCACATTGCTAAAAAAACAACAACACCTATATTATTGAAAACTATACTGCATGTTTTGGCATTCGGTGCAGTGGTGTATTTGTTACACATCAATGAGATACACAGTGTTCCTTTCAATATTCTTATTAATTTATATTCACAAAACTTATCAACAAAACATAGATTAAAATTAAGAGACAAATTATATGAAACGGAATTCGTTTTAAAGTAGCAAACAAAACTTGAATTAAACTCGAAAATTATGTCTGACCGACTCCATTTCTGCCGTCATATTGGCCTTTAGAACGGCCTTGTATGGCGTTTAAAATTACAGTCTATCTTTTGTAATTAATTATTTGCTAATTAAATTGGAACAAAACATAAACCACATTACAACAATATTCAAACCCAACAATACTCAAACATAAATATAAAACAGACATTATATAGACGGTTTCATCAGACGCATGTGCGCTTACGCGATTCACGTCTGGATCCGATCTTTACTTCCGGTTTCGTTTTTTTTAAGGGTCTGACTAGTTCGTAAACTGATCTCTTGAACAAATGCCTCGTCGAAAATAACAAATGTTTTGGTTTCCTAGGTAATCTATGTGTTGTTTTTTTGCTTGTTACGTTTAAAGAACTTTGTTGTTATTTATTCTTAGCGGAGTTTACCGGAAGTTACGTGCGGACCGCGACAGCCGCTTGTTTATGTTGTCACTGCTGAAACCATCTATATTAGGATACATGTTAAAACAATTTGATATAGCGTTTATAATAGTTTGTTGGTAGATGTTATTTTGGGCAAAACCTGAATACCTGAATAAAAATAATTTTTACCTTGAAAATGATGCGGTCACATTAAAAGCAGCTGTTACACTGCAGGGCAACCCCAGAGTCAAACTAAAACAGGGAAGAACGACTCATTTTATGAAGGTGGAAAACGGTGGCGTAGTCTGACTGAAAGGCATAAATGTGGCAATAGTAATGCATTTTAAAAGGTAAATGCATTAATGTAAACATGGCCTAAAGATCGCGCTGAATACTGTGGGCTTTTGCTAGAAGTTAGGTATGATGTAAAAACATTGTGCTCTGTACATCACATTAGATCAATAGGCAGAGAGTAGGCGGTCTTTTGTGGTTGTTCAAACACATTGGACAACATGAGTCTCTACACATTAAAAGCAATCCAGTCTAATGCGTTTTAACTACCTTTAAATGTGGTCGAAAGTGAATGAGTTCAAAATGTTTCACAACCCATTTACACCTGTATTTAGCGTTGTCCACTTGTAATCCTATTGACCGATACGCATCTTAATACAAGGTGTAAACAGCCTCTTTATAAACAGGTTTTAGTGTCAACAGAAATGTGTATTATCGTATTGACGCTTGTTTGTATCGTATCGAAGCTTGTTATATGGCTTTAGCATTAGGCAGAGGTGGGTTACAAATATTGGCCCCACTTTCACTAATAAAACCTTTTCTGTCCTGAAATACCCTCCAAGGTGCTGAGTTTAATTGGCTCACTCTGGAGGCGTTGAGTTTGTGTTTGTATTGGCAGAAGAGAGAAGAGCTTTCTTTGAACTAGTGTTCTCTGTGAGTATTGAATCCTTACCTGCATCTGCAGGAGCTGGTGAACTCTGAAACACCTTCACTTTGATAATTGGTCTCTCTGTGGCTTTTCCCACAAGTCTCCGAGTTCATGCAGGGGTGTTTTAGGGACAGCCTGCATTCGGGTGGCTTATATCTACTTCCCAGCAGTGGCTACTGAGCTGATTTTGCTTTGTTTCCGTTTCCCAAATTATGCATTTGTTTTCATTTATGTGAAGTTTAATAAGTCTTCTTGGTCTTCATTGTAATGGTTTACAGTAGAGAGCAAATTCTTTTTATATTGTTTTTTCTCATCTAAACATTTTACAACAGGGAAGTTTTTGTTTTTAAAATAATAAACTAAATAAATTATAAGTAATGGATAATGTATAGGCAGCCGGTTGTTCTCACAGAAATAAGCCCCGACAGTGTGATCAAATATGTATCACACTGATGGGGCTTATTTCGCAATAACAACCAGCTGCCTCTACATTATCCAGCTTATTACACGGCTATTTACCTCATGAGTGCGGTAAGGAACATTACATATTGATTTAAAATGTTTTATAAATAAAATATTTATCCAACTTTACACTTTTTACAGTGCAGGAAAACTCATTTACTTTCGGCTTTAAGATTTCAAGACGTTCAAATGTCACAAACACACTATTTGGTTTAAAGATCCAGTAAGATGCACATTTTAAGTGCCTTATCACTGTTTATAAGTCCGGGACAACAGGTTTAAATGCATGCAAGGTAATTTTATCAAAATATAAATTTAAAATTACCCCATTTCTCAGAGATCCCCAAACGATTTGTGTGAAGCCATTCAACAACTAAACCCCACCTTTCAGTAGCCTACTCTGCTCCGATTGGTCAACTGACACAGACCACAGATCAGTGGCACAGATCAACAATAGTGCATTATGTATTGACCTAGTGCTAACATGATTTACTGAGAAAACATTATCGACATCAATACACATCATTCATCATTCATCCAAGCAATAAAAACGACGACAGAAACTAAAATTTTACACTCATTTAAGCATTTATGTAAGCTAACCAGGTCATAGCAAAACCGTAAGTGCAGCATGCGTTAGTCGCTTGCTAACGTGACTCTCTGACAGTATATTAAGAGTTTAAACAACAACATCAATACACATCATTCATCATCAGTCCAAGTTATAAAAATGATGACAGAAATTAACAATTTTAGCTATAATCATACTTACAGGTTGTGGTTAGGAGACACATGTTCCAAATAAAGTGGGTACTGAACCATCTTTCATTGCCAAACGTCTAGTAAATCCCTCTGTGACAAAGTAATTTTAACCACTGTTTCTTCACAGCCAAACGTTTAGTGTATCCCTCCTTGAAAAAGTAATTTTAACCACTGATTCTTCACACCCAAACGTTTTGTATATTCCTCCTTGAAAAAGTAATTTTAACCACTGATTCTTCACACCCAAACGTTTAGTATATCCCTCCTTGAAAAAGTAATTTAACCACTGATTCTTCACACCCAAACGTTTTATATATCCCTCCTTGAAAAAGTAATTTTAACCACTGATTCTTCACAGCCAAACATTTAGTACATCCCTCCTTGAAAAAGTAATTTTAACCACTGATTCTTCACACCCAAACATTTAGTATATCCCTCCTTGAAAAAGTAATTTAACCACTGATTCTTCACACCCAAACGTTTTATATATCCCTCCTTGAAAAAGTAATTTTAACCACTGATTCTTCACAGCCAAACATTTAGTACATCCCTCCTTGAAAAAATAATTTTAACCACTGATTCTTCACACCCAAACATTTAGTATATCCCTCCTTGAAAAAGTAATTTAACCACTGATTCTTCACACCCAAACGTTTTATATATCCCTCCTTGAAAAAGTAATTTTAACCACTGATTCTTCACACCCAAACGTTTAGTATATCCCTCCTTGAAAAAGTAATTTAACCACTGATTCTTCACACCCAAACGTTTTATATATCCCTCCTTGAAAAAGTAATTTTAACCACTGATTCTTCACAGCCAAACATTTAGTATATCCCTCCTTGAAAAAGTAATTTTAACCACTGATTCTTCACACCCAAACGTTTTATATATCCCTCCTTGAAAAAGTAATTTTAACCACTGATTCTTCACACCCAAACGTTTAGTATATCCCTCCTTGAAAAAGTAATTTAACCACTGATTCTTCACACCCAAACGTTTTATATATCCCTCCTTGAAAAAGTAATTTTAACCACTGATTCTTCACAGCCAAACATTTAGTATATCCCTCCTTGAAAAAGTAATTTTAACCACTGATTCTTCACACCCAAACATTTAGTATATCCCTCCTTGAAAAAGTAATTTTAACCACTGATTCTTCACACCCAAACGTTTTGTATATCCCTCCTTGAAAAAGTAATTTTAACCACTGATTCTTCACACCCAAACATTTAGTATATCCCTCCTTGAAAAAGTAATTTTAACCACTGATTCTTCACACCCAAACGTTTTATATATCCCTCCTTGAAAAAGTAATTTTAACCACTGATTCTTCACACCCAAACGTTTAGTATATCCCTCCTTGAAAAAGTAATTTAACCACTGATTCTTCACACCCAAACGTTTTATATATCCCTCCTTGAAAAAGTAATTTTAACCACTGATTCTTCACAGCCAAACATTTAGTACATCCCTCCTTGAAAAAGTAATTTTAACCACTGATTCTTCACACCCAAACGTTTAGTATATCCCTCCTTGAAAAAGTAATTTAACCACTGATTCTTCACACCCAAACGTTTTATATATCCCTCCTTGAAAAAGTAATTTTAACCACTGATTCTTCACAGCCAAACATTTAGTACATCCCTCCTTGAAAAAGTAATTTTAACCACTGATTCTTCACACCCAAACATTTAGTATATCCCTCCTTGAAAAAGTAATTTTAACCACTGATTCTTCACACCCAAACGTTTTGTATATCCCTCCTTGAAAAAGTAATTTTAACCACTGATTCTTCACAGCCAAACATTTAGTACATCCCTCCTTGAAAAAGTAATTTTAACCACTGATTCTTCACACCCAAACGTTTTATATATCCCTCCTTGAAAAAGTAATTTTAACCACTGATTCTTCACAGCCAAACATTTAGTACATCCCTCCTTGAAAAAGTAATTTTAACCACTGATTCTTCACAGCCAAACATTTAGTACATCCCTCCTTGAAAAAGTAATTTAACCACTGATTCTTCACACCCAAACGTTTTGTATATTCCTCCTTGAAAAAGTAATTTTAACCACTGATTCTTCACACCCAAACGTTTTATATATCCCTCCTTGAAAAAGTAATTTTAACCACTGATTCTTCACAGCCAAACATTTAGTACATCCCTCCTTGAAAAAGTAATTTTAACCACTGATTCTTCACACCCAAACGTTTTGTATATTCCTCCTTGAAAAAGTAATTTTAACCACTGATTCTTCACACCCAAACGTTTAGTATATCCCTCCTTGAAAAAGTAATTTAACCACTGATTCTTCACACCCAAACGTTTTATATATCCCTCCTTGAAAAAGTAATTTTAACCACTGATTCTTCACAGCCAAACATTTAGTACATCCCTCCTTGAAAAAGTAATTTTAACCACTGATTCTTCACACCCAAACATTTAGTATATCCCTCCTTGAAAAAGTAATTTTAACCACTGATTCTTCACACCCAAACGTTTTGTATATCCCTCCTTGAAAAAGTAATTTTAACCACTGATTCTTCACACCCAAACGTTTAGTATATCCCTCCTTGAAAAAGTAATTTAACCACTGATTCTTCACACCCAAACATTTAGTATATCCCTCCTTGAAAAAGTAATTTTAACCACTGATTCTTCACACCCAAACGTTTTGTATATCCCTCCTTGAAAAAGTAATTTTAACCACTGATTCTTCACAGCCAAACATTTAGTACATCCCTCCTTGAAAAAGTAATTTTAACCACTGATTCTTCACACCCAAACGTTTTATATATCCCTCCTTGAAAAAGTAATTTTAACCACTGATTCTTCACAGCCAAACATTTAGTACATCCCTCCTTGAAAAAGTAATTTAACCACTGATTCTTCACACCCAAACGTTTTATATATCCCTCCTTGAAAAAGTAATTTTAACCACTGATTCTTCACACCCAAACATTTTGTATATCCCTCCTTGAAAAAGTAATTTTAACCACTGATTCTTCACACCCAAACGTTTTGTATATCCCTCCTTGAAAAAGTAATTTTAACCACTGATTCTTCACAGCCAAACATTTAGTATATCCCTCCTTGAAAAAGTAATTTTAACCACTGATTCTTCACAGCCAAACATTTTGTATATCCCTCCTTGAAAAAGTAATTTTAACCACTGATTCTTCACAGCCAAACATTTAGTACATCCCTCCTTGAAAAAGTAATTTTAACCACTGATTCTTCACACCCAAACATTTTGTATATCCCTCCTTGAAAAAGTAATTTTAACCACTGATTCTTCACAGCCAAACATTTTGTATATCCCTCCTTGAAAAAGTAATTTTAACCACTGATTCTTCACAGCCAAACATTTAGTACATCCCTCCTTGAAAAAGTAATTTTAACCACTGATTCTTCACAGCCAAACATTTAGTACATCCCTCCTTGAAAAAGTAATTTAACCACTGATTCTTCACACCCAAACGTTTTATATATCCCTCCTTGAAAAAGTAATTTTAACCACTGATTCTTCACACCCAAACATTTTGTATATCCCTCCTTGAAAAAGTAATTTTAACCACTGATTCTTCACACCCAAACGTTTTGTATATCCCTCCTTGAAAAAGTAATTTTAACCACTGATTCTTCACAGCCAAACATTTAGTACATCCCTCTTTGAAAAAGTAATTTTAACCACTGATTCTTCACACCCAAACATTTAGTATATCCCTCCTTGAAAAAGTAATTTAACCACTGATTCTTCACACCCAAACGTTTTGTATATCCCTCCTTGAAAAAGTAATTTTAACCACTGATTCTTCACAGCCAAACATTTAGTACATCCCTCCTTGAAAAAATATTTTTAACCACAGAATCTTCATATATCTTCATCCTTTGATATACAACACAAACTGAAAACACAGCGTGATATGATGTTTACACACTAACTAGCTGAAGTTTCTGTGGGCAGGTCATATTTTTTGTTTCTTCCGGGAAAGGCTGTAGGCAGAGATTATTATGCAAAGTGTTTATATTACGTGGATAAAGACAGGCAGGAGATTCAAATCCATATGACGACTCGTTTCAGAGTCGACTCCCTACTTTAGAAGCCAATAACTTTATTAATCATGCACTGTTTGGTTCAACTACTTTGCACATTGTTTACATTGATGGGCAGCTACATGACACACTGCAATACAGGTCATTTTCGATTTTGTATCTGTGTGGCTCTTAAACAATTTGTAAATATAATGACATATATGTTACTAAAGGACATATTTATATTTAATTTTATGTAATATTAAACTGTACCTATCAAAATGATTTGCAGCATCTGGGTTACCGTTTGTTATTAGTTTTGAGCTGTTGTTCTGGGAATAACAAATCTGCAGATGTCATGACTGGCCAATCAGAATCAACCATTCCTACGAGCTGTGTAATAATAATAATAAAAATAATAATTTAAAACAATAAAAAATGCATTTAAATCTTTATGTAAAGGTGTGTCTTTGCAAAACTTTGTAAATCGACGCAGTGATGTTTTTCAATATGCATAATACAATATAACATTTCATTTACACATTTCATTTCTGTCTCACAAGGCTTCACCTACTTCTACAAAGGGAAAGAATATTGGAAATTCAACAACCAGCGACTGAGAGTGGAGCCGGGTTACCCCCGCTCCATCCTGAGGGATTTCATGGGCTGCGACGGGCTACCGGCCGACCCCGACTGGGACTGGAGTCCCCCGCAGGAAGAGGAGCCGTCCCAGTACGACAACGACGACGTGGACATCGTTCTGAAGCTGGAGAGCAGCGGTGGGACAGAAAAAGCAGTTGCCATCGCCATCCCCTGTGTCCTGGCCCTGTGCATGATGGTCCTGCTGTACACCGTCTTCCGCTTCAAAAGGAAGGACACGCAGCGCCACATACTGTACTGCAAGCGCTCCATGCAGGAATGGGTCTGAGGCACGAGGTGTCCCGCCCACAAAACTGTTTCTTTTAAAACCCCTCAAAGGCGCGGGGGTTTGAGTAATATGCCGACTGCGGTGTTGAGCTTGAACGTTTGCATCAACACGGACAATGCGAACACATAACGTGCCAACTTTACAGGTGACGATGCGTCACTTGTGTGTGGTTTTGGACAACCCTCTGCAGGAGTAAACAGTGCTGAGTAGAGAATTATTTATCTCCGAAATACTGATCTCTATTATTTGAGGACTGTGTCACTTCTAAAATAACTTGCTTGTGTTGAAAAACTGATACCCAAACCAAATATGCCCTTAGTGTCCAAAGAGGATGGCTTCATTTACATGGATGACTGGCTTACTGATCATTATTTGAGTTTTTTCAAGCTACATTTATTATCAGAATAAATATGATCTGTCTACTCGGACGTCAGAATGATCACGTCAAAGTACAAAGTATATAGCATCGGGGCTACTTGCAATAGTTTGTTGAATGCCTTAATCACATGCCGACTTTATTTTTTGTGTGTTTTAGTGTATGTGCCTGTGTGAATGTTATCTTTTCCTCGATCTTTGCTGGTATTTCTTTGCTGTTGATACACAACTGGGGTAAGATTTAAAGTGCCACTGACTTGTTGAAACTGTGTTTTGAAGTGTGTATGGCTACTGTTAATGTTACTCCCCTCTCCAAAACTGCAGACTTTAAGTTCTTCCGATCAAAATGAAATGCGTTGCAATGAAAATGGCTGTTTAGCAGAGATACCTTAATAATCTTCCTGATGCTCTCGAGAATCAATAACGAATTAGCTATGTAAGACTTTAGCTTAGTTTAAAATGCGATACTTAGGCTAGATTTGCTATTCCTGAATTTAAGAGACAGTGCTTGCAAGGCAGTAATAGAAAAGTGATGAGCTTTTAGTTAAGCTTAGGCTCTGTATGAATGAAATGCTGCAATGCAACTGCTTTGTTGTCGTCATGGCGATCAGCATCTTGTTTTCTATTTGCTGCGCAGGACTAAATATAAATGGTTAAATTGACCTTTTGGACTATTATAACAGTTCAAAAATAATTTATTTTTAACTTTCCTTAAAAATTATAATGGCATTGTGCATTAACAAGTTTAAAGGTGCAAAATGCAAAATAAATTTTTAAAACAGCGCCACCTTGCAAGCACTGTAATCAATACAAGCACTTACCCAGCATTTACCTGAGAAAAAGGCCATACTTGAGTGTTGTACATGCTGTTAAAAGTGTAATATGCTATGTTTGGCATGGGTTTGTGTATAAAAGCATTTGTTGCACAGTTAAAGGAAATTATTCTGCAATCAAAACAATAGCTTTTCTGCTTATTTCTGTTGATCATTTGTTAGCAGGATCATTCTCAACAGAGTGTCTGTATCGATGAACACACCGGATGCTGTTTGATTTTCTTATTTGAGTGTCTCTTGGAAGTGGAGTAATGTGTTATTGTCATATGCCTTGTTTTTCTTCTTTGGTTTTAATGAACTGATCTTATTTCTTGAGCGTATAATGGACTGTGGTGGTTCTCACCATACCATCGGCATCGGCTCTATCTTCCAACTACCAAGACGTCCCCATGAATCTTCATGTGTGACCTGTTGTTTTTATCATTTACAGTCGGACCTTCTCAAGCTTCGATGTCTTTAAGTATTGGATGTGTATCTAAACATGCTGTATATATCTCATATAGTGTCTTTATTACGGATACGAAAGGCAAATTATGCAGTACATCAATAATATTACCTATTATCAGATGTGGTGTGTGAATCATTCTTGTGAACTCAGAAGTTTTAACAAAATGTACCAGGCAACCATTCATCATTAACATGTAATTTAAAGCTGAAATCAATGAAAGGTTGTTTGGGAGATATTATTAAACAATTCTACATTAAATAATACATGCTGACTCAAAAACACAAATTTGGTCTTTCTAATGTCCGAATTTTTTTGTGAATGAAGCATGATGTGATACATTTCATCATTCAGAAGATTTTTTATTTTGTTTAGAAAAAAACATTGCTATGCTATGGCTATAAAACGGTACTCTTTTCTCCACTGATGTGTGAGCGCCTTTTGATTGCAGGGCCTAAAATTCAAATGCACTGATCAGAAGTGCTTCTCTCAGCAGGCGTTTAACCAGCAATTATCCTGTTCGTGATATGTTTTTTGTTGGCAGTGTAATATCAGCATAATTTTCGAGTATAATGAGTAAATACGTTCGTTCCAACATAATCAATAGGCACGCTAATGGTTTGTATCTTTCACACTAAAAAGCTTTAAAATGGGTCGCACTCACGCCCTCTATTTAATATGCGCTAGAAATTGTGTATTATACTGTCTGATGATGAACAGCATGATTTAAAGGTGCCATTTTTCGTGATCCCATTTTTTTAACTTTAGTTATTGTGTAATGTTGCTGTTAGAGCATAAATACCTGCAAAATTATAACGCTCAAAGGTCACTGTCAAGCAATATATGAAGAGTTGGGTTCCAAAACGCGATAAACGCCATTTATAAAATAAAATAGTTACCCCAAAATCAGCATTGTATCTGGTCAGTATTAAAAGTGAATTATTTTGTTCAAAATCCGATATAAAGATAAATGCACATTTATATATTGATTCAATAGATTTATAGCATTTTGAAAAAAACATCAGTTTTTATAATTAATCTTTGAGAATCAAATTATGGATTTGAAATTTTAATGTTATTATAACCTAAAAATGCTATGTGAACGTTTGTAATAGAAAATAGTGGTTTTCATCTTGTTACTTTCTTGGTATAGAAAACACGTTTTTACCCAAATTAGTCAAAATAGATTTATTGCGTTTTGAAACCATACTCTTCATATTTTCTACAATTTTAAGGACTACAGGGAACGGCTGGTTTGGACTACAGCCCTCTACTTCCCAGGTATATGCCGACAATCTGGCCCGGATTAAGAGGACTTTGGGCCCAGGGGCTATAGCAACACCAAGGGCCCCCATTCATCCGATTGCCAAGCCAGTCTTCTACAATGTATTTAATTAATGTTTTTCTTTATCATGATTTATTATTATTATTTTTGCACACTAAATAGTCCAGGCTATTTAACACAGTAACCCTCTTCTGCACAGATTTTTTGGACATTTCATTGATAAAACATTTGTACCCCGTGTAGGTGCATTTACTCCAGATATGAACTCAAAAACATAAAGATTGCCAAAATCAGCAAAAACCTCATACTTCAGTCATACTTCCTCAATAAGTACTTAACCATATATAAATTAGGGATAGTTCAATAACAACCCCCTCATGTTGATAGCATAAGGGTTATTAATAGCTTACATTTTCACTGCATTTACAATTACATAAATGCTATGATTGTTATTTTAGAAGTTTATTGAAGAGCTGATATACGAGGTGATTTTGGCTACATTACCTGTGTCTCATGTGGTGCAGAGCTTTACTGATGCTCTTCACATCGACAATATTCAGAATTTTTGACTAATATCCACCTACAGGAATAAGCCAAAAAAGGGCGTGACCTTGTTGCGCTTCTACTGAAAATAGGAAGAGTTGCGTTAGTAGAGTGTTTTTGTCACTATGCCATCGAGATGCTGTTATTTTCATCCCAGTGTGAAATCCCCTTGGTTTGGTCTTTGCTGAGAACAGCTTCCTCAATCTGGCATAACCTTTCCGGACATTGTGTGCTGAGTTGTCGAATGACAACACACTAAACCAGCTACATAATCATAACTTGTTACGTATTTCTAAAGAAGGGACTACATAGAACAAGACAACATCTGCCCGTTCTTAGGACAGTGAAAACAATGGTATATAGAAAAGTAAATGGTGTGAAATCCTGTTTTTTCACACAGGAAACATTAACATATATGGTGCACTCTCAAAGCTTTGAAAACAGGAAAAAAACGGCATCTTTAGATAAGTTTGAAATTGAGCAGATTGTAGATTGATGGGTCACTGCATCTTACAAGAAATAAACACTCAGAAAGATCATTTAAAATAAAGTCCGAACTGTTTTGTGAAATCTAGGAAGAAATCCATCATACTTGGGTGGTGATTTGTAATTTGGGGCAGTAACCCTGAAGTGGCCTCCTTAAACATAAACCTAGTGGAGCATCTGTAGCTTTAGAGAATGTCATTAGCAATGCCATGCCCATGGATTTGATTCCCAGAGAATGATGAAAGTGATCAAAATCAATGCATTGTAAATGCATGTAAATGCTGTACATTACAAATTGGGCATCTTTGATTTTGGCAATATTAGTGTGTTTCTTAGCCTCATGAAGAAATACAAATCAACAACACAGATTACACTAAACATTATAAACACAATCATAAAGTTTGAGTATATAAAACAAAGCAATTAAAAGTACAGTTATAAGAATCTGTCTGAAATATAAATATATTCAACCTTAATGCAGAACACCACTATTATCAATAACACAATAACAGTCTCATGCAATTAATCAGATACATACATAAACGACTTTCTTAAGAATCAGGAATATAAACTGTCAAATAACAGGCAATTTCAAGGGTTGCTAATCTAACTATTGCTCTGTGAAAATAAAACTCTGCTGTTTACCAGCTGTTTTGTAAATTATTTAATAAAATGGTTAGAATTCATCTAGAAGATCATAACTGTACCCTTAATCATTTTGACAAACTAAAAAACATTAAAACAAACAAAAAAACTTTTTTCAACCCATAAGTGGGCAAAACAGGGGCAAACCCAATCATTGGGTTATAGAGTAACACACATGGGTACTTGGCCCTGCTGAGTTGTTTCAACCCATGGGTATACTCTAAAAAAATGCTGAGTTCTTTTTAACCCAGGGCTGGGTCATATTGGACAGAACACATTGCTTGGTTAAAATGACCCAAATAATGGGTTGTTTTAACCCAACTGCTGGGTTATTGTTAATCAACCATTTTGAAACAACCCAGCAGTTGGGTTAAAACAACTCATTATTTAGAACACATTGCTGAGTTAAAATGACCTAAATAATGAGTTGTTTTAACCCAACTGCTGGGTTGTTTCAAAATGGTTGATTAACAATAACCCAGCAGTTGGGTTAAAACAACCCATTATTTGGGTAATTTTAACCAAGCAATGTGTTCTGTCTAATAGTGACCCACCCCGGGGTTAAAAACAACCCAGCATTTTTTTATGTCACATATGGACAAAAAAGTTTTTTTTTTTGTTTTTTTTTAGTGTACTGTAACCATGACTAGGAGTGTGTTTGTTTGCAAATGGTATTGGAAAATCCATGAAACACACTTACACACTGCAGTGTTTCTTTTTTGCTATTATGTATTCAAAACCATGTATTTCATTCATTTTGTTCAGATTTGAATCATTGCTTAGATTCTTTTGTTTTAGGCCTATTAGTCAAATGTAACAACATTAAAGGGTGTTGAGCTATAAAAAAGCGACAGCAGGTGGCGCCCTTCCACCACTGTATAGAAAACAATCAGCAAATCACACACTGTAAAAAAATCTTGTCTGCCTTAAATCAACTCAGATTTACAAGTCATGTCAACTTACTATTATTTATCTTGACAAGAGATGAGTTGCTACAACTCTTCTTTTTTTCAATTATATTTTATAAGTTATAACAACTCATCAACAACTCTTTTAAAGATATATATTGTCTATAACAACTTTTACACTAAAAACTAAAATGCAGCATGAAGTTAAAACAATTTGGTTTTGCAAGTCAATTCCACATTTAAATTTTGACATAACTTATAAAAACAAGTTAAAATTGTTTCACTTATTTTTAAGTTAAAGTAGCATATATATATATATATATATATAATATATGTATGTAAAGCAACTTTGAATCTGTTTGGACACTAGCAAATTCTACAAAAATAGACAAGTAGACAAAAAAGAAACTGTGCACAAGATAACACCAGCACATGCACTTTGAAAATCTGTGTCTGCAAGTGCAGAAATGTCATATAACATCTCTGCTGGAGTTTATCCAAAGCATATGAAAGATTCAACAATTTGGAGGATTCTGTGGTGTGATGGAAACAAATAAAGTTTTAAAATAAAGCCTCAATTTCAGTGAAAGGATTGCAAAACATTGAAGATGTGGAGTCAATTATTTTGTATGCAAACATAAGTAGGTATTTATGTATGAATAAAATATGGAGGACAATTTGCTGCGGTTCACATGAACACTGGGGCACACAAAGATTGACATTCAATTGACATCTGTATAGGAATATACCTTTAATCAAAAAAATCATTCTGTAACACAATGTAATTAAAATGAAAAAGAAAGCAAATCTAACTTTACCTGCTGTTAAGCACAAACAAATAATAATAATGCATCATATTAAATATTACTAAGTATTTAGTTTTATACAGGGAGGTATTCATTACTGTACAAAATGAAGTTGTGTAGCTGACAGTTACTTATTATTTAGACATTTAATTCACTCATGTGAAATATATTGATAAGTTGATTTATATTTGGTTTGATCTAGTTTGGTTCCCACTATAAAGACTTTTATGGTTACCTGACACTTTTTTCCTTAATTGCCTCGTATTCCAGGACAAACATGTCAAGCAAACTCCTGCCTAGTCTGCGGGAGCATTACAAACGAAAAATGGGATTGCATTTCCAGTCGTGGTTGTATATTTCTTCAAAGGAATAAAACAAGTCAATGACATTTATCTCTCAAAAGACTCAACATGTTAAGATCTGTCATCAACACAGTGGGTGTTTTATTCATTTGAGGGTTGAAATTGAGATGCAGTATACACCAAACACTCACCCCTCCCTCCTTCCGAAGCCCCGAACCCACACTGAGAGAGCAGGGCTCTCCATAAATTACCCAGAGGTCTTGCTGGGAGATCTCGGTGGTGATTTCGGTTATTTTTTTATGCTCCAATGCTGTCACTCAGCTTTGACTCCACAATAGAGTCAAAGTGACTTACTGTATCTTATCACCAGCAGTAATGAGACCCTAATGTGGATGAGTTGAAATTTTAACAAGTCTCAAAATTTAAGGACTTATAAAATGTCTGAAGCAAAGTACTGGATACGTTTAATAACTAGAATTAAGTGTTTATTTAAATGTCCTACATTTCAGCAACAGCAATAGTGACCTCTACTCAAAAGGCTAAATTCTTGCTCCCTTATAAATATACAAAAGAGCATCTGCCATACTGTATACAGCTATGATCCTGTCACAGCACAAATTCAACACTTCAGATGTTGTGGGATAATCACAATCTGATACAAATCATTCTTTGATTTACATAAACTGTGATGGGTAACAAGTTTACCAGACAGGATAGGAAATTTAAGCTGAACTAATTCATACCCAAGGCTACAGAATCAGGTTGCTATATGAATAATCTGCCTGATGCTTCCACAGATTTATCTGCATGTCTCTGATGCCTTTTCATTATTTGATGTATTCAGATTAAGAACACACTGACTCTATGGGCATCTCATCATCATTAGTTGAATCTTGTACTACTGCAGTAAGTAGCTACCGAATAAAACTCTAATGGTTTATAAATGCAGAGCAAAGAGACAACACCGAAGCAGACCATTAACAAGCCGAATGGGAATGAGATTACTGACCACTTGTAACACATGTCTTGCTAACAGTGTGTTTGCAGACCTGTTTTATATTCCAGAGGGGATGAATTAGAGCTGACAGGGGAGGCCTGCAGCTGTTAGGCAATTTGCAGCGGGTTGAAACTTAATAGTCTCTTCTTTCTTGCTCTATCTCAGGACTAATTTTGTACACCCACCCCTGGTCAGCTATCACCCTGAGACCTGTCACTATTAGTTAAATCAGAATCACACACAGGGAAATGTATCACAGCCCAACATGGCACTTTTAAGTCATGGATCAATAGTCAGACTCTACGCTTGCATATATTGTATGTGCAATTTGTTGCAAAAAATTACATTTACATATAGGCATTTAGCAGATGCTTTTATCCAAAGCGACTTACAAAGATTAGGAAACAATAAAAGCAATGTGTCATATTTAATTGTAATGCCCTTTTTGAAAGTGAGGTCTGTGAGCTGATCAAATCTCATGAGGAAAAAATACCAAAATCAAATAAAGTCTTTTAGCACACAAAATTAAATGTGCCGTGCCATAGAATAAAAAACTGTATGTATCTAGGCATAGATGAATAATAAGAGCTCTGTACATGATAATAACATATTGTGAGCCTCAAATGTGTTTTGTTTCCTTATTTGTATGTAAACCCGACGGGCAACCTTCCGATCTCTCTGATGAAGCCAATACAGAAGTGACTTAAACCGCAATTCATCGACTGGCCGCTTGAGGCTGGCTCCCAAAGGAAATCAATTCCCATAGACTCTCATGTTAAAAATGCCCAAATTTACAGTAGAAAATAATATGTTTACAGCCTGGTACAAATGTGTTTTTGGTCTATATAGCTAATTTTGTCCTTCATGACAACTGTGAGGGGAGTGAATTTTTTTGTAATTCATCCGTTTAAATTATATTAAGTCTAAAACTTCTGCATAATTAAGGACGTGGCCGCTTGAGTGACGGTTGAACAGCCACTGCTGTCACTAGAATCGAGCTAGACGGGCGTGGTTTCACCTTAGCTTCACTCATGTCCCGCCTCTTTTCCCATTTTCGGTTTTCCGCGAGTGATTCGCGGTGACGCGCGGCCAAGATGCCGACGACAGGCAACGCCTACTTTAAGCTTCAAAAATTATCTTCACAAACCAATGGGTGACGTCATTGACACTACGTCCATATTTTTTTACAGCCTATTTGTACACCTCAGACGGTTGGAAAACAGGCCAATCACAACATAACACAGACTGTGATCTCACAGTCGAGATGTATGCCCCAACATTAAATTAATTACAAAGTTTTACTAATGTGAGCTACTAACATGAGCCTCAGAGCAGAGCCATTAGAGCAAAGATATTTTTATTCATGACCCTTCCAAATAGGGAAAAAATAGACCATTTTATTCAAAGGACAAATCCTAGGGTTCTGAATGGACATGTAAAAACGTTTCTGGATCATTTTTGCACATAATAAAGTTGCATACCTTCTATGTGAATATCTAAGAACAATATAACATATTATATTATTTTGCATTATTTGGCACCTTTAAATAAATAATAAGAACGCTTGTACAATTTTTTCAAATCAACAAATCTACATGTTTAAGAATCAATCACACCAGTTAGTTATTTATCACATATTGTGGCCCAAGCACAGGAACACAATAGCCATTTCTTTTTTTTTCCTTTTTTTTATTATGCTTAAACAAAAAAATATACAGAACAATACAATATATGAAAAAGAATATACAACATCGTGGGTTACATTATAAACATAAATATAAAGAAAATTAAGTTAGCTGAAAGGATTGACACCATTGTAGAGTCTTACAAGCAACAGTATTTTTTGAATTCCTCAAGGAAATTAAATATATGTCAACATCTTTCTTAAAGACAAAAAAAGAAGGAGTTTTCTTTGAGAATTTGCATTTGTGAATATAAAATTTAGCAAGGAGAAGCAGCAGGTTAAGAATAAATTTAAAATGACAAGGGTCTGATCTCATAGTTTCACCAAAAAACACAATTTTTTGGTTTAAACAGAAATTTACAGAAAGATTTCTTTTAACAAAATTTGAAAAGTCAACCCAAAATATTTTGCAGTATATACATTCCCAAAATAAATGAAGGATTGTCTCATCAGCCTGATGACAAAAGGTGCACAAGGGGGAAATATTATTATTAAATTTAGCAAAGTTATAAACAATAGCCATTTCATTAAATTTTCAAAGGAAAATTTCCAATGGAACCATTTTTTTTACAGCAATGGCGGATCATGGAGCCGAGTTGCCGGAAGTTACTGTCAGCACCATAGAGTTGCAGCATAGAGTTGCAGCAATGTGATGGACTTTAAAAGTTTCAAGACTTAAGGGGGCGGTTTCCCGGACAAGGATTAGAATTATCCTAGACTAAAATAAATGTAAGACTGTCCAAACTGACAACAACTTGCACTGACATATCTTAAAATACATCAGTGCCCTTTGTTTTTGCTCAAAATGCACACAAGTAATGTTTTTAGCAAGGCATGTTTGTTAAAACTAGTTATATATCCTAATTAAACTAAGGCCTAGTCATGGCTTAAGCTAATCCCCGTCCGGGAAACCACCCCAAGATGTTTAAAAAATAAGATTGTAGCACTACATGTTCTTTGTTCAACAATGCTTTGTAATTATTTCTCATTAAATTAGTACATTTAGGGGGATTTTATTTAGTTAATTGTGTAATTTGTAAATTTGGGGGATGTTAGTAGAAAACGGGTCAGGACAGGCTGAGGATAATGTTAGCAACACATAACAAACCACAAACAGTCTTTTAATGGTAAATTTCACTTTCTTAATGTAAATTCATCCATTGTTGTGTAATTAAAAAAGGGTATTAAATGCGATGGCGGTACATAATATATATGGGTGTTTTTGTGTGTGATTCTGCTGGTTAATGAAATTAAATGCAATAAAATATTTTACTTGAATTAATAAAATGCATACCACGTCAAGTGATGAAGATGGCATTTCCTATCAGATATATTCATATTAACAACAGAAAACAACACTGAGCGTGCAAGGTATTATTATAATTAACAATAAATTAAACGTGCCTTATGAAGCTTATTTTCTCTTGTTCTTTGTATATTTATAAATCAAACAGGCACAAGATATATAGACAGCACACAGTCAATTGTACATTATAAACATGCATAAACATTATAAGCTTACATACTACACAGTATAATGCATTTAAAGATGTTGGTATAACAAGGCACATGTCAGCATCTGATAATTTGTCGAACAACATTGTTGATAGAACTAAATAAAAATATTGGTGTGATATATAAATATTATAAATCGATGTTTTTTTTTTTTTTTGACTATTACTTAAAAAATCACAACTCTTTGCCTCTAATTTAATAATGATGAGCTTCTAGGAACTAAACGAAGTCTCTATAAATCTGGCTGGACCTTATACAATTATTTGTGTCCAAAGGAATTCAATGAATCTAATAATTAATGATATCAAATGTTGAATGTAAATGTTTTTTTTTTTTCAAATTAAATCCTAACATAACTCATTGGAGAAATGACTAGAAACTTTTTTATAAGTCTTTATCACTGTGTAATAATGCAGTGAAACTGGCCTATTTTATAAATATTCTTATTAAATAATTGCCCTTTTGATTTCGTTTCTTTTGAATATGTATTTTCTTTTTTCTCTTCTTTGCCTTGTATACCATGCCCCATGTTCTTCTATTCTTTATATATGTATCTTCTAAGATATAGAGTTAGATTTGTAACAAGATTCTGTATTGAACCTGTTTTGTTTGTATTTGTAATAATAAAAAAAAACTTTCAAAAAAGTCTATAAATAACGTGACAGCCGAGCTTTTTGGACTTCCGTTGTCAGAACTCTCTTTCTAAAGGTCATTCAACATAAAGGGGCGTGGCCTTTCATTGTAAACATGCTGCACGCAGGAAACACATAGAGCTTGCAATGCAGCGAACTTCTGCATTTAACTTCTACACGCTAACATATTTATAAAATACGTAGTGGATATAAAGTTTTGTTTATATAATTTAATGCAGAATAAAAAAACAAAGCATTTAGTGTCATCTCATATCTCGCGATACAATCAGCCTTAAACATCGCGAGAGATCTGTGCTCGATTGCTACTTCTGCAGGCTGGAACTTGAACTTATCCGAAGGACAGGTTTAGTCCCTTTGCTTAATTCCTTTAATGTTTTCAATTAATCATTTTTAAGTTTTTCAAGTTTTCATTGTGTGATTTAACATCTGTCACTGCTAAACAGCACAGTTATGAATTGTTTATACTTGCTTTCTGTGAACATGATGCATTACGTGCATGTAAATATATCAATAATGACTGTCTCGACAGCGCGTGTAACCTTATACGTTTATATACATGTATTTGTTTGCATGTACAGCAACTTATTTTACTTAATCAATCCATAGTTTGAAGTACAGTGAGCTGCTTAAAGTGCAGTAAACCAAAGTTCAAACCACCAAAGCGGTTCACCCATTAACAAAATAGATGATTTCTAGATTAGTTTACAGTTTAAGAAGCATGCACTGTGGTCTGTGATTTATCCTCATTTTACTAGAGAAAAGGAATCTTTAAAAAACAAAATGTTCAGATTAACTCATTTTAGTAGGATGTTATGCTTGATGACTTCTGCACATTGGTTGCACATTATGTTAGCAACTTGAACTTGATCCCTAGTAAGTATGTGTAGTAAAATGTATATATTGAACCTGGATCTGTTAAATGCATAAATATAAGTGTAATATATTTTCTGTATGTAATTGTTGAATGTTTTGATGTTCTTTTCTCTTTTTGTTCAACGGCCATCTTTAGCTGAACCATGTCTGAGCAGAGCGGCAAGGTCCAGACGGTGCTGGGTCTGATCGAGCCTGATCGGCTGGGCCGCACCATGACCCACGAACACCTTACAATGACGTTCGAGTGCAGCCATGTTCCCCCGGCGCCAGGAGATGAGGCAATGGCCACAGCTCCTATTGAGATGAAAAATATTCACTGGTTGCAGCAAAATCCATACAGCCACAGAGAGAACCTGCTGTTGAATCAGGAGACCGAGGCGGTTAAAGAAGAGTTGCTGTGTTATCGTAAAGCAGGGGGAGGCACCATAGTGGAGAATACCACTACGGGAATTGCACGAAATCTGCCCGTTCTACGCCAGTTAGCCAAGGACACGGGTGTGCATATTATAGCTGGAGCTGGGTACTATCTGGATGTGACGCACTCTGATGAGACCAAAAAGATGACGGTTGAGAAGGTTTGTGACTACATCACCAAATCCTTCCTTATTACTTAAATCTTTTATTTCAGAAAAAATTAATTTGTTCCCCATTGCTTAATCTTTTTTCAAGCTTACTGACATCATTGTCAGTGAGGTGCTCCATGGAGCAGACGGTACAGACATTCGCTGTGGTGTGATTGGAGAGATCGGTACTAGCTGGCCAATCACAGAGAGTGAGAAGAAGGTCCTTCGAGCCAGCGCCCACGCTCAGACTCAGCTTGGCTGCCCAGTCATCATCCACCCTGGCCGAAACGAAGCTGCTCCCGCGGAGGTCATCCGCATTCTGCAAGAAGCAGGTGGAGACATCTCCAAAACAGTCATGTCTCATCTTGACAGGTGAGGAGAGCATCTGCATACCAAAGAAGGTTTCATGTATGATCACCGTCCTTACAACCTTACACCTCTGTTATTCCACATTTGTCTCCTTTAGTTTATTTAAAAAATGTATTAAGGAAATACTTAATATGGCATCATTAATACATTGGGTTTTTCTACAGGACCATGTTTGATCATGGAGAGCTGCTGGAGTTTGCAAAGATGGGGAGCTATCTTGAATATGACCTTTTTGGCACCGAGATGCTGAACTACCCCTTCAATCTTAACGTTGACATGCCCAGTGATAGCCTGAGAGTTCAATTGTCAGTACCTTCCTCTTATTTTGTTCATTGTTGCAAATTTGTGTGAAGTGAAACTTTGTAAATATTGAATTATGAGATGAAGACGTTAATGTGTGATTTGTTCAGTGGCGGCTCGTGACTGTTCATCCGTGGGGCACAAATTCAAAATATGTGTTCGGTGTGTCATGTGTGTTGCTTGCGTTTTCAAAATATGCGTTTGTTGCGTCATGTGAACCATGTGCATCACGTGTCCTGCCAAAACAAGTGCCTGCTGCACACGCGTCAAAACCGTTTATGATTAAAGAGATGCTCACATTCACAAAATACACACAAGACACTTCCTTAACAGTAAACTCTGATTATGCATGAGATTATGTGAGTATCTGGCAAACGCAAGCGTCTCTTTTATCACAAACCCTTTAGACGCGTCTGCAGCAGGCACTTATTTTGACAAGACACGTGCTGCACACAGGATCTTTCGACGCACAGAACACACATTTTGAAATTAAGAACCGCACACATGACGGGCTACAGACATGTTATGACGAACTTCGCATCGCGTGCACTCGAATAAATAAGTCACCGGCCGCCACTGGATTTGTTATATCTACTCTATATGTGAGAATAATTGTCTTGTTTCCACAGCCTGGCTTTTCTGATCAAGGAAGGTTATGAAGACAGACTCCTCATTGCCCATGATATTCACACCAAGAATCGTCTAACCAAATATGGCGGCCATGGCTACTCCCACATCCTGAAAAATATTGTTCCCAAAATGCTGTCTCGCGGTATCACTCAGAACCAGGTGGACAAAATACTTATTGACAATCCGAAGCACTGGCTGACATTTAAATAAGAATTGCCATAAAATGTTTAACCTCCAAATAAGGAGACCAAAGATCTCTGATTTGTTTTGACAGGAAAATTATTATTAATATTAAAATTTGAATATTAATAATTGATAAGCGGAGAATTCTGTTTCAGATTATAGAATTGAAATAATTACTTAGAGGCAGTTTTAAAAGAATATGTAATGTATATTATTATTTGAACTTTGATTTTTTTAATATTCACTTTTAGGTCTTTTTTTAAATCAAATATTTTGATTCTATAATGTCCCTCACCACAAAAGAGGCTAAATTAAGAAATGATGTAAAAAAATGATGTTTGAATGTGCATTCCTTTTATATGTTTGGAAATTACACGAGGAAAGAATTAAATAGGAATATTAAACTCGTGGAACCAGCTATAAGTGAAAAAAATTTAGTTGAATATTTAATTATGAGTCTGAAGAAGAACGGAGCACTAATAATTTGAAAACAATGCTACATTTTGCTGACTTTGTAACAGTGTCAAAATCTTTCTAAAGAGTCCTTTTTTGAAAAACGAGGTTTATTCAAAATTTTGTGTAGTAGCAACACTCATCCAGTTAATGGCAATACAATGCCTTAATGTACCCTTATGCCTTTTGTGATTCTCAATTATTTTCTGTCACGCCCCCCCTAGGAAGAAGTAAACATTTCGCGCCCCCCAACTCTCCGCAGCGACTGTAAATAGTATAATTTGTCTATAAAATGACACATCTGCAAAACATTGTATCCTTATTAACATTAAAGAAAACACAAAAATAGAAATATCGATCAACTTACAACAAAGAATAACTTTATTAACATTGTTTTTTAGTCTGTAACAAAAAAGACTTAAAATGCATCAATTTGCCTGAAAAAAAACAATCCTTATTTAAAGTATAATATTTTTTGAACATTTGATACTGAAAAATTAAATTAAATATAATCATTAATAATAATAAAAACTCAAGCGGCTTATCAGCGTGATTGGGGTGTAATGTCTTTAAGTGACAGTGCAAAAAAATCACTTCCTGAAAAAGTATTTTCCCCGGGGTCTCGCGTGCCCCCCTGGTGTCGCTTCGAGCCCCCCCTAGGGGTCCCGCCCCACTATTTGAGAAGCACTGCTTTAAAACAACTTTTTCTTAGTTTTGAGGTGCCTAAACATAAGACTACTTGCCTTGTCTGATCAAGCCAGATGTTTCACAGGACATTTATTAATTGGAAGACATGCAATATGACAGGTCATTGTAGAGGACAGACAAATGAGTATTCTTCAGAGCAGGTGGCCACTCACACTGACACCTCAAGTAAAATAATGATACTGTCAGTTGCTTTATGTCTGTGTAACAGCATGCTAATATAAAAAAATGTGCTGTGCGAGACATCCTGAACTTTGATGATTTTTACTCTTTTTACTTACATAGAGCTTTTATCATTAAAATGTACAGTTTACATTTTTTAAATCCTTTAAAAATTAAAATTATTTACTTTGTGGATAGGCTACAGGTGGCAACCACAATATTTAGTATAGTCATCGTTATAGTGTAGTGCCTTAAAACTAATTCCAGTTAATGACAAATAGATAACTTAAAATACTAATTTTGTATTAAAATAATTCCCTCAGCTGTTAATGAACTAGTTATATTTCATAGATTTGTCTTTGTTAAGTGGTGTAATTGCACATTTATGACTAACTTTTGTAGCTTGAGTTTAAAAAAAATGTATTCACGCATACAAATCATAGAATATATTTTATTCACAATTTGTTCAATGACACTGCACATACTTGACAGTGACAACGTAAATGAAAGCATTCATATAAAACTGAATGAAATTGAGCCGTTTCATGTGCGTGCAATGAGAACTTACAAATCTCAACTATGCCAGCTTCATCCTCTTCAACCCAGTGTAATTTAGGCACATATGGAATGAAGATGTCAAACGATTTTCTGCTTTCACTGCTTGATCTCAATAAATCTACTAAAATCACCAGCCTTGTTGAGATGTTTTAAAATCACAGTGATTATCTAAAAACTAACATGTTCACGTCATGCTTCAGGTGGTGTGATCATTCAGTCATTCCAGTGAGCAAGTCTGAACCTTTACGCTGACATGGACCATATTTTCATTACTTGGTGACATCAAAACGAGATACATCTGAAAGCGCAGTTCATAGCACAGGCATTAATCAGCGTAGACCATGAAACCTGAAAATGTGCTGTATTTGTTGTTGTTTCCACCATGTGCTTTGCCCCCATCTAGTTTAATGTAGATCTCATCTCCTGGCTCCAGATGTAATATCACACTATTGCTGGCGTAGTCGTAGTTCTGATCTGCATCCTGTGCTATTGCACTTGCACGCACCTGCAAAAATAAATGAATGATGGTTCATATGAGACAGAGAGACATTTATGCATTACGTTGTTTTCATTTGGCAGATGCTTTTACCTAAAGCGACTTACAGTGCATGCAAGGTATTTTATTAGTATGTGTGTTTCTTGGAATTGAACCCACAAATGCTTTACCATTGAGCTACAGGACCACTAGATAAAATATATATTTTTGTCCACTGTAGTGAGCATATAGTTCTGACACTATTTTTTCAGTTTGGTGCGTCTCCAGAAGTGCACAATATGTTTTCAAAAAATATATATTTTTATAATGCACACTATACTATATGTGTAGACTAGTATAACAATGAATGAAAGATTAAGTGAATGAATGTCTGTCACACCTTGTGACAGATGGATTTATTTTGCATACCTGGTTATTCTTACACAGATCAGCCCACATGCTCGTCCCATCACCACCTCTCATCAATACATGGTACACGAAAAAATAGATCCCCGGGATGGAGCAGGTGAATTTTCCGGACGAGGGGTCATAGTGATTGCCCAAGTTGGTGACCACATCATCAAACTTGAGCACTTCGTAGCCCTCGTGCTGCTTCTTGAGTCCCGCGTAAAAGGCGATCCTGGGGATGGTGCTGTACGTCGCCGCGCTTATGACACCTGTGACTCCCGGCGCACCGGGTAATCCGGGTGGTCCTGGTTCTCCGATGGCCCCCGGTGGACCAGGTGGCCCGGGCGGACCCGGCAAACCCCTCTGGCCGATTCTTCCTGAACGCCCTGGCTCTCCTTTCGCACCCCGAATAAAAGTTGGTGGGGACTGAACTAAGCGGTTATCGCGGGGATCGTCTGAGGATGGAGACTTGGTTCCGTATGGATCGCACACCATGCGACACGCGCCGAGCATCTCGTACCGCGCGTCTGATCCCGCTGCGCTGACCAAGACCGGGATGAGGATGACCAACACCAGCACCATGACAACGCCCAGCACGCCCGTGGCGATGACCCGCGCTCTCGCGCCCAGCCTCGACAGCACCGGGCGCGCCTCGCGCTGCGACTTGAGCGCAATCTTGCTCCGTGCGTAAAAAATATATACCAAAACAAAAGAGCTAAACTTTAAATTATTAACCCTTATTGAGAGTAAGTTAACTCTCTAAACAAAATATGATGTTATTTCATGAACTTCATCTGAGCGTTCTTAAGTTTGAAGAGAAGAAGAATGAGACTCGATGGAAAGAGAAGTGTGGATGAGAATGCACCGCATCCCTGATATCACACCTGAAGGTGGGAGGGACAGACAACCGTGTGTGTGTGTGTGCGTGTGTGTGTGTGAAAGAGAGAGAGATCATTGAAAAGATTTAAAGTTTCATTCAATAGCAGTTTTGACATTTTATATCTAGAGTTTATACAGATTTTCTATTACGAAATTTTATAGAAATAGGATATTTACCACATTTTGGTTGTTAGTGGAACACACAATATCATATAGGCCTACTACTGTACAATACACCTGTGGTTAATCCGCTAGGACTGTTTGAACTGTTGACTTCACACAGTATATCTAAATTATAAATAATCCTGGGACTGGTTGGTTAGGCAATGAATAAGGTCACTGTATACAATGTAGCCTACAGACTAGAGCTGAAGGCATTGGACATTAAGCAGATTTCTGTCATATGACCCAACACAATATCACCTACTGTCTTCCTTTTCTGATGAACACTGCTAGGACAGTGTAGCAAATAAAAAAAAATATTTCACTTAAGTTATTACTAATCTTCATCAAAGGCATTGTATCATATTGGAGTGGTTTCCCAGACAGGGATTAGCTTAAAACAGGACTAGGCCTTAGTTTAATTAGGAAATATAACTAGTTTTAACAAACATACCTTACTAAAACAAAACAATACTGTGCATTTTGAGGCAAAATAAAGGGCACTGATGTATTTTAAGATATGTTAGTGCATGTTGTTTTCCGTTTGGACGGCTTTTACATTTATTTTAGTCCAGGACTAGTCTAATCCCTGCCCGGGAAACCGCCCCATTATGTTTAAATTCGGAATGAAGTACATCTTCTTAGAGCTCCTCCAGGTCTCCCTTTCCAAACTTCATTGTACAGGTATAATCCAGAGTGATGGAGCACCTAAAGAAGTTCAACACAGTGTCATCTTCAATACTAATATCAATATATCTGAAAGATGCTCTCACTTTTTGGACATTCACTGTGTGTTAATGAGAGAGGAGCCTAATGGCACGATTTATAACAACGACAAAAAAATTGGTGCTAAATTTATTGATGTTGACCATAGTACTGTACATATCCAATAAAATAAATAAATACATAAAACCACACACAAAGGCATTGAATAATATAAAAAAGAAAACTTTGACAGAAAGCAGCAAGTGACAAACTCAGATTATGAGCATTCTCTAATAAGTATAATTTAATGGTTGTTTTAAACAAAGACCCATTAGTAATTTCCGTTATAAGTAATGGTACACTATTCCATAGTTTGGGACAGACTGGCAAAAGCTCCCTTAGTTTTTTTACCCTGAACTGGGAACCTTCAGCAGATTCTGACTAGAGGATCTTAGGCGTCCAGTAGATTTACACATAAAAGCACACTATTAACCCAGATATAGCCTTTACTTAAACAATGAAGTAAACATCACTTAATATTTTGAGTTTTGGATTTAACAAGTATAGTTCATTTAAATTTTAAGCGTACAAAATCAATTAAACTAAAACATTCAAGTACACTGAACTTAAAATGATTAGTTCATGTTGTGAGGAATACCCATAATCCTTTGCGCCTGAATATTTTGATTATTTTCAGCTTTTTCACATAATAAAAACTGATAAAATACTTAATATTTGTTAATAAAGTGTCATATAGGTTTAAGCTTTTATATTATTGATGTTGTTTTGTTGTAAATGATAAATTTGTTAAGTCACCGTTCAGGTGATCAGTGTTTCCGGACATAAAAAACCTGTTCAGAACATTTTAGTGTATTTTTCTCCACAGTATTGACAATGCATGTGAAAAACACAGTTTTGTGTGAGTTTCTATGGAGAAACAAATGTATTCAATGATTGAATGAAAGTCAGTAATGAATTGTGTGTTATACCATTTATAACACCGAAAGTAATATAAAGGATAAAAAAATGGCAGCTTGATTTGTCTGCTACACCAACTAAATGTTCTATGTTAATATAACTTAACCTGTTTAGTTTTACCCTGTGTAAAAACTAATGTTATTTAGTGCAATGGGTTTTCTTGCAAATTTCTAGTAATGTCAATTAATCCAGGTGAGGAGTTTTAAGTCTATTCAACCGTAAAATTGTTACAACTTATATGTTTAAGTAAACTTCACTCAAGTTGTTCAAGTAATCATTACTTAAATTTTTTAGGGCAACAAGTTTGGCAACAACCACCGCACCAAATGGTTCTACACAGGTGCTACATTAAAATGGTTCCCATATGATTACAAGCCAGTGAACCACTTTTAGGCCTCTTAAGCACCGTTTGCTTTTACTGGGGCGGTTTCCCGGTCAGGGCTTATCCTAGTCCCAGACTAATATGCATGTTTGAGCTGCCTTAGTTTAAACACACCTTGTACTAACATATCTTAATATCATTGTCATTGTTTTGTGTCAAGATGCACACCAGTTTTATGTAAGGTATGTTTGTAAAAACTACTTAAATGTCCTAATATAATTAAGGCCTAGTCCAGGATTGATCTAAGCTCTGTCCAGGAAACCGCCCCATTCGTCTTCATGTTACAAAAAAGATGAATAAAGCATTATTTAATAATATTCAAAAAGTGTGTTCTTGCACGTGCGGTCAGAGGTTTGCATAAGAGATCCAATGCTTTCATGTCATGCTCCAACACCTCGTGTATTGTATGTAGCCTGCACAGACAGACACACAGATGCACCAGTGCACACATACACCTATGAGTCAATGAGGACTTGTGTTCTGTCTCGGCCCTTCCAGCTGGCACGCTCTGTGGGCTTACTCAGCGTGATTGGACGATCACTGGTGATCATGAGTCACCTGCCATCTTCAGATGCCCAGCAGTGCTCCAACAGACAAAAAAAAACACCAAACCACTTTTTTTTGCCACTTTCATGGGCTTATGGTATAAAGTTTACACTGGCATTTTGTTGAAAACATTTGACTGACAGAACAGAAATGCAACAAAACAAATTTGATAAAATACAAGATCAAACCAAAAGGTTCAGTGGGAAGCAATATTGTGTTCCTGTAGTAGCTCAATTAGTATTGCATTGCATTAGCCATGCAACAGGCATGGGTTTGAACTCAGAGATTTAATGTACTGAAAATGGCTTTGGATAAAAGTATCTGCCAAATGCATAAACGCAAACATATAAATGTGTCCAAGTCAATGTAAAATGCTCTATATAATATATTCAAATGATTATTTTTAAATAGATACAACACAAAATATACTGTAGTTATTATTTCGAAACAATACAAAACATATAATAAACATAATGAAACATAAATAAAAATTGTAATAAAGTTAATGAAACTTGATAAAAAATAATAAACAGTATGAGTTGCTTGTAGATAGTGTAAGATATAACTTTAAACTTAAAACCATTTAAACAATAAACTGGAACTAAAACGTAAATTTATTGTAAAACTAAAAAAAGATCAATAGAGGTTTTGTTTAGGATAAAAGCATCTGCCAAATCTATAAATGTAGTAAACCCATACACTGTTAGGACGTGTTTGTCCTAAACTAATACTATAATTAAATCCAATAATTAATTTTAAAAAGGTTTTCTTATCACCAATAAGCTGTTTGTTTTTGTCCTACAGTCTCTTGTCGCACAAATTACATTTAAAGCCTTTAATAAGAGAAGATACCGCAAAATTAAACATTGAATAAAATTATTTGTTGATTGAAAATCTGACAGGTCCAGCGGTGCATCAGTCACTGTTGTTCCTGACATATGGATGATTGAGGATTTCTATATCTTGAATAAAACATGTGCGTAGATCCTCACAGCAGACTGACCAGAATCAAGCTTTTCTGAGCGAGGTTAATGAGCTCAACACTGTGCCATCAATCTGCAGTCTATCGTCTGTCATCTTGTGCATGAAATACATATAACAGATGCAGAAATGAAATGAGACTTGGAAAACAACAGCCTTCAGCTAAGCGATAAATGCGGCGCACCTTCACATATGAACTCTATAATTATCCTTTTAAAAAACACATTTGCTTTTTTACTGTTTTACGTTATTGTTTAAAGTTGACAATTTTTCATAACTGTTCTTTTCTTAACTTCTTTTAACAGGTCATAAGTATGAACTCTGACATAAGGTATTTAGTAAAGAAGAAATTTTCCTTATTAATTGTAGCTTTAAGCTTTTTTTAAAGAATTTTTGAGGGATTCTTGAAAGAAATCTTTAACAAAAGAATTTAAATCTGTGTGCATGTCAAGCACACTTTGAACTGTTTGACATGGATATGGATGTGGCTTTAAGAAGGACACTAACCAGACTGCAACATTGTTCACAAATGTTATAAATGTTATTTATAATTTTATTCTATAATTTATTTCCCTTACTTATTATTATTTATTTATTATTATTATTATTATTATTGTTTATTATTATTAATTATACCACGGGTTGACCACGGGTCTGTTGAATGCTGCATTCTGATTGGCTGAGAAATGTTCTATGGGTGTTGATTATTTTTCTGTAAACCGCACACCTATCTTTTCAAATGTCTTAAAAATAGGCACCAGAGCAATGTTTGTGGTAACCGTGGTATAAGGGGAATAATTGACTCCGCTTCGCGTCGTGCCGCATTACCACCTTGGTGTGCATTATTTTCTTATAATTCAATGGCCCGTCGTCAATTATTACTTACTTAATTAATTTATTATTATTATTTGTTTATTATTACTATTATTTCCCTTATTTATTATTATTATCCTTCATTTTTATTTAATCCTGTTTAAGTTTAGCATAAATGCATAAGTCAACCTAAATTATTGCTTACCACACATTTTTGCTTTTGTGATGTAACTTTTTCCGAACAAAACATGATATTAAAGGCGGGGTGCGTGGTTTTTTAAAAAAACACTTTGGAAAAGGCAGTCAGGTCGGCTACCAAAACACAGTTGTAGCCAATCAGCAGTGAAGGGCGTGTATACTAACCGACATTGTTGCTTGGGTTGCATATGTGTGAGGCGGGTCTATCAAAAGAAGGTCCAGTGGCCGGTTGCATAAAACTTAAAGACTAGTCTTAAAAGTTAGTCATGAATTTTTTTCTTCAAGACTGATCATAACTGTTTTAAGTATGTTACATAGAAAGGTAGATTGGTCTAATTTAAATCCAAATAATAAGACTGATTAGCCCTAACTAATTGCTAGTTAGTCAGAATCATTCTTATGACGCAGTCTTAATGTCACGGCTATGTTTATGCAACCGGCCCCTGATTCTATTGTGGCAGGGGCGTCTTTGTTAAGGTGATTTCAAATGTCCACATTGGCTTTCAGAGATCATGCACCCCGCCTTTAAATAAGAAAAAATGCAGAATGTGACTTAATTTTATTCATCCAATTTTTTTATGAAATGTGGAAGTTCCATACAAGAATATAGTTGAACCTAAATTTCTGTAATCAAAATCATGTCAAAATAATTTTTAAGAAAAAGGAACTTATTGCATTTTTATCAAAGATTAAAAAACTACATACACAAAAAAATCTTAAAACCAAGAACATGCATTAGGTAGACATCACCCAAAACCATTCTCTCATTGATGCTCTTATGTCTGAATGAGACCAAATCCTTGCATCCATACTGAGCCATGACCTCCTCGTTCTATTCTACTGCTTCATCTCTCTCCTTTTTTGCTCTAATTGTTTCTATTGTGGTCTTTGTTAAGTTTCTCACTCTACAGGTCTGTGGCACCAGGCCTAAGCCAGAATGGAGAGAGCAGATGAACAGAAAGGAAGAGTAGGTGCGACCGCACCATCACCCCCTCAAAGCATGGCCTCTTGCTGGGCTGCCACTCGTTGCTGCCGAGGGATGATTAACTATAGTTACATAACCAGCCAGATCGTACATAACTACAATATATTTTTACACTATATGCAAGTGTGCTTATGGATTCGGGAAATGAACGAAAACGTCTTTGGCTTGCAACCACAGGGCAAGCCTTGTAACCGTTTGCTTAAAGGACGATGCATAGATCAATCAGCCCCCCCAAAATTGAAGCACATGAACATATAAAACCCGCTAAACGCCACCTCCATCAAAAGTAAGGGGATCGCACAAGTTTTGCATTTGTCATTTGCCCTTTATTTCTTTGCATTAAAATTTGCTCGTTCATTATTATCTACATTTTCTGAATACATAATCAGACACAAGCGAACATCTTTGAGTTTGCTGACAAAGACATATGGGTAGTAGAGAGTGTTGTGGCACAATCGACAAATCTTTCAGTTTACCAATTCTAATCAATAGATTTAGTCTAGTATGGATTAATTACTTTGCAAACTCCCCAGACAGCAAGAAAACAAAGTATTGAATAACCTTGATAAAACATGGATTTGTCACCATGGTAACAAGATCATTTTCTGAGCACATCTGCACTCACATAATAATGGTACACTGTAAAAAAATTCTGTAGAAAATACAGTGTTACTTGCAGCTGTTTGCCAGTAACTTACTGTAGATTTAAATTTATATTATTTACTAGCAACATTTTGGTCAAAGCTAAATGAACATTAAACATTTACATTAGGTCTTTACAGAGTAAAACTAAAATAACAGCATCAAGCAAAGCATTCTGGGAAACAAAATCTGAAGGAAAAACAGAAAAATGTTAATGATGATTTTTGGTTCCCAGAATGCTTTGCATGAGGCTGTTATTGTATAGTTTTATTCTGTAAAGATAAAGGCTTGTTAATATTTAATATTTATTTAACTCTGAACAAACTCTTGCCAGTAAACAACATACATTTAAAGTAAGTTACAGTAAGTTACAAACAGCTGCAAGTAAGACTGTAATTTGTACTGAATTTTTTTACAGTGTACATGAAGGTATAAAAGTTCACTGGGGTGGTACCTTTTCAAAAAAGTAATTTTTTATTTCTAAAATGTACATATTGGTACCTATAAGGCAGTGGTTGCCAACCTTTTTCACTTCAAGGCACCCTAGTTGCTCACAACAATATTTGAAGGCCCCCCCACTCACTCATTTTTTCCACATTAAATAAATTAGAACTTGGAATGAGTAGACAGATGTATATTCTTTACTAAAATGGCATTTTTTTTGCTTGTTTTAGTTTATTTTAATGCTTGTTTTGTCCAATTTTTAAAAAATTTAAGGCATCTTGAGGCCCCCTTGGAAATCTGCTGAGGACCCCTGTGGGCCCTAACCCCCTTGTTGGGAAACACTGCTCTACACGTTGGTACCTAAATCATACATATTAGGACCTTCTTAAAATGTACTGCCCCAATAAAATAAAGGTACCTACCTTTTTTCTGAGAGTGTGGTTAGCATTTCTTCATTTTCCACACATTTTTATTGGTAACATTTTACACACATTTATCAGTAAATTTGTATTCATTAACATTAGTTAATGCATTAGCTAACATAAATTATGAACAATACAGCATTCTCATCCAATCAATATTTTTATTAAAATCAGAACCATGTCTCAGTATCCAAAGGTTACAGTAACAAGGAACCCAAACTTCATCTGGTGACAGAAACAGAAAATAAACTATGGAAGAAACCAGTCTTAGTCAGGTCTCCTCAACTTAAATTTTATACATTTCATACATTTTTATGAGTATGTGTGTTTCTTGGGTTCAATTTTAAACCCATGACTTTATGTACTGCTAATGCAATGCTCTACCACTGAGCTACACAGGAGCTTCACAGTGCCATGCTGCATCATTAAGTGACTATATATATATTCAAGATGCCTACCATATCCAGCATAAGTGATGCCCAGCGGATGTCTGACCAGTGACCACTGACCGCTTCCTTTTAATAAATTTTTTTATTCTTATTTATTCTTATTAAGGATAATTCCGGTATTTAATACTTTGGGTCTCATTTCTGGTTTGTTTTGGATGAACTACAGTGATGGACACTGAAATTTTGACAGTGGGTCGTGTCTTGACTTTTTGACTCGTTTAGAAGCGTCTCTTGACTGCTTCAGAATGAAAGTCAAGGGCCATGCACAAACATAAAATTTTACAAAATGCTAAATAAAACATGACAGAAACTGTATTTTGCTACACTACTTGTTTTTAATCATCAACGAACACCACGAACCACTCGGTGAGTAGCTCAGTTTTGAAAATGAATGTTAAGTGTTGTTTTAATGACATGTTTGTGCATGGCCCTTGACTTCAATTCTGAAGCAGTCAAGAGACGCTTCTAAACGAGTCAAAAACTCAAGACACAACCCATAGTCAAAATTTCAGTGTCCATGTAGTTCATCCAAAACAAACAAAAAGTGTTAAATACCGGAATTATCCTTTAACTTATACCATGGGGCGGAATGCTTCATTCTGATTGGTTGAGAAATGTTCCATGGGTATTGATTATTTTTCTGTAAACCACACACAACACACCTAACCTGTAAAATGTCTTAAAAAGAGGCACCAGAGCAATGTTTGTGGTAACAGTGGTATAAGTAAGGAATAATGTAGAGGCAGCCGGTAGTTATCGGGAAATAAGCCCCGACAGTGTGATCAGGACCCGACGCGAAGCGGAGGGTCTTGTATCACACTGAAGGGGCTTATTTTCCCGATAACTACCGGCTGCCTCTACATTATCCCGCTTATTACATGGCTACTTGTCACATAAGAAAAAAAACGGACATAAATATGAATTTGAAACATTTTATTGGCGTATTTGTTTTAAATTAACATTTTTATCCTTCCGCGAAACTTTGCACAGATGCATAAAATGATCTCTAGGTTTTTCCTCCCAAGGACTTTATTCCTAAAGGGTTTTTCTCCTAGGAGTTTTTTTCAACCTCTTGGGAGTCAGCTGACATTAGCTTAACTTAGAACTCTCTTTTATACGTTACATCCTTACTCGGCTCACTAGTAGTACGGTTTAATCTTAGCAGTGTACTTTGGTATCTGAGATACTGTCTTTATGCAGCTCTTTATGCAGCTGAAGGAGAGGTAATGAAAAACAATAAACATCTTTATCAACAACTTGTTGTGAGTTTTGCATCTATGGCCACTGGAGTTGTTTGCAGTTATGTAATGGGTAATCATGCTCAGAGACCCTACTGGGTGTTAGCTGCTCAGGACTGGCACACGTTCTCACCATGTCTCTCTCCTTCTGTTGTCCATGACACAGGAGAAGCATTGCTAATCTGCCACAAACAGAGCAACAGATACTCTTAAATAGATGAAGGTTATATACGGTATAGAAAAACATGTACAGAGAATAACAGAGAAAGCTTTAATCTAGCAACGGGCATTAAAACCCATGCACTTTTGTTCTGCTCAATGAATTGGTCTTTAACATTTTTGTGCCTTGTATGGAAGAAATTTCCATGACAAAGTCTGAGCCCACAGATTACAGATTTATTTTCGTCCAAAGTCTGGTTGAGATTCCAAAATGAGCATTCTGAGCACATCCAGTCTTTTATTCTGCTACAAGATCAATGGGAAACATATGAGCGGCTCAAATTGCAATGCGAGTTCGCAAAAACACTACGCACCATTACACACTTGAGTGTGAGGCTGAGGTGCCAGTTTTTTGAAACCCAGTGAACAATAGAGCTTCTGATTGCGATTTTGCTTTTCGTGACTGTTTGTTAGAGGGCTCATTCCCATAATGGCAAGAGTCTGACTAAATGCACGGCTTAATTGTAATGTTTAAAGAAACCATGCTGAGAATGGGAATGAAAGCAAAAGAGTGACTAAAAGGTGAGAAAGAATGATGAATGATGGGGGTTGAGACATCGTCTGGAGTTTTTGCAGGGTTTTAACATTTTCATACACGTATGAAACGATTTCGACTTGGTTGCACATGGGCCGTATGTGCTGCAAGTTTACATTACAATAGAAAAAAAATGATTCTATACAATGGAAAACTGCTGCGTACATTCTTACAATAAATTATACGTTAACTAACAAATATCTTGTGGGCTAATGTGTATGATTTCAAACCGTTGCGTTTCTGAATCAAACATTAAAGGGATAGTTTACAAAAACCTGTATAAATTTGTCATTATTCTGTTGAAATACTGTGAAAGTCAATGGTGTTCCAAAACTATTTGGTTACAAACATTCCTAAAAATATCTTCCTTTGTGTTCATCAGAACAATGACAAATTTATACAGGTTTGGCAGAATTTAAGAGTAAGTAAATGATGACAGAATTGTCGTTTTCATAGATGTTTTTGAAAATGTAATATTTTTTTGCAGAAATATACACTGTACAGAAGTCTTAGTCCAACATGCTACCATTAGATTTGTTGTTTTTGCAATTGTATAGTAATCATATATCATTATTTCTCAGTTTCTTAATTAGAATACAACCAGAAAATACAGGAAATGCATATGTAGTATTGGAAACAAAAAGTATAAGCTGAAGTGTGAAGTATTTAGGATAAACTCCCCTTTCACTTGAGCAATAGCAGGAAACGGCAGGATCTCTTAAACCTAAATGAAATTAAATCCTAATTTCTAATTCTAACTGAATGACTTCAGGACTTCAGTCTCCTCAAAAAAGCTCAAGATGTGTTTCGGTCCAAGAGAGGTCACACTAAATGCTGACTAATGCCTGAAGAAGACATTTAGTCCTGAAACTTGTTTTGTTTTTAATTTTGTGTACATATTTCCTGTGTGTATCTTAAAAAAAGAGTGAAAAATAAATACGGATGGACATTAAAGGGGACAGAGAATGAAAAACCATTTTTACCTTGTCTTTGTTGAATAATGGTAGTCTACCCACATTCACAAACATACAAAAAGTTCTAAACATGCTAAACATCTCAGTCTCATAGAAATTCCTCTTTTAGAAATGTCAGCCAGAAAAAAGCCCAATCTGAAAAACTGATGCTTATGACATCACAGGCATCTAACTGCCCCTCCACTTTAAAATAATTGGCTACATTTTTTGAGTGGCAGCAAAGTCAGCCAATCAGTAATGAGATTGCAAGTTAAGCCAGTAGGGGGAGCCAAATAGGTGCAAAACCACTTGTTTAAAATCTCCCACCCTAATAGAGCTATCTGAGAGAGGTTTTTAGGAAGCTTCTAAGGCATTACAGACCCAAACAAAACATTTTTTGTCAACATGTCACATCAAAGAACAAGGATAAATACTCCGTTCAATCATTCTATGTCACCTTTAAAACTTTGCGAAAACAACAAAGCTGGTGATGGTGGCCTAAGACTTTTGCACAGTAGGTTACTGTATATATATATATATATATATATATATATATATATATATATATATATATATATATATATATATATATATATATATATATATATATATATATGGGCCATTCTACCAAATTGGTGCAAATTGACACTTCAAAACTTCTTGAAAAAAGGGTGTTTTTTCCTTCAAGCTTTGTAGTCATAAACATAGTAGAACATCTAAGGAACACTAATCTACTGATTGGACACTTTAGTTTCCTAGCATGTTTTTATACCGTTTCGAAATGTTTTCTCTGTCCCAAAATTTGTCACTACCGAAACACAACAACATTTGATATAAAAATTTGGTTTTTAATAGCCTATTCTGATTTTCTTTACATTAACCTTCTAAATATATTTTTTACATTTTTTTAAAAACAGTGTCATGGTTATATTGATTAGAAATATTATTTTAACAAAACTATAAGAGTGGTTCATCAAATTAAATGCATTTTGAAAGCAATATTTCTCTGTAATTGCCATACATGCACTGATACCGTTTTCAAATTCAAGGATTCATGAGTTTAAATTTTTATCTAACTAAATAAAATTATGTCATCTTTTCTGATAACAAAACCTATTTTATTTTTCCAGATCATTATTTGTTTCGGTCATGACCTCAAATGCTCGGTAGTGACGACCATATTGGATTGTCCATATTTTGTGTAAAAAAAAGTCAGTTAGTCAAAAATGGTTGGCATTATGCAGTCAAAACATACAGCACAACACACATAAAAGCACTTTGCACTGAAATTACGCTGAAGAGATGGCAGATAGTTCAGACCTTGAAGGGATACAAGATGCTGTGTTGATTTTCACATCTCTTGAGAAAAAGATGACAATGTATGTCCATATAAAACTTCAGGCCCACAGTATAAACTACAGAATTTGGTGTGTGTGCACCCATGTCCATCTGTAATGTTGGTGTACACATGTGTGCCTGTTTTTCCATTACACATTCTAACTTCTCTAAACCTCCTTAACTGATTCTCTTGTTGCTGAGTTTGACTTTTTTGAGTTTGAAGTAAACTTAATTTTTTATTTGATTTGAGGTAGGTTGAATACATTTTCATATAAAAGAACTAGTGATAGACCGATATATCGGCCGATTTTTGCGAGTTTTATTTGCATTGGCCGATTAGTGGCTGCTGTGTTCACAGAGTTTTTCCGGCATTATTTACATACAGAAATATAGTTTTTTAAGTTCAATAAATGTTACTTTTTTAAATGGAGACTTATAAAAATGACACGATGATGCCAAATGTTACAAGTAAACTAAGTGAGAAAAAGAAGTATCGGCTCAAGAAAATAGGCTCTCTCAGTCTGTCCGCTCTACTTTCATCTTTCCGTCTTTGCATGTTGGTGATTCCTCTCTCTCTGTAGCTATCTCTACAAATTAACCAAAGATATTTACATTTACATTATTAGTGTGAGCCTGCCCTGTCTACACTTAACAATGACATGTCAATTTACAATGATACTGATAAGTGCTATCTGTTATGTCATTTATATAAAGCAATCAGTCAAAGTCCCACTAAATTAGCGCAGAAAGTTTTCCTAGAGACCAGAGGTAGAATCATATAGCCTTCATTTATATCAATAATGAGTCAAGCTTCTACTGTAAGAAATTAATTAAATTAATCTGGCCTAGTTCATTTTATCTTAGTTTGTAGTCCTAGTCAAATCACGTACAACATTACAGAAATATGACTAACAAATTATTTGTACTGAAAAAGAATATATGTGCACTTGAAAGTTTCTATTTATTTATTAAAATAAAGAAATAAGTGTCATTTTGTCACTACCGAAACAATCACGTCACAACCGAAATGTCAACAAATGTTTCGGTTGTGACTGTTTCGGTAGTGACGATTTAAGCTAACTTTGATCCTACTGCTAAGATACTAATCAGTAAGTAGTTAGCTAGCACAGTTCTCAACATTGAAACATGAGTAAAACCTAAATGACCAGTAGAAAAAATCAAAAAAACTTAATTAATCATTGAAAACGTGTGATCGGTAGTGACATTCATAAATGTCACACACTGATTTCCAAACTTTTGATCACATTTACTTCAAAACCATGGGACTGATCTACTCACCATGTCACCACAAGGGAGAGAGGCACAGACAAAGTTTCTGGTTCAAAATGGAGGGGAGTGGCTTAAAGCATTATTATATTATTGACCAAACTATGCAATGTTTCGGTAGTGACGTGAAAATGCGGGACACTGTTTTTTTTACATGATTTTACATGATTTTTACTGAAAATATCCAATAAATATATTTTTGGTTTTAATTAACAAAAGTATTCAAAAAATTATTTCATATTTTTTTTCCTATGTTGAAATTCAGACCTTGGGGTTTGGGACAACCACCTCTCAATTGAAAGCACCATATAAATGATGATATTTTATATATAAAGCCTGCCGCTACCTCAAATATTACTTTGGGTTTTGATTGGTATTTGCTTATATTTTTTTATTATCAAACATTTTCCTACATTATTGCTTTTTAAATTAGTTTTTTGGTTCCGGGACAGCAATTTGCACGAATTCGGTAGAATGGCCCATATATATATATATATATATATGAAGAGTTTGGTTCCAAAACGCAATAAATCCATTTTGACTAAAAATGTGTTTTCTATACCAAGAAAGTGACAAGATGAAAACCACTATTTTCTGTTACAAACTTTCACATAGCATATTTAGGTTATAAAAAAATAAATTCAAACCATAACTTGATTTTCAAAGATCTATTATCAAAACGAATTATTTTTTCCACAAAATGCAATAAATCCATGACAAGTTTTTTTTTCAAAATGCTATAAATCTATTGAATCAATATATAAATGTTTGTTCATCTTTGCCATGTTATATTCATTTAGTTGACTAGTGGTATACACTGATTAAAAAAACATTAATGGCATTAATCAAAACACTTACTTTGTCATATTAACTTGACGTTGACATGTTATACTTGACGTCGTCGCTGAACTTTTTTTGACAGCAATCAGCTGTAAAATGTTTTGGTCCTGCTCGATTTTCGTTGATTTCAAGTAAAATAATGGAAAGTTTTTTATAAGATCTCCTGGGGTCAATGTGTTAGCATGAGAGCAACTTGATGCTGTCGGGAGAACATGCGGTCGGCTCCATAGTGCCTCTCACGTAAATTATTAGATGTTGATGGCTTACATTTCTTTCCCGTCACAGAAAACCGTCACAGGTTTATCAATGCCATTAAAGTATTATTTTGCTTTTGTTTGTTTGTTGATCACGAAGTACAAAGTAGATGAGGAAAACTAGGATGCTGTGTATTCAACGTGCCGCCATTGTTTGTTTACATTGCGTGAATGGTGCGCTGTAATATGTGGAGCGGATTTATTGCGTTCTGTAGAAAAGCAGGAGTGCCGTATATCGCGTTTTGGGAAAAAAGGGAAAAAAGATGACAGAATAACATGGCGGATATTGGATTTTGCGAAAAATTAAGAATTTACTTTTAAATACTATACTGATTTTGGCAGTAACTCATTTTTTTTTTCAAAAATGCCGTTTATCGCGTTTTGGAACCAAACTCTTCATATATTGTTTGATGTCACCTACAGACAGAATTTGAAGTGTGTTTGTGGGAGCTTGGGTGGGGTTTTATTGTAAGTTACTTTGGTATGATGATAACATAAATGTAAACATGTTCATTAGAAGAACTGAAAGGTGCAGAACATCGTGTCTCGCAGCACACTGATCTGTGAGCAGCGGGCAGATTACATCTCTGCCTCTGCTGTCACTCCCTGTTAAGATAAGCGCATCAAGATCAATCAGCGAGAGGCAAAGACAAGCAGCATTTAGAGACTTCCGTCAAGAGCAAAGACAAAGACGACGGGTGGTACAAACAAGATGCCGCTTAATTAAAAAGTCAGCTCTACCTCACCATCACTAACACAGTGTGACAGAGGGCAGAGACAGTAGATCAGGCCTCGAACTCCTTTAACTTGCAAGTGGATCTCAAAAACAGAAAACAAATAAATGGATAAAATAGGAGGTTTTTAGAAATGAGGTACCTGTGAAGATGACCATTAGTGGCCATCTTGAAATCCTCCCTGAGTAACTTTAGCTCCAATATACTTTTAGAGCACCAATTATACAATTCACGATTTTACATTTCCTTTGGTTTGTATTAGTACATGTTGACAATATGCAAAAGATAAAGTTGACAATGACGCAAATTATCGTTTCCAACGTAAATCTCTTTTCTTGGACTACAACAAACACAAGGATTGTAGGCAATAGTAGACCTGTTGACATGGACACGACGGTCATTATCATAATTCGGCCCGCTACTGACTCTCAGCCTGTAAGTAGTCAATGTTTTCATATTTAAAGAATTTATTACTGACTAAATCATGATTCAAACACGAGTTTTGAGCAGTGCAGAGTAGCGCTTGCTATTTGTCGTTTCTACAACAAATGCAGACATGGTTTTATGTTTTAGTATCCTTAGCTTACCAATCTTTTACGTCCTGCTCAAGCCACGCGGGCAAAGTTGATTGATCAGCTTGGTCATCTGCATTTTCTGGATCAGATTCAACTCTTATTGATAAAGACGATGGCTGCGTCCAAAACCGAAGGCAGCTGACTTGTTGCCTCGCTGCCTCGTGACCTTAGCGGCATGAAGGCAGCTCCTGGAAATGCATTCGGAATGGAATTTGGTTTGAAATCAGAGAGCGCCTTTGTGATAACAAATCCTATATTTGAAAACTGCAATACTAATTAATTTCTCACTAGAAATGCAATCAAATGTGTAAAAAGTGAAAATATAACCTTATTTAGACTAGAATTTGTGATACAACAACTTAATTGGCTGCCATTCTTTTTTTACTCGACCAGGCTTGACCAATCACATTCCCCGCGCACACACATGCATAGCATTGTGGGACAAGACAATGAAGGTATCACAGGAGTCAGGATGTAAACCAAACACTGAATTCGGATGTGCCTTGATGTCTTTCTGTCTTAAAATGCATGCATCTGAATGCAGCATTTTAGAGATTTAGAACGCAGACGATATTAAATGTCCCGTTCTTTCTGATCCCATTTTCAAACTTTAGTTAGTGTGTAATGTTGCTGTTAGAGCATAAATAATACCTGCAAAATTATAAAGCTCAGATTTCACTGCTAGGCGATATATTTTCTTTAACAGAAGTCCCCTTTTAAAGCCTACAGCGAATGGCCAGTTTGGACAACAGCCCTCTACTTCCTGCTTTAATGTCGTCAAAATAAGAGTTTCTGACTAAACTCCGCCCACAGGAATACATCAGTTACCAGCTAAGCTCAAACAGCACTGCTAAGCTAAGCTGCTGTCGAATTACAACTCACTAAACAAACTACACAATCAGAACTCGTTATGTATTTCTAAAAGAGGGACTTCATAGAACAAGGAAGACATCAGCCTGTTTTGCGGACAGTGAAAACAGCGCTATACAGATAAGTAAATTGTGTGAAAAATAATGCCTTTTTTTACACGTGAAACATGAACACGTTATTTGCGCACTGTAAACACAATCATAAAGCTTCAAAAACAGGAAAAACAGGACATATAGCTCCTGTAAGCATTGTGAGTTAATCTTCCAAACATGGTAAGGAGCACCATATTCCCGCCTGACGTCAGAGGTGTTCAGGCCAATCTCAACGTTCTTATTAGCTGGCCAATCGGAGGACACTGCGCTTTTCAGAACAATGAGCTTTGTACAAAATCAATGCGTTTCAGGGAGGCACGGCATAGAGAAGCAACAATAATGTACATGTGGAAAATGTGTTTTTTGAAACATAAACCACACAAACACATTGTATTACACCAAATACACATTTTTAGAAACGTAATAGGTGCTCTTTAATAGACTACATCCAAAACTAAGAATACATTTTAAAACCATACGTCAGATGATCACTAAAATCAATGAAAGGATTCTCTGATTTAAAACAAAAATTGTATTTAATAAAATTGACAAAAATATATTTTTGCACATTCTAGGCCGAGCGTGACTCCTTACTTAATATAACATAGCTTTGATCTATTTGCGATTTTTGTCACAACATAATCCCAATAGTTACATTTGTGTTATTTCATAGTTTGATTAGTTTAATGTTGTTAGAAATGTTAAAAACAATAATAAAAAATTCATCCTAATCTTTTGAACGGAAACTTTTGAACGGAAGTGAATATCTAATAATAATAATAATAATAATAATAATATTTTGTTCTTTGTTTTAACAGTATTAGTTAACTTTAAAGTATATAAGTCCTCATAAACCACTGAACATTTTTCAAAATAGTTTTTAAAACTTCTGAAATATAATGTTCTCTATAAGAACCCATCTTAACCAATTAAATCTTTTTAGCTCATTAATAATAAAAAAAAAAACACTAAAAAAGAGAGCATTTTGACTGCACAGTTGCAGTGTATTTGTGTGTAAGGGGATTTAAAAACAAGTGTGATCTTATAAATCGGTGGAAGTGTGACCTCTAGTGGTGAGAAGCCTTCACAGCTACATTGCATAATACATTTCTTTCATCCCTTCAAACATCAATGCACAAAATTAGTGAATCTATATTGTATCATAACAGTCATATAATGAATCTGAAATGTACATACATAAATGTTGCATCTTACTCTGATTTATGAATGCATTTATAAATACAACAATGGCTAAAAAGTTTTAAAAAGTACAGCACTGAAACAAAACCATGTTTTGTAGAATGCCCATTACTTTCATTTTACTGTCCTGACACATTGCACTGACAAACATAGAGAAATACATATATATAAAATACATCTACAAGATCTCTGAAATGTTCAGAACATTTTACCAAAAATCTGTAATTATTTCATTGTTAAAAAGCATGAGCAGTAATCTGTGTTTTTTTTCCTACCTTATGGATTTTTGTGTTATCAATCATTTAATAGTATGCACACTAGTTTATCTAAAAGGCATCGGTTATTCTGTAGCATGGCGTAGATTAGTGTCCATCAATGCACAAGTGACTACATGACCAAAATGTGGCCAAAAATTAAGGCATCAAGTGAGAACACATTTAGCTCTCTCGGCAGTCAGGTCATCATTAGTTGAGGGAAGTGAACTGGTCATGAGTACTGCTGGGTGAATTTCTGATGAAATTCCTTTAGTTTGTTTAGCATAATTTTAAGTTTGTCTTTTGGTGGTAAGATGGTCATCCTGTTAAACAAAGAACATAAAACAATCATTCAAGTTTTCAATAAAAAATGCTCATTAAATGTAATTTACACATGACTTTAAGAGTAAAAGCAGTTCGAGCAGTAAAGAAAATTTTGTCATTATTTTCTCACCCACATTTTACAGAACCCACAGTCTGTCACTTTTGTCAGAACGACATGAGGGTACATAAATGTGACCCAGTGTGTTAAAACCAAGCTAAAGTTTTTTTGTAAAGAACATTCTGTGAAAATATAACCTTGATATCTTTACTACTGACAGAGAAAGGCCATGTCAATGATTGAAATCAAACTTTGATGCTCCTAGACTTTAACCTGGATTTCATAGACAGGGTCACAAATGACAATGATGTCTAATGCACTATAGCTGTGAGGTTAATAAAAAAAATCCAAAATCACGCACCTGAAGTGATATGTGCCATCTTTTTGACCGAATCCACTGCCGGGAACAAGACATATTCCTGTTTCTTCTAAAAGTGTCATACAATAGAACATGTCTGGAGCCTGACCCTTTGCCTGAGACGTAAGGAAGGACAAAAAATAAGACAAGCCATAAAAAAGAAAGACGACATCTACATATGACAAACACCAACCTTGGCTTCACTGATGGCACGTTCAGGTAATGCAATGCGGGGAAAGGAATACATGGCTCCCTGCACCGGGTTACAGCTGATGCCTGGCACTGTGTTCAGAATCTCCTCTGTAAGTTTGGCTTTTTCAGCCAAGTTACTCAGCACGGCTGTTCTCTCCTTGATAAAAAAGTAAGCATTTTTGTTAAACATTGTACAGCTGTGCTGCATTTATGTTATCGGTTGACCAATCCAGTAAGCTTTTCTTTCATGTTATACAGTATTTAGAAATATGAGGTCACCTTGATAAACATGGGGTAAGAGGGCTCTCCAGGTTGAGGTGGGTTGACCACCAGGTCCATGAGGGCTTGTCCAGGTGCAGGTGGGCACAGGCGTACTGATACCAGCTTGGTGAGTTGAGCCTTTACCTCTGGTTCCATGTTGATGACCTCCATGTACCCTCCTCGGAAACCACACCTGTAGGAGAGGGTTCACTTGTTTAGATGAAAAAAGATAAAGATGTTTGAAAAATAATACTATACCTGATGGATGTGCACTTACTCTCCCATGTAGCACTTAGAGGTGGAGTGAAATGATACAAGCTCGACGGTGTTTGAATACTCGGGACCCATCTCAAACAACACTTTCTTAAAAGAGTGAAACTCACATCCCTCTGCATACACATTGTCCTGATACACCTGAGAGAGTCAAACACATTAGGAGAAATGTTAAAGGTGAAAAAATTTAAAAACATTGCCTACTACTCAACACAAAAACATGCACTTATTTATCAGCAGATGCTACATTTAATAATGTGCTTCGTAAATAAAAACACATACTTACATACATAGCATGTATATTTATAGCATGCACTACAGTATTATTATACATACATACATACATACATACATATATAGATCCATACATACATACATACATACATGCATGCATGCATCCATACATCCATGCATCCATACATACATACAAACATACATGCACTACTGTATTATTATACATACATACTTATAAACATACACACATCAATCTATCCATCCATACATACATACATACATACATACATGCATCCATGCATCCATACATTCATCCATCCATACATACATACACACATACATGCATGCATGCATACATCCATACATGCATCCATACATGCATCCATCCATCCATACATACCTCCATACATACATACCTCCATACATACATACATACCTCCATCCATACATACATACCTCCATACATACATACATACATACATACATACATATATACATCCATCCATACATACAACCATCCATCCATACATACATACATACATACTTGCCTCCATACATACATACATACATACATACCTCCATCCATCCATCCATACATACATACATACATACATACCTCCATCCATCCATCCATACATACATACATGCATACCTCCATCCATCCATACATACATACATTCCTCCATCCATACATACATACCTCCATCCATACATATATACATCCATCCATACAAACAACCATCCATCCATACATACATACATACATACATACTGTACATACATACATACATACCTCCATACATACATGCACTACTGTATTATTATACATACATACATACATATAAATATACATACATCAATCTATCCATCCATCCATCCATACATACATACTTGCCTCCATACATACATACCTCCATCCATCCATCCATACATACATACCTCCATCCATCCATCTATACCTCCATTCATCCATCCATACATCCATCCATACATACACACACACACACACACACACACACACACACACACACACACACACACACACACACACACACACACACACACACACACATTACTTAGCAATGTTCCTGTTTTCAATCCTAAGGAACACACATACGTGTACTGTTAAAGTGTTTAGCTTAAATGTTGTGTGAACCGCTTCGAATAATAGCGTCTGGCAAAGGTATAAAAAGAATGTGAAATGTAAAAGTGATGTGATCGCCAATTATGGTAACCCATATTTGAAATGTGACCTCTGCATTTATCCCATCCCAGTGAGTAATGAACACATACACAGCAAGTCGTGAATACACACCCGGAGCTGGGCAGCTTTCATCTGGGTTAAAGGTGCCTTGCTCAAGGGCACCTGCCTGCCATGAGAATTAAACCGACAACATTGGGGTTACGACTGCCCCATATTGTAAAACAATAGATAGAAAAAGGAAGAAAGAATTACGAAAAACTGGAATATTATGCAATACATGAGGTTACAGAATACATGGTATTGCACATTTTCCATGAAATGTACGCAATAGTACAGTATCTTTATAAAATGACCTCAATGTTTTCTTACCTCATCAGCCATGAGGAAAAGATTTTCTTTGGCTACAAATCGAATTACATCTTCAATACACTGTCTGCTTTGTACTTGACCTATTAAAAGAAAAAGAAAATGGACCCATATTAAACGTCTATTAGGCATATGCAAATCTTATATTGTATTTTTGCAGAGAAAATCTTTCTGATGTGAATTATTTAGGTATCAAAAGATTGCATAATCAGCATATAATTCACAGATCACCTATTAAATCTGGCAGACTACCGTATATTCATTGTTAAAGGATTTTAATGGTTGACCAGTAGGGTTGCCGGGGTTGATAATGCACAGTACACGGGGGTTGCAATACTCTCTGGCAGCCTGTAGAGAGCGCTGTAACTCACTAATGTCCAGACTCCAGCACTTTTCCTCATTCAGGTAGTAATTCACCTGAACAGCTCCTAACTCAGCTATAGCAGCCGAATACAGAGGATACTGAGGAATAGAGATCATGACTCCGGTCCGGGTACGATTCTCCCCAGCAGTCAGTAGCTTCAGTACAGTCTGAGACACAAGACATAAAAAATATGAGCTCTAGAGTCATTGAAATCCTTAAAGGAAATCTAAAAAAATGACATCAAACTACAGTACTCCCCACTAGACACAATATAATGTTTTTTGAAAAACCAATACAATCTTTCATCATTAAGTAATCAGTAACAGTAAGAGCGTGATCAGAGATATAAATCATATAGTAAGTGAACTCATAGCACAATAGCTAACTGGTGGACTGCTCTTTTTTGACAGACTCAAGCAGGTTTACTTTATGTACACGTGTTAAGTGTACATAGAAGTGTTTGTCATTTGAGTAACATACTGCAATGCCGTCACTGGCTCCTGTTGTGAGGTAGATATTATCAGGGTCAGAAGACACTCCACCATCCCGACGTTTGATGTAGTTTGCAATGTCATGCCTTACACAATCAATGCCCTGACTTGTTGTGTATGCGCCTGGGGAAAGAACAGAACAAATAAAGAAGGTGAGAAGTTGAAAAGATTAAAACAGATTAGAAAGGGATCAAATAAAGACTGATATTACATACTTTGTAAGGATGGCTATGTTATACTAATATATTAAAATTTTATTGAACACACACATACTTACTGTTAACATGAATATTTACTAAATAGATTTAAACTTGGGAACCACTGACGTTAATGACGTTTTATGTCATTCTATGGAAAACTTTATTTCAATTAAGTATTTTATCATTCCTATAAGCCTATTAATGCATTTTTGTTTGATGCCTAATTTCACTTTTCCGCAAACAATATTTTGAATTCAAACAATACGGAGGACCCCCAATAATACCACCACAGACTCCCTGTTGAAGACCCATGATGTACCACTGTACTTTAATCAGTAACATCACTGAGCAGAGATGTAGAGAAAATGGTAAATATTTTATTGCTGTAACAGGTCACTATTTAACCACCCTTTTAACCAATGTCATCACATTTTAGCATCTGCAGTTCAACATAAAATCAAAACCGGGCTCATTTCTTTTTTTAATATACATTAAAGATCAGGAGTGATTCTGTTTAGAAATAACATACCCAGTCAGCTAGTCGAATACACAAACAACATACCAATGCTGTTCCCTCCACATGCCTCCAAAATACGCCTCGCTCGGTTTTTGACATCCTCTGGAAACTTGTTGTCATCAAGTAATTTGGGATAAACACACAACGCCATCACCTAAAAAAAAAAAAAAAACACTGTTAACTCATTCCCCATCGGCCTTTTTTTGCCAGGAAAATTTTCTTCTAAAAATATCTAAACATACAAATATATCAAATGAAAGAACAGACCCTCTACTTTCAAACAAACAATAAACAAACAAACCGGGAAATTTTTTTTCACCCTATCTATATTTTTTTCTCTGCTTATAAACTTTTTAGCAAAAAGCTGAAATAATAGCATTTTTGTGAAGGAATTTTGTTAGAGATCAGATTCAGAATGATTATCAAAACATACACGCAGTGTTAACTTTAAAAAAATTTATAAATTGGGTAATCTAGTGGATAATCACGGTATTACAGATAAGCATAAAAACTAACCAGGAACACGTTTTTTCCATGCAAATGTTTTCTTTTCATTGACGAGATAACTCGTCAATGGCGGGGAAAGAGTTAAGGCTACCGAACGCAGACCTTTTTGGCCAAAATGGCAAGTTCAAATAATAACATAAAATATAAAAAATGACTATGCTCAGTCTGTAATGATCGCATTTGTGTTTTCTTCTAAAAGGGGAACACTTAATATGTTTCTGGGATATCCAAAGTGAAAATTCTTTAGAATTGAGACTTTGGTTAATGCGTGCAAACAGTAAAATGTGCAGTGATGCTGCAAGCAATGAGCAACTTATTCAGTGGAAATGACTTGAGCAGATAATTCATTGACACTCTTAGTCAGCAAAATAACAGAAGAGTCAGCTACCTGTCGGAAGAAAGTGATTGGCTGTTGACCCATCGCGTGAGCATCTCCGATATTCGCTTTAATGACCTCTTCAAAAGGCTTCTTGACCCCCTGCAATACAGGATTAATAGTTAAATTATTTATATATAATAAAAAATAGACCAAAAGATGATACAATGATATTTAGCACAGATGCGCTTTAAAGCCCCCCTGATGTAAAAAATGCACTTTTAAATGTGTTTCTAGCAGAAAATGATCCATCTATTGTTCTTTGTGTAATCTAAACCGCAACAGTCACACAAAACAGGCTGTTGCGGATCCCCTATCAATGTGATGTCACATTGATTACGCCCCAACCATAACCGCTCACAGATTGAGCCTTATGAGCGTGTAGTTCAACCTTCTGCCAGAGACACATTTTTTGATGTAGTCCAAAGCACATGTGTAAGAGCTTTACCCCTTATTTTGCATACAGGGAGCTTTCTTTGCATTTAAAGAGACACACACAAAAACAGTGTGTTTTTCATTCCAGCCACAAATGCCACGTTTAACATTGTATAATAAAAGATATGTGTATTTTGAGCTAAACATTATAGATACATTCTGGGGATACCAGAGACTATTTTTATATTCCTAAAAACACCTAGGTTAGCGGCCCTTTAAAAGAACACACAGACAGAAAATTTTATATTTGATAGTTGGATGCAATTACACAACCTAATTATATTCAGACATGACAGGGAAAAATGTAACATACAAACTGGAATGTTATAATAGTGGTGTTCAAAGTGGTGTCTAAGTAAAAAAGCTTCAGTTTTGCAACCTTGCAACCATTTTTGACAGCATGCATTCTTTGCACTGTTTGTGTAGACTCGGATGATCCATGTATCCCTGCATGATTTGAACATTTTCCAGAGAACATCTTTTGTGCTTTGTACCACAAGAACTCTGACCTTTTGTACAAAGCATTCTGTAACACATTTGCCAAGATTTAATTAGTGAATAGTGAAGAATCGTGAATAGAAGAAAAGTGATGAAGTATTTAATTGCTTAAACTTTAAACTTTTGTTTACTTCAGAGTTAACAAATTAATATATTTTCTTTTTTTTTCTTTTTGGCCCCAGACTTTTGAACCCTACCCTATGTTGGACAATTTTTAATTTAACTTCTTTTTGATAAGCAAAGTTTAGTATGCTGCAGTGCCTTATCTGCTAAGCAAACAAGTATAGGGTCACTGGTATTGCTGATGGCAGTGTTTCAGAGCTCCCTGCTGTCTGACTGTTCCTCTGTTTGCTCATTTTAAAAGCACTTTAAACTGTGTTAGTCCTCAAAAACAAACTCTCTCTGTCACTCTCACTGCATGCTGATTACAAAATACAAAAACACCTTGTTATTCAAATACTTTAACTCTCTCTTTAATATAGAACAGAGTAAGACAACTTTTACACTTGAACAGAATTTCAGAAGCTTCACCAAAATTATGCATTTTAATAAGTTCTAAAAACTTTGATAAATTAAAATGTAGACAACATTTAAAATAGTAAGTTAAATGACTTGCACTGCCAATTAGATAGAACTTACAAGTAAATAAAGGTTTTACACTGTGAGTAAATGTTTGGGAGAGGGATATCATTCATTAAACCCATACGGTCAAAGTTTATCTAATTTGATATGCTCTCATTTAAAACAAGACTTTAAAAAATGTCAAAAAATTCTGTTTTCTCTGTATAGGCAACCGATCAAAAACCTTTTTAACAAGAATGTAAGAAGAGCAAGTCTTTACATGACTAAAATGAATCTAAACACCATCTTCAACATGAAGTATTTTAAAAGTTAACTTAAAGGGGCCATGGCACAAGACTTTTTTAAAATGTCAAATAAATCTTTGGTGTCCCCAGAGCACATACACTCTCAGAAATAAAGGTACAAAAGTTGTCACTGGGACAGTACCCTTTCAAAAAGGTACACCTTTGTACCCAAAGAGTGCATATTAGTACTTGAACTGCCAAAATGTACCTTTAAAGGTACATATTTGTACCTAAATGGTACATATTAGGACCTTTTTTAAAGGGTACTGCCCCAGTGACAGCTTCGTACCTTTATTTTTGACAGTGTATGTGAAGTTTTAGCTCAAAATACCAAATAAATAATCAACCCAGTCTCACCCCATGGCGTCAATATTTGACGACACTTGACCATGCGTTTTTTGACGAACTGGGGACTTCAATACTATTAAGTCCGTTGCATTCTCTTTCCTATTTTCTTACCATTTTCTACCATTTTCGCGTCGGTTTAGGGTTAGATTTACATAATGACATCCCTACCCAAACCTTTCCCTAACCCCAATGCCAGGCGACAACTGTTTAATTTCGCGTACCCAACAGTATTGAAGTCCCCAGTTCGTCAAAAAATGACGCGAAAGGTGCACCCCCCGCGCCAACACACCGACGCATGGTCAAGCGTCGTCAAACACCGACGCCATGGGTGTGAGACCGTGTTACAATAATTTATAATAGTATGTTAAAATTGCCACTTTGTAGGTGTGTGCAAAAATGTGCCGTTTTGGGTGTGTCCTTTAAAATCCAAATGAGCGGTTTGTTGCAATTGAAACTCAATTGTGCTGTGAATTATTTTCTCTCTCTCTTTTTTTCTCTGCACTAAATGGCAGTGATGTGATTGGATACTATAGTGCATATTAAGGGGCGGTATTATTATAATAAAAGCTCCTTATGACATCATAAGGAGAGCCAAATTTCAACGACCTATTTTTTCATGTGCTTGTAGAGAATGGTTTACTGGGTTGATCTTTTTCACATTTTCTAGGTTGATAGAAGCACTGGGGACCCAATTATAGCACTTAAACATGGAAATAGTCAGATTTTTATGCCATGGCCCCTTTAAAGAACTTAATAGTTGAAAAAATTCTTACAATGTCATATGTAAAAACAATTCACATTATTTATAGCCAGTTTATTATATAAACATCACATATGCTATATATAGTGAACAACAGCAGATGTAAACTCCCCAAACAAGTTCCAAGCTTGTGTTTTGTTTTGCCTGTGTTCTTTAAATTTAGGTTGTGGGCTTTAGAAAAATTTCTCCACAATTACATCAAAGAAACAAGAACATTTTATATTGGACGAATGTTTTAAATAATCTCTGGTCCCACCTTCTGTAAAAGTAAAACCTTTTTGAAATTGTAACAAAGTACACGTATGTCAATATTTTATAATCCACACTGTTTTGCATTTTGTTTCAGCAGGATAAGGTACATTTGTTTTTTATAACTTTATAAAGCAAACCTTATGTTTGATATGACTTTGTTTTGAATGAGGCACACATTTTCTAAAATTGTCATTTCAATAAAAAAACGAAAAGTTGCTCATCGTGCTATTCCACGAGCACCTTATAACGTTTTTTTAAGTCAACACATATCTTTCACCATTCATTAAATGGCAAAGTTTCAAGAAAGCCTGTTTACACTGGCCTTGTGTAATTATGGCTCTTTTATTCTCTGACATTTCAACCTATCCCAGAGGCTCCAGCTCATTGGAGTGTCATAAACAATAGCAGCTTTCTCAGTAGTTGGTACGGACAGCACTAATTGAGAAGCCCCAGACTGCACATCTGTTTCTCTCTAGGGTGAAACTGTCCATTCAGATGCATTTACCAGAACTTACAACTTCCCCAGCCCCCGTTTCCTTACGATTTTTTCATTGGTTGCAAAGTGAAGAGGATCCTAACCTCTAGCCAGTGAAATTCCAGTTTTGTCACAACACCCCTAGAGCACTTTAATCTTGTTTGAGTAGAAGGTGGAACAAGGTTTTCAAACTATACGATCTTCTTCACAGTATGAGGTATGAGGGAGAGTGGATCAGATTTCACTGACTCACAACATGTGCATTGCCTTTCGTCAAATGACCTTTCGACCATTTTTTGGCAAACAAATAAGGCCTGCATTCCTGGTTGAATAGTAATATATGCATTAAGCAATAAAGTTAGAACAGTGAATGAGATAACTAAGAGATCTGAATCTACTAAATTGTGCAGAAAAATTTGGCAAAAAATTATGGAAAGAAATTCACGGATGATTCATGTCCGAAATAGAGACTTCCGATTTTCAATATCCCACAGAGAATTAAGTCATTTAAGCAGCTGACTGTGACAAACTAAACACATATCTGGAAGCACAATTGCTTGATGATACAAAAACATCCAAAACACAAACACAACTGCCTGAAAAATTTGGAGAAAACACAAAACAAATATATAATCTGGGTGTGGCCTAGATGCAGTTTGTGCATTGTCTAACATCTGAGATCAAAACATTAGCAGGTCCACCTGCATTTAGATTATTTTATATGTGTGGGTTACGTAACTACATTCTTGTGCAATATTGTATTTCTTTACAGTGATGCCAATAAATCTTTGATTCTATCTTTATTATGAGAGAACAAGAAAGTGAAACAGAAAAAGATCCAGTAGGTTAAATGAGAATGCAATAAATGGAAATGTAAGAAAGGTAAAAAGACCCAAATAACACCAGTAAGAAAGAATGAAAAAAGCAGCAGGAAGTGAGTGAGAGAGAGATTTGTACAGTATTAGATGAAGGCCACCATTGTCAAACGTGCCTTTCCCAGAAACCTAACACCATCGTACTTAACAACGCCAGCAAAGCCTAAAATGTGTGTAGGTTTGTCTGCTAACCCTGGTCATGAAATCCCTTTACAGGATGTACAAAAATTATTATAATATTTCTGCAAACGCAGCTGTACGGATTTTTGTTAGATTGTCAGATGTTGACTTTGGACTCTCTTCACTTTACTACCATGGAAACCTTTAACACAGTCCATTGAATGTTGTTTCTAATGCTTTTATTGAGACTTCGTCTTGGATTTGCCACACTAAAGCCTGTTCTGCATTACACAGGGTGCATACATTTGATTTTGCTTCTGGTTTTGTTGATCAGAGGTGAAGAATGATGCAAGAAGCGCAAGAAAATGTGTGAAGCTAAAATCTGATTAAATAAAAGTTAGCAAAACCCATGAAAGTGATTCTAAAAGAAAAGAAGACAAGATTATCTAAGATGGATGAATGAAAAATTTGTGAGGTTGCTGCAACAGATGCTTGACACCAGCATCTGATCATTTTTTCTGTCCCCATGACGATCAATGCTGACACTTAACTATGGTCTTATCAAGAGCAGTTCATCTAAGGTTTACTGCTACTCCAGCACCAGTAATACATTGAGCATACATATGAGGAACACTAAGATATCTGGGGCTAAATTTACTTAAAGACTAAAGCACTGCTTTGCCAAAACATTGGCGAATTTTGCAAATACTGAAGAAGCATATAACAACAGAGATAAAATAAATTAGGGGCGTTTGCAATATACTGACTTTCATAAGTTTGGCAACAGTATGATTTTACAGCAAATCTAAATACACAGCTTGAAACACGGTCCAGCAAAAGGTCATTCCCGGATAGGGCTTATCCTAGTCTCAGCCTAAAATGCATGTTTGAGCTGCCTTAATTTTAAAACATCTCGCCCTGACATATCTTAACATATATCAGTGACATTTGTTTTGTCTTAAGATGCACATGACTTTGCAAGAGACTACTTAAATTTCCTAATATATAAGTCATAGTCGTGGATTAATCTAAACCCTGTCCGGAAACCCGCCCCTATAGGTACAAAAAACTGAAATATGAGATTTGAACTACTGTTGTCAGGTAAACATCTAGTCAAAATACTAGTCAAAATGTACTGTTTTGGTCAAAATATGTCGGTTTGGATTAAATGACCACGTTGCATTTTCAAGAATTAGATTTTTTTAAATAGCTTAAAATGTAACAAACAACTACTAAGTGTAGCTGTTTCATTGTAGTAGCTTGCTGGAGCATCAGTTGTTTTTCCACTACTGAGAGGAGGGGGGGTCTAGTCCCATTCAGACATTGCTTTTCGTTTTTCTTTAGTCATGTTTTATCATAGTCAGTCATAGTGAATAATTAGGATACTTCCAGAGTATGGATTAATTTTGAATGAAGATGTTAAGATTTTAGGTCAGTGAGTGCATGATTCATGTTTGCGAATGTCAGGCGAATACTAATCATACCTCTTTTAACTCCTTTTCTATCTGGACCGCGCGCTGCACGATGGGTCCGCGCACCGCGTATTCAACTTTCTTCACGTTGGCATTCATGGTGTCGACGGTCAGGACTTTATCCTGTCGCCGTAGCGCTCCGTTTTGCGACATCTTCGGCTTGCTCCGTGGCGCAGGGGTTGCAGAAAGAGTCCTGTGGGGAGAAGGCATCGGAGAAAAGTTCAGGACCCCTGATGGACCCTTGGGGTACACTGCCGCGTAAACTTGACATGTTCCCTGTTTTAAAACCCTTACGGATTTGTTACATAACATGGTTGGAAATAATTCAAGGAGGTAGATGTATTAAAAATGGTTTAAAAAATAAAGCTTAAAATTGCGTTTTTAAACTTTGGTAGGCTAATCCTTCAAAAAACTAGTTTCGCTGTGCAGCAAACACACGTAGCGAAACCTTTAAAGGTCTATTCGAGAAGACCTTTGTACTGTACATCAGTTCAAGATTACAAGCACCCTGATGGTCAAGTCCCCACGCCTCTCACATCTATTGGGTTTACAAACATTAAATTTGGTCTTACTATCCCCTTTAAAGGGGGGCTACAATAGACAGTTCCTCCCCCCGATCGTTTTACGCACCAAAAGTTTCAATGAAAGCCTCTTCGGTTGCCCAGACGACAGATAGCAGCGCTGAATCAATGTGAAGGATCTGATGCGGCTCTATAGACTTTGACCGGTGTGCAGCTTCTCTGCTGGGAAAACCTCCTCCCCATTTACTCTCTCGATCCAATAACTGACATTATCCAACTCCTCCCATGTTGACGAAGTCTCTTCGTGTCTTGCAGGTGAGATTAGCAACAAACAATGTGAACCCATTACAGGGTTATGTGCTATTTAAAATAATTGTTCGTAAAGAATGCAGGAAGGAAGCTTTTCAATGAAATCGCTTGTCATGTGATCATGACCATGTGCTGCTTGAAGCATGGTGCTCTTTATTACCCAAAACTTATTTAAAGTTTGAGCAATGAAGAGCTGTAGCATTCCTCAATTGGGATAGCCCAAGAACTTTTGTTTTTGAGTCAACATCATAGCAGGAATATATATATTTTCGTTTAAAATACTAGCATATGTCTTATTAACAATTTGTTCAAGAGTTCAGTACTCCAATCATAGTTCATACACTAACATTAGTTAACCCAAGCCCATTTTACAAATATTTACTGAAGTAAAAAGTAACCACGTGTCTTCATAGGCTGTAAGTTATTTACATATGAGACTTGAGCAGTGGCCTGCAGCACCTCCGCAGGGACATAGGCGAAAGGACAAAAAGGCACTTTTTTCTTTGTAACCGACGCTGATACAGATGATCCAACACATCAGTGAATAAAAATCCCTACTATTAATATTGCTTAATATAGTTTACTTGTATTTTTTCGAAACAAAATGATGCAGAAATTATGTTCATAATTTTTAATATTTAAAATGTTTTATGGAAGTCTTTAAAGATAAAAGTTAGGATAAAATGTTTACTGTGGTTTACCACAAAATACCAGCTTTTGCTATAGAATAGCTTATCCATGTTATTTATTAGTAAAAGTGGTAATCAATGGCAAAAAAACCACATGTTTATATTCTTATACTATAGGCTAATAAAACCATTGACAATTTTCATAAAGGAAAATATTCACAAATCTTAATGTAGCCTAAATAAAATAATGAACACTCACTGGACTGGTACTATTTAAAATGCACCTGACATCCTAACGTCTACTAAATTGAATTAAAACAAATCAAATGTTTTTGTCAAAAATACGGTCAGAATTGAGTTAAACTAATCTATTAGAGTTAATTAAGGTTAACTCACACGTTTTTGATACACATTTATATGTTTCTTATTACCTGTCCTGCAGCTCGTGATGTACGCTGTTAAGACACTGCTGTGTAGTCCTGTTAAGAAAACTGCCAAGATGCACAGAACTTCCGATCCGCCGTCAAAACGTGTGTTCATTCAAGTTCATGCGCTGCTGCGCACACTGATCCGAGTATGGCATCAAAGTACCGCGAGAGTCATTCTAAATCAAATGACTCTCGCGATATTCGCGAATGTCGTACGCTGATCAGCAGTGAACACCTTTTATCACGCATCTTTCGACTAAGTTTGTTAATAATAATTTGTATTATTGTTGAAGCGACAATGGTAACATATTGTATTCATTATAATTATTAATGTTATAATTATGTTCACTATGACCAGAGGGTCACATTTACAGTTATGTCAAAAGAGGAAGGGGCTTGAGCCTCGCGTGTGGCACGCCACTGGGCTCAAGTTTGCACATTTCCATTTATGTTAAATAGTTATATCCTTTCGGACATTAGCAACAGACATTATATAACATTATTTTTACTAGAAATCTACAGAATGTAGCTATAGAATTCAGCGATTTGTCAAATAAAAGTAGTGACTAGTGACAGTAACTCTGTAAACGAGACTACTGCGTCATAATTAAGTTGCGTTTGAGATAAGGGACAGCTGGAAAGTTATGATATAAATGTTTTATCACCACCGCAATTTTTTGTGCATCTTGTCCATATCTGAAATTATGTTTTATGCTAAATTTTAGTTGATGTATTCATGTGGATTAAGTTTTTATAGGAAGCTTAATTATCACAATCCATATTACATTAGGTTTTATGTTGAACTTCTCTTATTCCCCAATCAAGATTAGGTACAAATTAGCAATTTAAATGGACACTTTAAACGTTTGTTTATTTGAAACCAGTTAATGTGTTGACTGCATGTATAGTACTCATGAAACGATGATATGAAAGTATTTTTCCTTATAGTTAAGAATCATGTCTCCTCTGAAGTGAAATAAAATACATAATCGAAATCACGTCTTCTCTGAAATAAGTCAAATAAAATAAATAACTGAAATAAAATCTGAGATAAGACATTAACAAACAAGTCCTATGTACCGGTATTATAAAAATACTACAGTATTTATATAAAATCTACAGTAAGTTATAACCATTGACAAGCATTTATGTCGCTAATAAAGATTCATTATTGAGATAACTGGAATTATTGGATATTTTTTCTCACTGCTTAAGTGAACATGCAAAGCTTACTTGGCTCCGTTTAAAGGTGGGGTGCATGATTTTTGAAAACACTTTGGAAAAGGGTGTCAGGCCGAGTACCAAAACACACTTGTAGCCAATCAGCAGGAAGAGTCACGTATACTAACCGACATCTAGCCTGGATTGTGTATGTGTGGGGCGGGTCTATCAAAAGAAGGTCCCTATTCTATTGGGCTAAGGGTGTGTTTGTTTAGGTGAACTCAAATGTCAACATTGGCTTTCAGGGATTACGCACCCCACCTTTAAACTGTTTTGTTAGCAAGACAGGTCAATTCTCAAATGAAGCAATACAGACGAGGGGATCAGAGTGTATACATACAAAGACAATGAATTTTATGAAGTAATTGTGTAAAAAGGGTAAAAATAAAATGATTTCCTTTTAAGAGTTTTTCCCTGTGTAATTTGTTGACTGTTTACCTTTATTTGGAAATGGCCAACTAAATAACATAATGAATAAAATGTACCCAGTTTTTTATGGCATAAAATTACAGAGTTTGAAGGTACCAATTATGTCTTAAAATACATTGTGATATTTTAATAAATAACATTTAACTTAAATATCCTCTTGTTACTAAAACACAGGGTTCTGTTTTATTTAATATTTTTAGTGTGTGGTTAAGTATTTGCTTATAGTCTAGCCTCATTATCTATGGGTAGTCACTTGTGTTAAACAGTTCAACTGCTGAACTCTGTTCTTGAAAGATAACTTAGGTGGCCAGCAGGGGGCGTGGTTTATACAGAATAAACTGCTTATTTACACAAATTACAGTATCAAAGACAATAGCTGACTTTTACTTATATATATATATATATATATTTTAGTACTGTAAGATAAGACAATCACCCAAATGATGATTCCCAAACAACAATTTATGGACTAACCAAATTCAACACATTCACCAGTGTCATGAACAGTGTAGAGCAGGGATGTGCAACTTCGGTCCTGGAGGACCGGTGTCCTGCAGAGTTTAGCTCCAACCATAATTAAACACATCTGAAGCAGCCAATTAAGGACTTACTGGGCATACTAGAAACTTTTAAGCAGGTGTGCTGAGGCTAAACTCTGCAGGACACCGGCCCTCCAGGACCGAAGTTGCCCATCCCTGGTATAGAGAATAAACATTTTTTTTCTAAAAGAAAATGTAAACACACTTTTACATTCAATAATATTCAACGCATCAGTATGGTAGCGTGTAATAAATCTGATATGACAGTGTGAATGCTACAAGTAACCTTCAAAAATAACATACAGTAGAACCATTATAAAAACTTAAGTGCAAATCTACCTTGTTGAGTCACATCCAAATTTGGCTTTACAGTATAATAATAACCTAAATGATCACAGCCAGATTAACACATTAACTGTTACATTTTCACCAGTAGAGTCAACAAATATAAGACTAAATCCAATGTACTAAAAACCTGTTGCAGCAGTAATAGCTGTGAGAGTCTGTGTTGCCACGGAGCGCAAGGCAAACGTGGGTACGGAGAGATCTGTGAGGAGGTAGAGCTGATGCTGAGGACTCTGCAGCCCATAACACTTGCAGTCATCAGTGACGAGGTAGCACTGCAAAGGGACATGAGTAAACCCCTGAGAGAAATCCTCAAAGACGGGCTCAGAAGTAGGTGAGGCTGGCGAGACTGGTGCATCTTCTGAGGTAAAATATCGAGTGACAGCAAATGTATAAAAGAGGCGAAGGAGCTCCAAGCGGCGGTGTGACGAAAGAAGGGGTGTAGCGTTTGCTGGCGCGCCCCCACGAACAGGTGGGCATACTGTGATTGCACGTCGGGATTCACGGTTGATGAGCAGAAGAGCTTGAACGTCCCAGCGAAGGTTAACAGATGGAGGGAGGATGGAGCGGTCAGCTTGCTCCAGACAGCTGCGGAGAGTCTCCAACAGAGGAGACCAAAAACGAGCTACAAGCTCATTCTCTGCCTTGTACAAAGAAGGTTTGGGGCCACAAAGAACACATACATGAACCCCAGGAAGTAGCTGGAAACAAAGTAAACGAATGGCAACGGTAGGGCTGCCTTTGGGCAGAAAGACTGGATAATCACAAGAGGAAGAGCTAGAGAGCGAATGTACCAGAGTTAAAAGGACAACAACTTCTTGTGGGGCCAAGCGAGACCACCATTTTTCCGTGGCATGGGCCACACGGCCATGCACAAGCAGGCAGCCAAATTCACTATCCGCTGCCTGGGTAAAAGAGTCTAGGGTCTCTTGCACCATGCTAGAGTTGGAGAGGAGCAGGCAGTCGGTGCATTGTGTTAAATGTCCCATCATGCCCTGGTCATCGCTAACAAGCTCCATCAGCATATCAATCAAGCGGTAGCAGGAGCGCACTTCCCGTTTTAACCGCTCCACGTTGCGTATGTTTGCCAACTCATCCTGTCCCAGGACCATGACCATGCAGTTCCACACATTGTCTAGCAGGCGGCCCAACTGCAGCTCACTGACGGCGCAGCCACCACCACCACTCACAGCAATCAGCATCAGGCTCTCCTGAAAGACCCGCCAGACGACGCGACTGCCACGCTCGGTCTCGCAGCTCAATAGCTGAGTTCCGTGTCCAGCACCAAACATGTGGACACCATTTAAAGAGCCAATGATGGAAAATGGGAGCTGCTTGGAAGAGCCTCGTGAGAAGAGTGGGACACCACTGGAAGATGTAAGGCAGAGCAGCTGAAGGGACTCGGCTTGAAGCATGATGAGGGATGCCTGGAGAAAGGGCTCTAAAGAGCAGCCATCGGTGGAGAAATTTTTTAAGCCTTTAAACAAACAATAAGACACAGTTAAACTTAAGCACAGGAAACAACAGGTGACTCTTAAACTTTTAATGCCTCTCTACGCAAAACATTCACGCAATCTATGCATAACTTTTTTGGACAAAAACTATTTTTTTTACATTTGACTCACTGAGCCATCTATGCAACATTTGAAACATAAACCTGCTGCTGACACATATTTAAATGTTTATGAATCCATAAAAATCAAATGGTAACCCTTTGGGTCGCTTACATTTGACAAATAATCAAACTAATAATCAAATAACCTTTAGATTCAAAAGTGAAACGTGTTGTCATTAAGTAAAAAATAAGTAACTATGATCATGTTTAATCGTCTTGCCTTACGTTTAGAAGTTGTTAACTTTACGTCTCCAGAGCAACATCTCAAATGACGTCATATCCGGTTTTCTTCTTTTGTTTCTCGAAGCTTTGCACGAAATGTACACATCGCCACCTACTGTGCCATTGTTTAGTCCTTGTTTATTTGAGCATATACAACCTTCTCCTTCTATTGTATGTCATATTTACCCATCTTTTTATACTTATACCTTAATGCACGAACACAAGTGACACTTAGATCCACGAGGCTCACCGAATCAGCTAATGCTGAGTGTTCAGCTCCCGGTTTTCTTCGACGGTCAAGCAACACGAAATGAATTGCGGTTTATCGCCACCTGTCGGAGACAATCTGTATGTGCGGGTAGCGTGTAAGTATGTAATTACACTGTTGGGAATTACTCACAGCTGAACTACAATACAATTCTAATCTTATGTTAATAATAAATCCAGAAACTATCTAAAACCTTGTATGGACTTTGATGGATACATTATTAGACCAGTGGTTGTCTGCAAGTCTGACCACTTTTTGACTCATTAACATTTTGAACTTTAAAATACATTGGTGGTTATTCTGTGCATTTCAGTAAACATTTCTCTTTAATAAACCAATATTCTCATCAAGGTCAGTGTTGATAATTTTCCTCAACATCAGACTTCCTCACAGTTTGCAAATGGTAGTACAAAGTTCCTTGATTCAAGGCCAGTGTAGACGTCCCTCCAAGATGGCCTGCAACATTAACCCATAAAATCATAATATTTATTGCAATGTCCACATTTATCAAATAATGTATAATTAATGTATAGTGTTCCTGTATAGCTCAGTGGTAGAGCATTTTGTTTGCAGTGCAGAAAGATAAAAGTTACCTATTGAGATAAGGCAAGCTAATACTCTTAGCATTTTTAAATCTCAACTCATTTTTTAGGTTAGTTTTACTTGAACATTTGTATTTTTATATGGTTTTATATGTTGTTTTATTGTGTGTATTATTTGTATATTGTTTGTTGTTGTCCAGCGCTTTGAGATTTACATTTAAAAGCGCTATAGAAAATAAAGTTTATCATTATTATTATTATAAAAAGGTTCCCTTGAGTAGTGATACAAATGTATAGCTTGTAATGCACTGTAAGTCGTAAAAGCACCTGCAAAATGCATAAATAAATAATAATAATAAAATAATTACTATTTAACAATAATTACAAGCCATAACTGTTTAACCCTTTCAGGTAAAACCATGACAACTGCAAACTTTCTGCAAAAAAAAAACCATAGTCTTCTGTACAGTCTCTTTCTAGGTGAACAAACACGAAATCTGCTTTAGTTGAAATGAATCAAATGTTGTTTACATTTTTAAAATAGCCTTCAAAGCCACGAGAAGACAGCAACAGGTTCTTTTCCTTTTAGTACATTTTATTTTAGCTTGTTCTCTGTTCCTCTTTTTACGAAATCACAACACATAACATCACGTTCTAAGACAAGAGCTGAATTGCTAAGCCTTCCCGTACGACAGCACAATGACAAGAATATATGTGCCAGAGAACTATTCATATTTTTTCACATTCAATATTCATAAAGAATAAGAAATTACAAAGAGGCAGCTATTAAATTAGAAAAACTGGAAAAACTAATTTGATAAGCATACTGTACATATTCCACCGTTCACATTTGTGACATAAATGGGCTGACTGATTTTCCACTATTTCAGTTACCTTGTGCAAAGTACAAAATGACAATGTTTAGGGTGAACCAAAAAGCAAAACAAAACCCATTAAATGGGCGGGTTTCCCGGTCAAGGCTTATGCTGGTCCCAGACTAAAATGCACGTTTGGGTTGCCTTAATTTAAAAACATCTTGCACTGACATATCTTAAAATATATCAGTGCCACTGTTTTGTCACAAGATGCACACCAATATATTTTTTTATATTATTACGTTTTTTTATAATGTTCTAATATAACTAAAGCCTAGTCCTGATTTCTCTAAACCCTGTCCGGGAAACCGCTGCAAAAATAATTATTTTGGGAATGATTAAAACCTTATTTAAGAAATCAAATCACTCCTTGCAGGATATTACAATTTTTAAAACATCAATGTAAATTCTCAGAAAATAATATTACAATTGATCGGAATGCTGTTTTATGGCTTCTTGATTTTTCTTCATTTTCAAAGGCACCAGAGAAGAATGGATAGGATTGTTGCACTTTAAAGAAAGATAAATCCGGAAAATTAAGAAAAAGCCTTTTGAAAGAAGCTCCATGAAAAAGTTGGGTGCAGTATTTGAAACTGGCAAGGAGTAGCTGAGAAAGCATTGGTCCTTGTTACATGCCCATTCGAATGCTCTGAATGATCTGGAATATTGCTGCAAAGAGGAAAAACAGAGTCAGGCTCAGTGACATTACAGACGGCCAACATTTCAACATCGAAAACTTGAGAAGGAAGAGACCTGAAGTTACCAGAGTCAAGGCTTGTAATAAAAACATCATCATAAATACTTTGTGAGAGTATATGTAGTCATGTTATTTCCCTATTCCACAGACAAATATAAAAGTTAACTTATTTTCCAAACAGCATAATCTCTCATTCAGACGCAATGCTTTATGAATTCACAATTTTTCTTGAATCAGATAAAAACATCAAGTTAGGGCAAACATAGAGCAAGATGACCAAAACCATGGGCTAAAATGACATTTTTGCTCAATGCAAACAAATGTTCAAAGCCAGTGAGCACAAATCTTGCCAGGGTTGGCATTAATCCAGAAACCCAGGGTACATCATATCTTCAAGCAAGTCAAGCTTTTTGGTTATCAAATGATGAATCGGTTAATGAGATCATTAAAAATACTAGGTCTTAAGCTAGGTCTAAATATTATAAGTGACTTGGTGATCTGGGTCAGCCAAGATCCACTGCTTATCCTAGAAGTATACAGTATACAAGTGCTGTTGTTGGCAATGCTCATCAAAGCAGTTTTGAGAATAACAACACCTGCGGATCCACGTGTTGTACTCTCGTGGAAATAAGTAGATAACACCATGGTATCAGTCTAACCTATGGAGAGCCAATTCTGCCATATTCATAAATAAATAAATACATAAATAAATATACAAGGAAATGTAAAAAAACAAAAATACAGAAATAAATAAAGAAATATATATACATGGAAATGTAAAAAAGCAAAAATAAATGAGTATTTATACCTGTATTTCTTTTTTTATGTATAATTGTATTTTTTCACACTATTATTTATTTATTTATTCATTTATTTATACATTTATTTATTTTTACTTTTATTTATTTTCACATTTATTTATGTATAAATGTATTTATGTCTACACGTATTTATTTATACATTTATATATTTCTATATATATTTATTTCCACATTTATTTATTTACACATTTATTTATTTCTTCTTTTATTCGTCTGTATGCTAATGAGGGGGGCGTGTTTTACCTCAGACTTAGCAATCGATCTCTGAGTGCCAGTGCTGAAGCTTTGAGGCCACAGTGACACCTAGTGGTGTGACAAAGCGAATGAAGTTGCACATGGAGTGAATGACTTGGAGATGTGCAATATCCAAAACCTTATTTCAAGTTTTAAATCATTTTGTGTCACCATAACTGTGTATATATAGGGTCACTATACATAGCATACGCACTGTACCCAGTAAATCGCCATCCGGTCATGATTTCTAAAATGTCTTGGCACACATCATTATCAAAATGCACGTTATCAACAGATCTGATGACAGACCCTTGGAAGTGGACACTTTAATATGGAAACGCGTGAAATTATGCACTATTAATAACATTTAATGCCCTGGATGGGGGCTGATCAGAGTTTGAGGCTCGCCCACCAGCAGCATAGAACGCGGTGAGAAACCAGCACACGCAAGAATATTGATCAATGCCTCGTTTGAAACGCGGCTGCAAACACTTTACATTGGCGTTTGCTAATTTTGCAATGCACAACATGTGACAATTTGAATGCTTAATGTGCCTCTTAATCACAAGTCATCAAGTGGAATCAGCTGAGCGGGATTAAATCTAACAAAGGGAGATCGTGCAAACACAGCGAGACACGCATAACGGCATGCAGGTGATCCAAATCATGGCGAGGTGACGCGTGACTGAGCTGCTTAGAAAAGCAGACGATAGACTGAAAATGAAGTAATGATTATTATAAGATCCCATGGTACTGTTGCTGCGCAGAAGCATCATGTCCTTTCAAACCCTCGTCAGATTTTGAGTTTACTGATTTTTTTTTAATGAAACGTCCAAAAGACAACGTTGACAGCAACAGAAACAAACCTTTCTATTGCGGTTATATTTCTCCATATAAATAGATAAACTTTATATGCATCACAATATATGTCAAGACATAAGCCTACAGAAAGCTGTCTCGTGGCATATAATATAATGCATAGCCTATTTTTACAAGGCTACTGCATAGGAAATTGCCCTTCAACCCTGCTGAAAAAAGCAATAAAACCATTACAGAAATTCCTAATGGTTTCCATTAAAATACCCACCATTAGCTTTTACCATAAAAACCATCACGAAATTCCTTTTTGTAGTGTGTTTTGGGACATATTCCAGGATTTAATGGCCCCACCAATAGAACCCAACACATACCAGTACAGACAAACAGAGACCCATAGAGACTTTAATAGTTTCCAATACAACCAATCAAATTTCCATTAAAACCAATAAATCCAATAGAATTTCTGTGATGGTGTATGTTGCTTTTTTAGCAGGGAGTGCAATTATAGCATATAAAAACATGAGATTAATGCTTTAATTATAATATCATTTAAAAAATAGAAATGATGGAATCACTGAAATTATATGTTTAATATCAAACTAAAATAGCCACAAGGTGGCGGTAAGTCGCTGTCTCAATGAGTAAGTTCGATCAATTCACCCGATTCATTTGAATTCTGATTCATTCAATAACACCACGTGTTGCTTGGAGGCTGCATTGGCGATTGTTATATGTTATTGTCAAAAATGATATTATCTGGAAATAACATATTCTTCCAAAACAAAGTCACTGCAACCAATTTCACCAAATATGGCACATAGAAAATGTTGTGTATAATTAAAACCTCTCATAAAATGTTCACAACACAATTCTAGATTTTTTAATACTATTTGAAGCATTGAGATCTCTAGACAACAGCAATAACCTTCTTTTTGACTTTTTTCATTTATTATTCTGTGCAAATGTGCATGAATGCAACACCAACAATAGTCAAAATATTCAATTTTCAAATGAACTTAATATGACCAAACATTATATATTTTTTAAATTGTGCACAGTTAATGACTGTATTTTTGCTGTAGATAAACAACGGGTGAACACTTTTTACTGTGAAAAGTGTCTTGTATTGTTGCAATTTCATCTAAAATTTAAGGCAGCAAAGAATGTTTTACATTGTTAGTTAATGTATACATATAAAAGTCTGACTACATGTTTGGAACATTAAATACAAAGAGCTAAGACTAATAGTGGCAGTATTTTTTGGTAAATATTTTATTTATTTTTTAAGGTAAAAAACCTCTTTGGTGTTGCTTTAATTGAGAAAAGCAGAAGTTGAAGGGAAACCGATTAGATTTTGATAGAAATATTATTTTTTAAATTTTGTTAGGAAGATTTATTCAGGTAAAGATTGGGCAAAATTTTCAGGTATAGTAAGTGACAAGGAAGCCTATAGTCCTTTAATATTTTTCTATGATGACTAATGATGTGTTTTTAAATATTGAGAAGGGAATTTCCCTTGGCAGATGATGGCTACGATTTCAGTACAGTAAAATCAATAATCCTGGCTCTTTCTCAATTTTCTGGTAATATTCTATTCACAAAATACAACCAATGGTACCGCAATGTTAAAAAGTACTTGTGAAAATAATCCTCCGGGCTCTATTTGCGATGGTCTGCCGATTAGAACAGTGCTCCACAGTGCTAGCTGGCATGTTATCTGCTGCCATGCAACTAGGAGTACGACCGGTTTAAGATGGCCGCCGTATTACTCAGTCCCCAGCGGCCAATAGGGCATCTAGTCTTCTATATGATATCTATGGTTCTGATGGCTGTCTGCGAGATCTTGCGTATCACACGAGGAAGCTTCGGAGAAAGAAGAGGTAAGGAAATATAAAGTCAATAGGTCAATGTTTAAAACGCATAATGTTATTTTATTCACAAAGTGTTATGACAAAAAGCACGATGCCAATTCGTTTTTTTTTTTGTTAGTTGGGAATGTATCCGTTATAGTGGTTAATTTGCTAGTCCACGGGATGCCCCCGAAATTGGACTTCGTTAATATGAATATTAATCAAGTGATATGATATCTGTTGTTATCAACTTAACCACTTGGTTGTTTTTACTTTGGAAAAGCAACTAGTTATAAATGTAAGTGCTTTTTGGGCTACTTCGGTGGAAAAAGTGTTAATATCGTAGTTCAGTCAGTGTATACTGTATATCCGAGGGTCTTACAGGCGCCACAGACACCTATCAGCCTTTTGTAAGGAGGAGCAGCTCGATGAGTGCGGTCAGTTAATGCTGCTTGCTCTCTCAAATTCATGTTACTGATTAAGTGTTAAAACTTAGATGAGATGTTGGTGTTTTATGGCTCACGAATTCGCAATAACGGATACATTTAGCAATTTGTGTTAATGACATTAATCTAAACTTATTGATGACGTTATACAATGGGGGTCGAATCCGACATTAACCATGCGGAGGTTTTCACGACGGGGTAATGTGTATAAATGCAGTTATAAAGTTTAAAGGGACTACTAGATAGTCGACGTGACCTTAGTGTTTCCATGGCAATCGGTTAATCACATGTTACATTACGTTTATGCTCGAACCTGCGGTCCCTCGCGCTGTATCCATGATTTAAAGCGGTATGAAACACTTCCCTACTGGGAGATCCAGCGGAGACCAGCATGAGCTGGTAGCTGGTTTTGGCTGGTTTAAGGTGCAGGAGCTGGTTTAAGATGGTCCTCCTAGCCTGGAAAAGTGTTTAAGCTGGTGGGTCAGCTGGTCTTCCATCTGACCAGCTAAGTCCAGCTAGACCAGCTTAAAATGGGACCAAAACACAGCTAGACCAGCTTGCGACACCAGCAATACCAACTAAAACCAAGCTGGGAGACCAGCTAAAACCAGTTCACCAGCTTATGCTGGTCTTAGCTGGATTTTTCAGTAGGGTTAACTCCTTTGTATGAAAAGGTGAAGTCGTGTAAGTTGGCATGTTCTATTCGAATTGAAATGAACTGTAATGGTGTAATTCTGCTCACTTCTCTTGTTGAATAATTAGCACGTTTTAATGGAAATCGAAAATATTTGTAGACAAATGTGCTCTTGTTTTCAGTATATTTTATAACTCTTTTGTAATGTTTTCATTATCAGAAACCTTCAATTTAGAAAAGTGATGGTGATCTTGTCAATGCTGAGATTTTCATGCATCAACAGCCACTACATCTGGATCAGGTAATGTTGTGTTAACTCTGCTATTTTCCAGTAATTACTTAAATGCAGTATGCAAGTGTATGCATTCATGTTCTGATAAAGGTCATTTATAGAATTCATTTCCAATATTGCACTAATTTTACTAATTTTATATTTTGTTAGGATTGAACAAGAAACAGACAGCAAGGGTTGTCAGGTCAGAAACAGAATGACACACAAACACAAGAAACTTCACAGGTGAGAAGTGAGAGTGGCTTTATAAAAACACCTGCTAATTGTTTCTCAGGACTGGTTTATCATTGTCATTAGGAAAATAATTTAGGATACAATGGTTACTTCAGTACTTCAGCACAGCAATTAATTTCTTTTGTATGCCACTATTCCTATTATAGTATGAAGCCCAACACAGTCTCACGGGAAGTCGTGTTATAGTAACGAAAAATTTTGATTAATTTATTTGTGTTTGATGACACGAATTTCCGCTGTTTTTCGTGTCTCTGGAGACGAATGTCTTTTTCGTCCTTTCCAGCACAAATTTGTATCAATGGCTTTTCGTGTCTGTGGCACGACTTTCTTTATCGTGTCATTTTATATTTTGTTTTCTCATCGTTGTTTCCTATTTTTAAATCATTGTCGCTTTCTACATGTTTTTCGTCCACTTTTAAAACTATTCTCGCCTGGAGTTGGGGTTAGAGCTGGGGTTTGGGTTAGGAAGTCGCAGAAAGTGATTCTAACCCAAACCTCAAGCGACAATGGTCAAAAAATAGAAAACAACGATGAGAAAACAAAATATAAAATGACACAATAAAAAAAGTCGTGACACAGACACGAACAGCCATTGACAGAAATTCGTGCTGGGAAGGACAAAAAAGACATTCGTCTCCAGAGACACGAAAAACAGCGGAAATTTGTGTCATCAAACACGAATAAATTAATCAAAATTTTCGTTACTATAACACGACTTGCCGTGAGACTGGGTTGGTAGGCCTACATATTTCAAACCCTTTGTTTTCAGTATACAGAGACAAAAGTTAAAGGTGCTCTAAGCGAATTCATGCGTTTTAGACCATACATTTTTTTTGTACCACACAGCAAACATCTCCTCACTATCTGCTTGCTGCCTGTCTGCTGATCAAACTGTAAAAAAAGCGATCTCTGTAGACAGCCCAGGCTCCACAAACTGCAATATAAACACAGTGGCCAAACCTACACCACAAAACAAAACAAAGTGTTCCAGCCAATAAACGACAAAAAGGATTTGGGGGTAGGGGTTGGGCGCGTTTATGAAAGCACGAAAGGTAGGGGGAGGAGTTAGCTACGCTCCGGCTGTTTGAAAACAATTCAAACATCAACAAAAAATAATGTCTCGCAGATTCGCTTAGAACGCCATTAATTCATAGTTCATAGTGGATGTTGATGCAAGTTTTAAAGAGGCTTCATGTTGACAGAAAAAAATGGGTCTTTGTGGTGGTGTACATAACAGCATTTATTTTTTCCTATCTTTATGTATTATGGCTTTAATCATAATTTTTTTAATTATTGCTATGTCCATGAGCTACCACCCACCCTTGTAATGCACCACCAAGCTACCATTTAGTAATAAAAATCAGTAATTTACCATTTCTTTTTGTGAAGCACCTCCCATAAAACCTTACAATGCATTTAATATTTGTTTTGTAATCGAATCAAATTCTACAAATCCTAATAATTAAGATGCAGTGTCTTGTATTTCACAATTTATTTTTTATTTTTTAAAGGAGCTATGACTTGTTTTTTATTTTATTATGTGTTTTAAATTGTAGGCAGATCACCATGCAATTTGAAGAAGTGTGATAAAATGCACAGTGTGATAAAGTCGTGTGTGTTTCCAGATGCCCAAATCATTCCCCCTTAAAAGGTAATGAAGTAATAGTGTCATGACAAAAATGGAAACATTCTTAATTTCTTTAAAAGTTGTACTTTGGCCACAGTTTTCTTCTAACCAAAACATTACATTTATGTTTCTGTACTAATGAAATATGTTTTTCTTTTTCTGAACTTTATCAAATGCAATGGTCGCTAAGATGAGCCTGAAGAGGAGATTTGGGAAGATGATGTTTCATAAGTCTTTGTTTTGCCAGATCACCAGTGGTAAGTTTGTAAAACTTATATTAAAAATAGGATTAGAACATCTCCTAATCAAGTTTTTGATCAGGTAGGGATGTCTGCTAACAAGATGCCTTGCTGGTTTGGGCGAGTTTGAAGTCCCACACAGACAGTCCAGAGGTTCTGAAGTGCACGTAGTAGTTTTCCTTTACTCAAAACATGTTCTGAGGGCAGAAAGAATATGATTGGTTCACAAAAACGACCGATCAAAATGCTCGTTACTGGTTTAAGCCCTCAGCGGAGCCTTCAAGGCAGCTTCTGCAGTGAAGCAGTTCGAGCTCACCGTTGGTCAGACGGTACTTCTGGCATTCATCTAAGCTTTCATTGTTAAGGGACTGCACAAGAGACTGTTAGATCTACACATAAAGCAACCAGTCAATATTTTTTGTTTTGTTATGCATCTCATTTGGGGGTGTTGAAAATATAAGGTCGATATCACTTAAGCAGTCAGTATTGGATTTATTTGTAACCAAACGATCAGAAGCACCATTCACTTCCATAGTATTCTTTTATCCTACTATGTAAGTCAATGGTGCTTCTGGTCAGTTTGGTTACAGACATTCCTCAAAAAATCTTCGTGTTCATCAGGACCCTTTAATGTGTAGAAACATCTCAGCAACCATCAAGAAAAAATGGAGGCAACGGAGCTAAATTGCAGATGTTGTTGCAAAGGGTCTGAATATGTATAATGTAAATATGATATTTCAGTTTTTCTTTTTTCATGCATTAGCAAAAGTTTCTAAAATTCAGTTTTTACTGAATTATTATTAATGTCTAAACAATTACAGTATCACGCAACAACATAAAAATAAAAAGTGAAAGGGGTCTGAATAATTTCTGAATGCACTGTAGATGATCTTGATTGAACCTCATTGTCATCTTTGTAAACACAACAGCTTTCTTCCTTCATCAGAATGCTATGCAATGTTTCAAGTCAGACCATTAAAGAACGCGGATCTTGCCCTGATGTGCATTAACAAAAAAAAAGTGTACATGGGCTAAAATGCAGCATTTTTAAAAAATTTAATAACTTGTTTTTTTACCTCTTTAGATGCTGTCATCATATTTTAAGTACATCATGAGCCAGAATGGATGGATGGTGGTGGCCATAAGAAGACAACTACACCAACAACAAAATTTATATTTGCAGATTCAGATGAATAAAATGACTTTTAAACATGATTTTGTTTTTATTGGAAACCATTAGGAATTTCTGTAATGGTTTTAATGGTTTTTTCAGCAGTGTTGAAGGGCAATTTCCTATGCAGTAGCCTTGTAAAAATAGGCTATGCATTATATTATATGCCACGAGACAGCTTTCTGTAGGCTATGTCTTGACATAAGCTATATATGGTGATGCATATAGGGGCGGTTTCCCGGACAGGGATTAGACAAGTCCTAGACTAAGAGCTGTCCAAACTGAAAACAACTTGCACTGACATGTCTTACAATACATCAGTGCACTTTGTTTAGCCTCAAAATGCACACAAGTAATGTTTTTAGTAAGGCATGCTTGTTAAAACTAGTTATATTTCCTAATTAAACTAAGGCCAAGTCCTGGATTAAGCTAATCCCTGTCCGGGAAACCACTCCATAAAGTTTAAAAATCTATTTATATGGAGAAATATAACCGCAATAGAAAGGTTTGTTTCTGTTGCTGTCAACGTTGTCTTTTGGACGTTTCATTAAAAAAAATCAGTAAACTCAAAATCTGACGAGGGTTTGAAAGGACATGATGCTTCTGCGCAGCAACAGTACCATGGGATCTTATAATAATCATTACTTCATTTTCAGTCTATCGTCTGCTTTTCTAAGCAGCTCAGTCACGCGTCACCTCGCCATGATTTGGATCACCTGCATGCCGTTATGCGTGTCTCGCTGTGTTTGCACGATCACCCTTTGTTAGATTTAATCCCGCTCAGCTGATTCCACTTGATGACTTGTGATTAAGAGGCACATTAAGCATTCAAATTGTCACATGTTGTGCATTGCAAAATTAGCAAACGCCAATGTAAAGTGTTTGCAGCCGCGTTTCAAACGAGGCATTGATCAATATTCTTGCGTGTGCTGGTTTCTCTCCGCGTTCTGTGCTGCTGGTGGGAGAGCCTCAAACTCTGATCAGCCCCCATCCAGGGCATTAAATGTTATTAATAGTGCATAATTTCACGCGTTTCCATATTAAAGTGTCCACTTCCAAGGGTCTGTCATCAGATCTGTTGATAACGTGCATTTTGATAATGATGTGTGCCAAGACATTTTAGAAATCATGACCGGATGGCGATTTACTGGGTACAGTGCGTATGCTATGTATAGTGACCCTATATATACACAGTTATGGTGACACAAAATGATTTAAAACTTGAAATAAGGTTTTGGATATTGCACATCTCCAAGTCATTCACTCCATGTGCAACTTCATTCGCTTTGTCACACCACTAGGTGTCACTGTGGCCTCAAAGCTTCAACACTGGCACTCAGAGATCGATTGCTAAGTCTGAGGTAAAACACGCCCCCCTCATTAGCACACAGACGAATAAAAGAAGAAATAAATAAATGTATAAATAAATAAATGTGGAAATAAATATATATAGAAATGTATAAATAAATACGTGTAGACATAAATACATTTATACATAAATAAATGTGAAAATAAATAAAAGTAAAAATAAATAAATGTATAAATAAATGAATAAATAAATAAATAATAGTGTGAAAAAATACAATTATACATAAAAAAAGAAATACAGGTATAAATACTCATTTATTTTTGCTTTTTTACATTTCCATGTATATATATTTCTTTATTTATTTCTGTATTTTTGTTTTTTTACATTTCCTTGTATATTTATTTATGTATTTATTTATTTATGAATATGGCAGAATTGGCTCTCCATATAACCTTGTCTAAGTCAACAGTGTGCAAGATATCAGTCTTCAATGCAGTGCAAGGTCTTACAATGCCAAAAAAGTAGTGGTCAGATTTGTCTGCCTCTCTTTTGCTCAAAACAGTGCAACACCACCTTACTTTAGAAGTTTAAAACGTTTTAACAAATAATGTTTTATTTTGCGTAATTATCACTTACCTGAACCACAGACAACAAAGATAAACAGTGCCAGAAGCCATGGTCCCACCGACACCTTATCATCAGCGACGGTTTTCTGCGTGAATTTACATTTTGATGTTAAACTGCAATCGTGCATTCTCAAAGTTGACAGTACAGTGGGATTTACAGTGTGCTTATTGCATTACAAAACGTCGGTATATTAATGCGTAAAAAGTAATAAATATAAACCTTAAAATGATTTCCCTTTAAATTCGTAACTTTCTTTAAAGAAATTGTAATACGTTCTTCTTAGGTAGGACAATGATGCATTGAGCATCTCCTGTTAAGAGTTGTCATACCGATGATTTGACGTTTCCTCTCTGGGTGATGTTTTTGCTGTGTTTCTCGTTGGCCATTCGGATTCTCTGTTTGGCGACCATGGTTGCAAATGCTGATGAATTGGAAAGGGTGCTGGCGATTCACCGTTATAAAAACGAAGATCTAAACAAACTACGGTCCGTGGTGGTGATGAAGCGATACTACGTCGACTTTTGTCTACGTACTCAAAAATGTAAGCTCCGCCCACACCGGAAGATCGCAAATGGGCTGATTCCACACGGCATTTTTTTAAACGCTGATATTTGCCTAAAAGTACTTCTTATAGTTGTATTACATTTATTGTTATTTGTATACTTTATTGACGTTGTGAATTTTTACAAACATTTTAGATTTAAATTATTTTTGTTTTGTATGTTAGTATAAAATAAATGTAAAAAATAGCTTTCTTGTATCTGTTTCCTGTGTCATAATTATTGGATTTTCCAACGGAAAAATAAAAACATATGCAAAATAAAGTAAATAAAAATATAACATGAACAATTAAAACCGAAGCAAAAAAATCTTTTAATTTTTGCAAAGAAAGTCATGTTTAATTATTGCCGGTCACATTATAATCTATTATTTAGAAAATTTTTAAAATATGCAAAGCTAAATGTGTTTGGCTGTGTGCGCGCGGCTGCACTTTGGTACGTCATGTGTGTCAGAACCAATCACAACGTACCTTTCTTCAATACCCGTATGAAATTCACTTGTCCGCTTCCTGTTTTCTCAGTTAGTGTCTGATCATCGTGGTTAAAGATGCGTTGGTTGCCACTGTCTGTTTTAATATTATGGGCCTGTTCGCTTTACAGCGTTTCTGCGGATAACAGTGGCCTAAAGAAAATGAAGATGCAGTTTGCCACAGGGCCACTTCTCAAATTTCAAATTTGGTGAGTCGGAGTTTAAATGCCTTTTGTCGTTCGGTCACAGGAAAAGGCCTATCATGATTTTAGGCGTGTTTGACTTTATGTAACCATGCGCAGGCCGATCGTTATATGACATCCATTTACCGCGAGAGCGGTTTGGCAGCACATCATTTGATTAAGTTAGCTCTCGCGATACTTCGATTTCATATCGATATGCGCAAAGCTTCACGAACTCGAATTCGTTTAATACAGCTAATCGCAGTTTGACATTCAGCTTGCGCAGAAATATATCACGTATGTTGTAAACGGGAAAAACGTAGCCGTGTTTTTCTTAACGAAAACTAAAGCCACGACCAAGGTCTGAGGCACACACATGCGATAAACTGTTTAAGATGGCTATCAGACTTTGGAAACAACCTCGAGTTTAATTCTCTAATCTGCCTGTAATCCTCTGCAAAGTGGAGAGCTCTGATTTGAGGATTAGCCCATTAGTGTGTTGAGTCCCTGCACTTTAAATAATTCAGCTATTTGTATTGATTCCATTTAAAGAGGCCTGCTATATACATTTGAACCAATTAGTAGGGCATTAACCACATCCTGAAATTGCTTGTGTCACATCACCACTGTAGTGATACAAATACTCAGAGGATCTCTTGTTTGTTTTCTACAGTGTCTCCTGAGGGTACAAGCGGGTGTTTGAGGAGTACATGCAGGCTTTGTACCAGCGGTACCCAGACATCCGCATAGAAGGAGAGAACTACCTTCCCATGCCTATCTACAGGTAATAATAGGTTACAAACCATTACCCATAGCCGATGATAAGAGTCAGATTTCCATGTCTCCTGTTTTTGTGGCCAGAAAAAGCTATATTTCTTCCAGCCCTGATATTTGTTTATGCAGTCTTTTTTCTTCTTCTCGTTAGGCACATTGCTTCCTTTCTGTCTATGTTCAAGATATTGCTAATAGGAGTGATCATTGTGGGCAAGGATCCGTTTGCTCTGTTTGGAATGCAGGCTCCAGGCCTCTGGGTTTGGAGTCAGGAAAACAAGGTAAGGTTATTTCTCACGATATTCCGTTTTATAGGATTCCTATACCATACTGGGTTAAGCCTGACCCATAACAATGTCAGTCATTCATTAAAATTCAAAGAACTCAATCTGATAAAATGTAAGTTGCTTTGGATGAAAACATCTAACTACTGCATACTAAAATGTCATGCTACAGAGCTTTACTGGTACATATCGGTACTTAACTTTGTGAATTTTGCAATTTGAATAGTTATTTTCTGTGGTTAATGACATTTGGATGGAACTTGCAACAAAAGACCTCACACAAAACACAGGATCTAACACAAAAGTTTCCCCCATGGACCTCATTAGGGCATTAATTTTGTCCCAGGTGACTTCTGAGGTCAGATGACTGAAACAGTAGAGACATAATATATCAAGCTGTCATTTTAAAGGGATAGTTCATCTGAAGATATAAAAATTTGTCATAATTTACTCATCTTTTATGTTGAACTAAACTTGTTTGAATTTCTTTATTCTGTTGAACACAAAATAAGATGTGTTGATAAATAATGGTTAGCACACAGTTGACGGTACCAATTGACTTCCATAGTATTTAATATTCCTACTGTCAATGGGTACTGTCAACTGTGTGCTTACCATTATTTACCGATATCATCTTTTGTGTTCAACAGCGTAAAGAAACTCATACAGGTTTAGATGAACATGAGGGTGAGTAAATGATGACAGAATTTTTGGGTAAACTATCCCTTTAATGTTCCCCTACTCTGTGACAGTAGAGGGGCATGAATATATTTAACTAATATGATTTTCACATTTTATTTGAACGTTCATTGCTCCTGCATGTTTCATTTCCATTTTTATTTGATTAAAACAAATCGTATGAAAACTAGCCATGCTTAACTCTTTATTTGGGTAATCAGACCACGCAAGCTGTTAGCTGTGGCAATGCCTGTAAAGTCAAGTCAAACTTTATGATCTCTTTCTTTTCATTAGATATATGCCTGCATGATGGTGTTTTTCTTCAGCAATATGATTGAAAATCAGTGTATGTCTACTGGTGCTTTTGAAATCACTTTAAACGGTAAGTGTCTTATTCTGCATTATAAAATGATCCATAGTTTGAACTTAAAATGTACTTTTAATTGTAAAAGTGAAATCAGGAGCATCAATGATATATCTAAACATGCAGGTTTGGTTTATGTGTAACTTTAGTGTAATATAGGTATAGGGAATCTTATAACAGCTTGACACTAAAAGCGTAACTTGGATAATCATTGGCTATGCTTACATGCACCAATTTGGTTGAAGAGTACAAAAGTACGGTTTACTTGTACCTTAAAGGTGTAACTTTTTTAGAAGTATCTCTTGACAGAAATGCAATATAATATACATAACTATATTATCAATGGTGTATTAAGACCTTACATAGTGAACGGTAATGTTTTTATTCCTGTAAAATTAGCAGTTTTATCTAAATTAACTTTGGGCCTCCTTACATGGAACCTAAATGGACAAACTGTTCTACAAAGTGCGTTTCGTCCCTATATTGTTTTAGACGACGACATGTTTGTCCTGTGGCAGCTACCTCATTGGCAGCTTCTCATTGCGTTTTGAAATTGAGGTTGTTTGCGATTTGCATTCTCTCCACTAGATGCCGTTAAAAATCCATACTGTACCTTTAAATGTTGCAATCCATTTTTTTTAACATTTACTTTCTTTATAGTGTCCAAACTAAACATCTGCACAGGGTACATCATCGAATTCATGCATCATTTCTGGATGAATGCACAAAGTCAGTTTTGGGTTGGAGTATGTTGTTTAAGAAAAAAATAGATTAGATGTGCAATGAAAACACAATTTTTGAATGGCACAACACTATTTTATTGCTTTATGTAACATTATGAAAGAAAACATGAATCTTGTAGAACATACAGCAAGTGCCCCAATTCCCTTAATAATGCGTGTTGCCATTGCATGTTTTTGCAGCCAGTATTGTGTGATATGTAAATAAGAATATAAGACGTGACCATAAGCAACTACACTGCTCGTGCATCAGATAGGATTCATGTAATTACATGCATTTCCTGATGGCCAGATCACTGTTAGTCTACACCAGCGTTTCCCAATCCTGGTCCTCGAGTACCCCCTTCCAGAAAGTTTTCGATGTCTCCTCAACAGAGGAGATCAGTCTCCTTCCAGAATGGATAACGTGGCTGGTTGTAATTACGCCAGTACAAAGGTGTGCTTTTGGCGCTGCGCGCATAGGATTGTGGGTGTTTTGAGAGCGCGAATGACACTCATTCATCCTTTCCTGTATATGGAATATTTTTCGATCAAAGGACTCAGTTCTTGGTTGCAATTCCGAGGATCCTCGACATTGGAACAGTCCTTCAATGGATGTCGATGACGTATTATCCTTGAAATTCTGCCTTCCGAGGATCCTTCCTTGACATTGAGAAACAGCCCCTGTCTCTTTAACAAGGAGACATCTATAGCTTTCTGGGAGGGGGTACTCGAGGACCAGGATTGGGAAACACTGGTCTACACCACCCCTTTCAATCTGATCCAAATTATTTTATTATTTATATATTAGTTATATTTTATTTCAACCTCAATCGCATTGATTGTGTTTTATTTGAAGGCTTTTTATTTCGATTGAGTCATCAGCAATGTAAACATTACTAATGTTCTGTTGGTGGGTTTTTGCTTAGATGTTCCAGTTTGGTCCAAGTTGGAGTCAGGCCACTTGCCTTCCATGCAGCAACTAGTTCAAATTCTGGAAAATGAGATGAAAATGAACATGCATATGGACACACTTCCACACCAACGCTCGTAACCTTGCCTAAGATCCACTGCCGGAAGCCTAGGACCCCTCCACGTAAGTTTCTCTTCCTTAAAATGCTGTGAACTAAACATATAATTCATTAAATAAATTCATAATAATTTTAACATGTTTTTTATTTTCAGTTTTGAGGTGGAGCTCTTCTGGGGTTGTGAGGTGACATTTATGAAGGTTTGTGCTGAAAGTAGAGACTCTACTAGCGCACGCCCGATGCTCTGCTCACCGCGCTCCTCTGAGATGCACCACCTACAGATGCTGATGAGGGATTCAAGGCAACAGCAGCGGCCATATGATTATAACTGCAGCCCATCTTCTGCAATAATGTTGTTCAGGATTTATGTTCAAGAGACGTATGTAGTCAAGTCAGCAAATAATTTATATTTGCATGTTTGTCCTTTATTGTATTGCTAAAACATCTTTGTGTTTTATTTAATATGTAGTTGGGTAGGTTCTAATTTATACATCGATCTGATCTCAATTTAACAAATAAGCAACATGAATTCTATTTCTGAGCCATGATTTTTATATTGCTTTGTATAGTGCAAGATGTTTACTAAAAGATTAATAAAACTGAGTCTAACAGAAAATCATTGTTTATTTATTGCAATGAATGGCTTGCAAACAGAAAACAGACATCAATAAATATTGAATTACAATATTATGATTTTTCAACTGTATTCACACATAGTATTTTACAAGAATATATCAATCTTTCAGAAATCAGACCCGCAGCAGTTTACTGAAAAACTTTGTAGTTAGTGGTGTTGTAATATGTAGTTTTGAATCGAATGGTGGGTTTAGACGTTTCACCTAATGTGATCTGGATAAGTGCATACTAATCCTAAGACTTTGTAGTCTTCATTCTGGATTCCTCTTAATGGGCAGATTATTAAGTAAATTTAATGCCCGACAATTAACATGCTTTTTAGACATGTGATTGATGCTACTCTACATGCCTTATTAGACGACTTTTTTACTGAAAATAAATACTGAAAGCTTTTTGATTTTGTCATGTTTCTATATATAAAAAGAGCATTAGATTAGAAATACTTGTAATATTTAACAAATAAAATAACACAAATTATCAGCTTATAAGTAATTATCAGCTAAATGATCAGAACTCTAGCCAGTTACATTTCACAAGAGTCACGCTTAGTTTGGCTAGATAAAGCAATAGCAGTAAACCAGTTCCTTTAAAAAGTCCAGAATTAATGTCTGATTGTGAAGATAGTGCTAACAAGTGAATTGTTATGGTTGATAGTAAACTCCAACAATTGGATAGTGTTACCCTACTACATATTTTGTAGTGCTTTCTATAAGTGCAGCATCTGACTGAACTGAAACTACAAGAGCTCATAAACAAGATTGCAGACATTGCTGGATAAAGATCTTGTTTGTTTCATCCATTTGCACTTTGTGGCTCAGGCTCTTCAGCTTTCGGGCCAGTGAGCGGATGAAGGGTGGAGGTCTGACTTGCAGGTTTGTGGAGGCGAATGGGAAGGCGTGGCACTGCTGTAGCTGTGTCAAGGCCATGTAAAGGCCAACTCTGCATGCAAGAAGGACTAGCTCTTCTTCGCATATGAGTGGTGGAGGCGGTGCCATACTTTTTTTGGACTGGAAGAATATGTACAACAGTTAGTTTGTGTAAGCAAGTAGCAAATGCAGTAAATGTGATGAACCTGATGTTATCAAGTGCATTTATAATTCATATTAAATTACAATTTCGAGCTACAGATTCAGATGGTAATATCCATATGGACATGAAGTGAGAAAGTACATACATAAGTTTGTTAGGGGTTCTCGATATGACATTAATTGAGATTTCTGTGCTCATCTAATAATGTATAAAGAGTGATTAAAGAAACCTTTGGACCAATAAAGGATATAGTTTCCATTTAGAAATTTTCTAAACTTTTTCTGTCATTACATGCATCTAGTGACTAATTATCTGAACTATTATCCATATTAATCTGAGTTCAAACAGGCAATTTCTTACCGAAATGCAGTCTCCTACTCTAAACCTTGCTTGCTGTCCCCGTGCAAGGAAAGAGACAAAAGCCATCTTTCGCCCAAGAATCCGAACGCCTATATTTCTGTTAAGCGACAAAAAAATTGGTCTCAGGATTGTTGGTGTTTGACCAGAGTCTGTCCAGCTCCATGTTCGGAGTCTTCTCCCTGTCTCATCTAGACTCTGACCGCCCCAAACATCCATAGATAACCTGATGCACAAGAAGAAAAGGGTCACATGCGAAGCTGTCAGGCAAACAAAATCATATTCAAGTCATGATATACATATGTTTTACAATGGAGCTTGTAACCTCAATAAAAAGTAAACTTGTGACTTTTAAATCTCTCTTTGTATTAAAATTGGTGCTTACCAAATGCTGCCATTTTCATGGTAACACGTGGCTCGGCCATCAGACTTAAAAAGGGCTCTGACTGGACAAACGGGATTTGGGAGGTCGTCATGTATGATACAAACGCTTTCCTTCTCACTTCTGATGATGATGATGGCCAAGTTTCCTGAGGGATAGCTTTGCCCGTGACAATAAGGATAAACTATGACAGCCTATGAATTTGTATTACCAAAAACATTTATTAAAATTGTTTAAAATGTTGGCACCCTTCCATTTTTTATTTGTTAAAATTAAAAACCTTTTGATGCACATGTGAATTTTTTTTGGCCAACTATTATTGAATCTTTGCTTATTATACACAGATACCCTGAAAAGTCTTAGACAATGCAATATTTTTACTTTATATATGTATTATTTTCTTAGTATGCAAACGCTAGATGTTTCATGTATAAGGATACAAAACTTGTGACGAACCATCTGGTAACACAGTGAGAAATTTAGCTCCGTTAGAATAGTCCTTCTCTAACAAACTTGAACTAATCTGTACAGCAAAAAAAGAGGCATGATAAGCTTATATGACTAGTCATGGTTATACAACTATTTAGTTAATAAGGGTGACCAATACGTGCCATTTTCCCCAAACAAGTCCTGGCCAGGATTTCAGGTGCGTCCTCTGTGGGTGGCATTGGTTGACCGCATACGTCATTGAGGTTTAATATTTCAGATTGTATTTCCAGAAAAGCAACTTTAACATTTCAAGGTAAGAATAAAACTACAATGATTGTATGTCTTAAAAGAAATAAATGTTAATTTAAAATATTTTAACTAAAATGTGAGTACCTCAATGACGTATGCGGTCGACAAATGCGACTTCCGGAGGACATGCGCAAAATCCTACCCAGGAAGTGTCCGGGGAAAATGGCACGTATGGTCAACCTAAGTTAATTTTACTGTACCTGAGGATGAGTTAAACCAAACTCAAATGACCTTGGTGTAGTAGAAGGCTGTTTGCACAGACTAAAGCTGCTCTCCTCATTCATGTTGTCTTCAAATCTCCAGCCATTCTTTGTGGGTGCACAGTCAGAAAGCCGGAAACTGATGACAGATTTTGTATGGGACACTGGTGTGGTATCTGAGAAGGGGAACATTAAAACATTTCCGTTAAAAGACACCCTATGCTGTAACGAAATGCTGTCTGATATATCAATAATTTAATATCATGCCCCAAATGGCTTTTAAAATTTACTCTATGAGAACAGGCAGGAATTGTCTTCTGTTTGCTGTTATCCTTCTAGATACAAAGAGCAAATGTATAAATGGATGTCAATTACTGACATTTAAAAGTTCAAAGCAAATCACACCCTTTAAGGGATTCAGATACAGAATAATTGTTTATCACGTGATAAAATATAATATGCTATAATGGAATGCATAATTCTGTTAATGTTGTCTGTGACATTTGTTAAGCAGTGGTCTCCAACATGGTGCCCGTGGCAGCACATTCTATTAATAGTTTTAATTTTATTATTTATTTATTATATATTTTTTATATTATCTTGGCTTCTTTTATGTATGTTAACATTTTAAACAATGATAAAACATAAGTCAAATCAACAAGTAAAAGAAAAAATGTAGACTATATCAAAAAAGTAGCACTCCAGATTGTTTTATCTATTGCGGTAGCCCTTGCTCACAAAAAGGTTGGAGACCCCTGGTCTGCATTGCATCCAACATGTCCCATACTCACATAATGTGGCTACTCACAGTTTTTTGCAGTCATAAAATTAGTCTGAGAATGTCTATCATATCTTTCCATTTCTCTCAGCTGATGTCTGAAATAAAGTCAAAGGTACAAGGAATGAGCTCAGAAAATTGATTTTATTGTCATAATGACAGGTTTATTCTAATCCAGTGTTGGGGAAAGTTACTTTTAAAAGTAATGCATTACAAAATTAAGTTACTCCCCAAAAAAGTAACTTGTTGTGTTACTTAGTTACTTTTCATGGAAAGTAATACTTAAGTTACTTTTGCATTACTTTTTGTTACTTCGTTGATCTCTTTCAGGCCTTGCAGGTGTTTTTTATGACTGAGAAATTGCATATTTCCATTGCAAAACTGTTAAGCTCTGGCCTGCCATATCCATTTCTGACTTAAACTGTTCTTGCTCAAGTTCGCACGCATAGAGTGCGTAAATCTACATGACTACGTTCAGTTTAATTTAGTACATTATTATTTTTTAACAGAATTAATTAATTTGAAAAGTAACTTGCATTACTTTTTTAAAAAAGTAACTCAAATATTAATGTGTACATTTAAAAAGTAATGTGTTACTTTACTCGTTACTTTAGAAAAGTAATATTATTACGTAATGCACGTTAATGCGTTACCCCAACACTGTTCAAATCTTTTTTACAATCTTTCCATTTAGGTGAAAAGCTTATGTGGATGTTATATTCTGACGATATCAGTTTGGCCACTAATGTCTATTAACACAATACAAAATAAAACCAAAAAATAAGATGAAGAAAATACGATTTTTTCTATAACACTTTTTTTTAACATAACGTTTTACTGTCTTACTTTTACATTTATTAGCTTAACGGTCTCTTTAGTCTCCCTTATATCATGTATGCAAACCTATTTTTTCCTCTTTCTTGTCCTTTAACTTGAAGCTCTTCGTCCACCAAGAGGTCATCTGGCTGCTCAGCTCCGCTGGGACTTTTCTCCAGATGTTTTACTGTTAGATGTCTCTCGTGGACCACAATGTCAAACAACTCTTTGTACTTTTCACAGCAGAAGTCCTGAAGGCAAAAATCAAGGCCCAGGTAGACATTTTTAAATTCTGTAAGTGTTCCAGCTATAAGGACAATTCATCTGTGCTTTCTCAGGGGACTAACCTCCTGCATCTCCGCATAAACCATATTTAGAGGAGGCCGAGCTTTTAAACCACAGAACTGGCAGCATATTGGAGAGTCTTTCAGAGATTGAGGCTAAATAACAAACCACAGAAATAAAATAAACAATTCTGTAAGATTTTATACTTGTTTTCACATTTACATTTATGAGATGCTTTTGTCCAAATGACTAACAGTGCTTTACAAAGTAGGCTATACATTTTTAACAGTATGTGTGTTTCCTGGGTTAAAACCCATGACCTTTTGCGATATTAACATAACTGAGCTATACAGGCGCACAAACTTGTTAACAAAAAGAGGTTTATACATGTGTGTTGCAGAAATATGTGTGGTTTTAGCTACCTGAGGACTGTACATCTTCTCCAGGGACTCTCTTTTATATCTCAGCAAACCTGGAAGCCCACGACGGGGATCTAGTGATGCTTCCAGTCTTTGAAAATACTCAAGCTCCATCTGCTGGAAAATTTGTATAAACATAAAAAAACTTCATATACTTAGAAGTTTTATATATAAGTTCTACGGGGAAAAATCTAAACATCGGATTAATGTACGAGATTGGGACTGATTTTAAAAATATATCATACATTCAATTTTCTCTTACATATGAGTTAGTTTAATATTATAACATTGGGGGATTTTCTGGTTATGATTTTTTGCACTTTATAATCTGCACTTCTTCAAACGTATGTTTTGCAAACAAGATCAAATTAAAATGCTTACCTGGCTGATATGATTTCTTTTGATCATCCATACTACATGCGTATTTGCAAGATGGTCTGGACTATAGTTTTACTGTTCCTGCACTCCATTTTTCTTATCACACTTTCTCTTTCAAATATAATACTTTCTGTCTATTTTTAATCCAAACGGAAAAGTAGTTTTAGGCTCTGGATTGTTTCACACAGCAGTGTGTTTAATGTACGTACCCAATGAAATGTATGTTGATGGTATCCATGGAAATCTGAGAGGCCTTAAGAGTTGTGCAGATGAAACCCAGTGACCTGTGTGCCAAAATTTCAAAAGCAGATTAGTGGTGCCATTCCTTTTTTGGTTAAGTGTTATGTATTGCTACTCTAAATTACGTACCATAAATGTCGGTGCTAATATACAAGTTTTGCATAAACAGCTGTTTAATATGACGAAAAATGAGGAAAAACAAACCGAAGACTTCATGCCGCGCTGCGCATACCGATTGGCAACTGACGTCAAAGAATCGCGAATCGCTCTCGCGGTACTTTGATGTCATACGTCGACCGGTCTGTGCAGCGCCGTATGAAGTCGAACACACTTAGCTTCGCCTGCTCCAAATTAATGTGCTGTATTTGTTATGGTAAAGTATACACATTTAAGTGCACGTGAAGAGGTGGGACATATTTCGACTACTATTTAGTACTGATAGTATGCGAATTGGGCTGTTAGGGTAATGAATCCCTCGGAACAGGTGATTGGTCGTGTACGCTTTAAATTAGCAAACGTTCAATGCAAGCGCTTAAAACAACACGAGGCATTATTTGTACTCCTTTGAGCCCTCGTGCATAGAATGGCGCGTTGGAAAAACAGAGGAACTCTGTTTGTAATCTTGATTGCGTTAACATTCAGCATTTCAATAGAATGCAAACAATTGCTAAGTTTATCTGAAACAGAAACAACTAGTAATGAAGGGGAAAATAGCTTACTTAATACATTTATGTCAGATCAAGGAGAATATGAGCAGGTACCCAAGTTAGAGTACCTTGGTGATGACACTGTCTCTGGTATGTAATGAACATGTGATTTATTGTAGCGTAGAAAGTTTTTTCCTGCTATTTGAATGTTGAGTTGATCCTTTTAAAAGATTAAATATTTTTGTTTTTTCAGAACTTCAAAAGAACTCCGTTATTAAAGGGAAAGTATTCAGTTCTTCAAAAGAAGCCTGGGATGCCATATCTCCAAAGCTGATGTGTGGTAATGATCTCATGAAGTTGCAGCTCAGTGGTCCAGGTGCGGATCAAGTTGAGCTTTGTCGACGTAAGTTGTGCATTCTTGAATTGTTTTTGTTACTAAATGGTTTTGTAGGCCATCAGGATCCTATTCCATTATGTCATAGTTGTGTGCTTATTGTTTTTGCTGGCCCTGAAATTATCTATATGCTACGGTCATGTTTTCTTAAACAAAAATGTAACGACTGATACAAGCTTGTAAAGTTTAGTCTTCCTCTTAAAACGTTTAGACAAAACAGATACTGTACTTCGATCTGCCCTCATGATGTTTAGGCTTCTTAATCTGTGCACCAAAATATACAAATTTATGTGTTCATTTATCCTATCTGCACAAGTAAAGCATAACCCAAAACTTTTGTTTGTGCGTGTGCTTTAAACAACGTATTGACCTTTAACTCTTTCCAGTACATTTAAAGAATCGATGTGTGATGTGTACCCATCGGGTTCATGTCTGTACTGTTGAATATTGAAGCGCCTTTTAAACTCGTAACTCTTTTCATAGGTAATGCAGCACCTGTTCTTCTTAATCATTTGCCCCCTCACTGTGGACATACTACAGCCACTTCTGGAGGCCTTGATTATGCTACACCTTATGATGGTTGTGGTGTTGCACAACAGGTATTTCTCTCTCACTATGTTCGTGTAAACTAAAAGAGGGGAAAGACCAACTTGTATGTCTGTTTTTCAGGAAGCAAGCTTTGTCATTAGGATGCTGTGGCAGGGGAACCCTGTGGTTATCTATTGCCCCTTGACCACTGCAGATACAAACATGCCAGCTTCTCCAACTTTAACTGAAAAGCCACAAAATCCCTTCTATGGGCAATATCCTGGGTTCCCTGATCTATTTTACCCTCATCATCACCATCATGGCAGGCCAAATCCCACAGTGAAACCTGTCCCAACCACCGCAGCGACAGTTGCCCAGGATCCCACCCAGAAACCGCAGTATCCTTGGTACCCCAATATGTTTTGGCCATACTACTACCAGCATCATGGCAGGCCAAATCCCACACAGAAACCTGTCTCGACCACCACACCGACAGTTGCCCAGGATCCCACCCAGAAACCGCAGTATCCTTGGTACCCCAATATGTTTTGGCCATACTACTACCAGCATCATGGCAGGCCAAATCCCACACAGAAACCTGTCTCGACCACCACACCGACAGTTGCCCAGGATCCCACCCAGAAACCACAGTATCCTTGGTACCCCAATATGTTTTGGCCATACTACTACCAGCATCATGGCAGGCCAAATCCCACACAGAAACCTGTCTCGACCACCACACCGACAGTTGCCCAGGATCCCACCCAGAAACCGCAGTATCCTTGGTACCCCAATATGTTTTGGCCATACTACTACCAGCATCATGGCAGGCCAAATCCCACACAGAAACCTGTCTCGACCACCACACAGACAGTTGCCCATGATCCCACCCAAAAACCGCAGGTTCCTTGGTACCCCAATGTGTTTTGGCCATACTACTACCATCACCACCATCATGGCAGGCCAAAGCCCACAGAGAGACCTCTCCTGACCACCACACCAAAAGTGGCCCACAATCCCACCCAGCGACCTCAGTTTCCTTGGGACCCCAATGCGTTTTGGCCGTATTACTTCAGTCAATATCCAAGGCAACCACCCACCACCCCACCTATAACCACCACTCCTCAACCCTGCACAACCACTGCAGCCATTGAGTGCACTCCCGTAGTCTATGAACTCCGTGAAAAAGACCCCATTGCACTTAATTATGTAGACCACTTAGAATACGATTCCCAAGCTTTCCCATTTAAATTTTAACATGTAGTGGCTGAGAACAGTTTTGCTGAAGTAGGTTAGTAACACATTGGGTTGTGATAATGACTGCTCCATGCAAATTTTTTAAGTTTTCTTTTCTGTGCTAAAAGGTGTGATTGGAAGGCCATCAAGGACCTCCAATCAAATTTGTTACACTTTAGTTTGATCCTGTAATGCTTAATCCTTTCAATAAATCCATTATGGCCAAATGTTTGTATTTTAGGAGGTATTCATTTGTCATGTTTAATGTTTAGTTTATCTTAAAGGAATAGTTGAAAAATTGAAAATTGGCCCATAATTTAAGAAGTTACAAAAGCTGCTAAATGTCAGAAATGAAATGATGATTGTAACTGAATGCTCTTGACACTTACTATACATTCATCAAACCTTTTCGTGTCAAATCCGCTTAATATTGCCCTACAGGAATGGTAGGTTTTAGGCAGAATCCATTAAGAATCAAGAAATCATGCCAGATGCACGTAGCGGGTTTTGTATGAACTCTTCATTTACTCGTCTTAGTGCCAGGTGTATTTGACTCGAATAGTTGCGTGCTTTTATGTTAATAAATCAGGAAAGAAATCTATATGGTTCAGTTGAGTATGTATTTTGTGAAACCATAAAAATGGCACCACGTTTATACACAAGAGCCAAAGCATATAACAAGTGCTCAAAAGAGTCTTGAGAGCCATTGATCATCTTGCGTACCAACCTTGAGGCAACGTGCCACCATTTTTATCTACACTATTCAACATTGAAAGTAGATCAAAACCTTTCATAAAAGTGGATTAATTTTGAACAACTTTGCATCTACGCTAGTCAACATTTGAAGTGGATCAAAAAGTTAGTCAAATGGGATGCAACGATGGCTCACAAAGTTGAGTTGTAAGGATACATATTGGTGCTGGATTGTCTTAAAATGAACTGCTGCTATTCATGCCGCTGCAAAGCTAGGAAGAGGCAGAATATTTAATATAACAAATGTATCTGGCTAAACTAAGGAAGTCATAAACACCTTGGATGGCATTATGGTGTTTAATTATGGGGTAATTTTCAATTTTCTCTGTCAACTATTCCTTTAAACAGATTGAGAAGTATGACATCCACTAAATTGCAATGTGTCTGGAAATACGGTCCTAACCCTGGATGTGATTGTGTAAGGGCATCACTGTGTCACTTGACCACACCCTTAATAAATCCACAAAAAAAAAATATTAGCTTCCTGATGGTGGTGGTCTTGAACACAACTGAGTGGAGGAAATCTGGGAAGGCAAACTGAAACACACTCTGAGTCTCCCACTAAAACGGTGATCCAGATCACAGCATTTGCTTTTCTAGGGGGTGTGCGCTTCGTGTTCCTCCTCGCTTGCGCGTTCTCTCTCCTCCCCCTCTCTTGATGTGCGTGTATTGATGCAGGATCACAGTTGGTCTCAAGGGTGTAGCTCAGACACTGCAGTGGAAGGTAGGGCTGGGCTGCTCTACTATACAATGCGCTGAAAGATGGTGCACCAGGAGAAATGTGTTTACCAGGTAAGACACTTTTGGCTATTCATACAGTCTTGTGTTGTGGCATCGTTGTGTAAATGTAGTTACATTTATACAGTTTGAAATCACTGTGCCTGTGATCACTTTCTATTCAGGTTAAGGTGTTTGTGTCATTTTTAGGCATTTCGTAAATTACTAAGGTATTATATTATGAGAGGTGTGCTTTTAAAGCTTTAAGTTATTTGACCACAGCATGAAATTACTGGATTTAGGATTTTACTATGCATGTATGGGTGTATTTGTTTAGCACTACCTGCTAGTTTAGTGGCAACATCTTGTGCTTTACAGATCACATTCTGACTCCATATTTTTAAGTGCGTCATGAATTAGCCTCTTCCACCCGATATATTCCTGCATCCAAATGTTGATCTAGTCTGTGTTAAGGGAAAGCGGGCTGAAATCTAGAGAAAGAAATCCATGATTTGTGAAGGCAGAGAAAGGCTCAAAGTATAAAAAATAGTGAGTTACAAAACAAGACATTTTATAGAGGATCTAGTAGGCCTGTTTTGTGTGTATAGGTAGAAGATGGGTGGCAGCAATATGAAATGCTAGTCATTCTGCGCATCAAAAAGCAATCATCTTGCCATGGCAATGGGCAAGCAGATCAGAGAGGATGTAATTCTGAATGATACGGTCATGCATTAATATATTTTTATGGCTATGTTTGTGGACGGCCTATGCTTTCACTTCATCAATACCCTCTTCTGTCTAAATCTGTATTTGCTGTTCATTGAGGCAGCAGTGATTTCCCTGCTAGCAAAATTAAAGAGTTTCTACCCCTCCACAGCCCTAGGTTAATGCCACTTGTCTTTTCCTTTTAATGAAAAAGGTTCACTTTAGCATTCTTTTATTACTTTTGTAAAGAATTAGACAAGTTTTATTATATTTTGTAGTTGTGATAGCCATAGGCATGCACTCTGGGAGTGGCTGGGTTGTTTTTGACCTATAATGGGTAAATATTGGACAGAACACGTGCTGGGTTAAAAAATGACCCAATGCTGGGTTATTTTAACCCAACTGCTGGGTTATTAAAATGGTTGCATAACAACAACCCAACATTGGGTCATTTTTAACCCAGCACGTGTTCTGTCCAATATTTACCCATTATGGGTCAAAAATAACCCAGCCATTTTTAGAGTGTGTTAATATTGAAATTGAAAGATTATCTAATGTATTTTATAAAATTGCTATTTTTTTGGGTTCGGGAGCTTATTTTACCTGCTATATATAATTTGTAAAAAAAATTTCACCCAACCCTGTTGCCACACAATTTTACCTTGCCACATGACTCCCCTTTTTTTAGTAATTTATTATTCATATTGTTATTATAATAACAGCTTACACGTTTTGTGTATGTTTTTATTAAGAGTGTTTGTTCATGTTGCACACATGATTTTATTTTTTATTATTGTTTGCAAATAAGATACTGTGACTGTCACACAAACCCTTTCTACAGCAGAAAGACCAGAAAATAATCTAAATTTTATCTATTTTATTTTCTACTTGGATCTTTGGCCACTACTCATGGAAGCTCAACTTTGACTATAGCAATAATTTGGGCTATTATGTTGTATGTATTTATATTTGGAAAAAAATGGACAAACAATCTAGGTTGATTTACATCAATGGTTGGGTTTTTTACATTTGACCTAAACCCAATGGTTTAAAGGTGTATTTTTGCAAAAATGAACAAAATTCGTTTTAAATTTAAAGTTCACCCCCCCCCCAATTTTTTTTAATTTATTCACTCTTGTGTTGCTCTAACCTGTAAGAGTTTCTTTATTCTGTTGGACACAAAAGAAGAGATTTTGATAAATGATAGTAACACCCAGTTGACAGTATACCCATTGACTTCCATAGTAGGAAAAACTACAAATGGAATACCATACAAATACTATGGAAGTGACTGGATAACGTCAACTGTGCATTAATCAGAATATTTTTTTTGTGTTCAACAGAAAAAAACACTCATACATGTTTAAAACAAGATGAGGGTGAAATGATGGGAAATTATAACAGATTTTTCATTAAAGGAACTTTTCCTTTAAGGTTTACTAGTACAACTAAACAAGATATTCTGCAAGTACTGTTTAATAGAAAGTAACAAAAGTAACAGGTTCCAAAGTTTAATTTAAAAATAAAAATTGGAATCGGGCCAACTTTTATATTCTCATTGTTATAGGTACCTAATTAACAAGTACAACCTTGAATTTTTTTAACATTAATGCATCCGCTAGCTATATAGTTATGTTATTTTAATTCCCCTTAATTTATTAATTAAGGGCATGCTTTCTCTTTTTAATGAGATAATAGAATGTATGCAGTCAGGTTAGGTGGAGGATCTAAAAAATAAAACCCTGATATATTCTCTTTATATTTATACATCTTCTCATTTATTAAAGTCCACTCCGTTTCTGCTTAGGCCCAGAGGAATGAGAGGGAGTCCATAAGGCAGAAGCTGGCCCTTGGCAGTTTCTATGACGACGGACCGGTTACTTTTACTGGCTGCAGCAAGAAGTGCTTATCGTCACGGTTAGTGTATACCCTTATATGCTTAGTGAATAGTTGCTTTTATGTGATATGACAGACTTAACATAAAATACAAATATCATTGCGTAGAATTGAAACTATTTTACTAATATTTCACTTTTATATTACACACAAATTATTACAATTATTACACAAAAATTAAGAAAAATGCGTGTTTTTGAAGGTCCTGCTCAGAATTTATTGGGTTTGTCCCAGGTGAAGAAACATTGGGCTTATGGTGAAACTTGTTCTGCCCCACTCTTGAAACTAACGTTTATCTCCAGTTTTTACAGTGAAATATTGGTGAAATAAAAAAACGTGTTTTTAAAGGTCCCAAGAATGTGTCTGGGTTTGTCCCATTTGCCACTAAGTGACGAAGCATTGGTGGCATAAATGTTTTCACCATAAGCGGTACTCTGGCTATGTGGGTGTGGGGATTGTTGCATTTCTGTGTATGTTCGCAATGTGAAGCACAGTTTCAAGAATATTCCTAGCAAGAAAATTAAGTCGAGACCTGTCAAGCCAAGGAAAGTCCACAGAGATAAAGAGAGAGTTTCCCAGGGCTCGGTGTTACTTTATGAATGATATGTTGCACATACGATAAGATTTGAACATTTTTGTACCGATACTTTAAATTATGATACATGATGTCTGTAGTCTTGAGTGTTCTCTAAAAATACTATTAACCACAAAAATCTTACATCGGCTTTCTACAGGAAGTGTTTGCTTCACTGTGGTTCACAAACACACAAATGGAACTTTCTGAGTTTTAAATGTTATGCGGTTACTGCCATGTGTAAAAAGTCAAAAGTTTAAGTTCTCATTTAACATGAATCAGGATTGATTTTTCAAATATGCTTAGAAATTTCAGGGTATAAGAAGATGAAAACATAAAATGCATTAGAGTAATTTCATGCAAATGTCAAACTTATTATGAAAAATTTTAACCGTGCTGATATCCAAGATGTCAATATTTGGGGACTTTAAATTATTTTCCATAAATTGGAAAGTGCAGCTTTCAGGTTCATCACATTGAAACAGAAAACTGTCACATCCATTATATTTGTTTCTTTCTAATAAATGTGCAAACAAAATTAAAATGAAATGAATACATTTGCTGGGTATTGATGCTTTTGGTTGGTGCATTTTAATTCACAGAAAGTATCTTGTCTCTTGAAAACTGTCATAACAGATTTCCTATATCTAAAATAGAAAAGTGTAGACTGATATTTTTTTAATGTTTAGGAGGTTTAGGAACATATAAACAGATGGCACAATATATTGGTAATAAATACATTCTCTGAAAAATTATATCTTAACTTTTGCCTGAAAATGGCACATCCATCCATTCCAACACTGGAATTGCTCATTATTGTAAAAGCATTGAGCAATGTTTCCCTCTTTTTTTTTGCATTTATGCTTCTGTCCAACATTTCTTTTCCTTCTTCCTGTTTGTTTTCACTGTAGGCTTCAGAATGGGGTAAACCTGCAGATGTGCTTTGTGAATGACAGCAGCAGTGATCGGGACAGTGATGCAGAGGACAGCAGAACAGAGACCAGCTTGGACACCCCATTATCACCTGTGGTATAAACCATAGCTTCAAGTACTTAAGAGTGTTACTTGTAAACCTCTAACAAGCAGGTGCACTTGTGGACTTGCCAACTTTAAGCAGATAAATATCAGTGCTTGTTTTTTTTTTTTGCTCTCTCACTATACAGAGCAAGCAGAGCTCCTCTCTGTCAGATCGGGACACTGGTGAGGAAGATTTAGAGTCAGACGATTCAGAATTCTGGCGGTTACAGCGTCGGCTACAGGAGGAGGCGCGTGTTGCTTTGGCTCTGGCTCGTCCGATGGCCCGCATGCAAGTGGAGGTGGAAAGACAAATTCAGCTACACCGCAGGTCCCCAGTGGCAGACCTGGTCAGTGATGCAGATAGTCTAAGTATAATGAATTTGTTGCCTATAAATAACAGGCCATATGAAGCCTCACACCTGAAATTGAAATGACAGATCTTAAAATATGCCTTAGAAGGATATAAACATGCCTTAGAAAAAGATATTACTGGTTTGTATCTTGAGATTCTATAAAAATTTAATTTAACAAAGGCCTATTCCTGACTTTAGCTAAGCCTTGACTGTGAAACCAGGCATTTGTCAATGAATACAAATCCAGCCAGTTACAATTCATTCTACAATATGAACTTAAAATGTTTGTTGCAGTTATTGTTTTGATGTGAATAGGCCCTAACTGTACTGTTTTAATTTAATATAGTTGCCACATCTGCCGCATATCAGTGAGAGTCTAATGAAGAGAAATCTGAGACCTATGGACCTGAGAGACATGAGTCTTGGTCAGTTACAGGTCATCACCAATGATCTGCACTCTCAGATACAAGGTAAACACATAGCACACAAAATACATGCTTTATTTATTTATTTATTTTTTTAAAGAGTTCCGAATATGTGGACACTTAAAGAGAGAGTTCACCCCAATATGAAAATTAACCCATATTTCACTCACCAGTAAGCTAAGTCATCCTAAGTGTATGAATTTATTTTTTCAGCCAAGCACATTAGGGTCGTTGTAAATAATATCTTTATTAGTCTCTTTTCAGCTTTATAATGTCATTGGCTAGTGCCCCCTTTTTTTAAAGCCCCAAAAAGGGGCATTCATCCATCAAATACTAATCCACCCACTTATTTAATGTCTTCAGAAGTGAAGCATGGGGTTTGTAATGTTGGGTCAAAGGTTAGCCTCCAGTCTTTCCTTAAGGGGACACTTCACCCATTTGCATTAAGCTTATTTGTATAGTTAGAACCCCAGTCATATTTTTGAATGGTCATGCATCATTTTCTCAGTTGCTGCTGAGACAGGAGAAATACACTTTCTTCTTTCAATGATGTAAAAATCATCATTTTGCATCATGGAAAGAAGGAAGTGCTATATCTTTGTTGAGGGAGTGAGACTACAAACACTCCTTTTCTCTGTCAAAAAGGCACCAAATTCTAAATGTATGTTACATTTCGACTACAAATATTATGACACACTTTCAATAAAGATTAATGTTTCTACGGGTGAAATGCTCCTTTAACTCTCTTGTGAACACGCGTATGGCAATAGTTTGTAAAGTTTAAAATATAAATGTTTCCTTCCAAAAACCCATCGCTACGCCTTTCATATTTCAGAGTGTTAGGTTAGTTTAGCTTACTTTACTATATTTATACCCATAGGTAAATTTGTTTTGCAGTACAAGATGTTTAAGACACCCAAAGACACACAGTCATACTCATACATTTCACAAAAGTATTAGACAAAGAAAATGTCAATTTTTCATATTTCATACAGAGGTGCAGTGGCGGCCAATGACGTATTTTTTTCGTGGGAGCTTGATGCGAAGTTCGTCCCGACATGTATGTAGCCTGTCATGTGTGTGGTTCCTTATTTCAAAATATGTGTTCTGTGCTTGTCTTGTCAAAATAAGTGCCTGCTACAGATGCGTCAAAAGTGCTTATGATAAAAGAGACGCTTGCATTTGCCATATACTCGTATAATCTCATGTGTAATCAGAGTTTACTGTTAAGTGAGTGTCTTGTGTGTATTTTGTGAACGTGAGCGTTTCCTTTATCATAAAATGTTTTGACGCGTGTGCAGCAGGCACTTATTTTGACAAAACACATGATGCACATTGTCCACATGACAGCCCGAACACGTATTTTGAATTTGTGCCCCTCGGATGAGCAGTCACGAGCCGCCACAGCAGAGGTGTTTAGAGATTACTCAACATTGTAAAAAAAAAACTAAAAAGAGCAATAAAATCTAATACAAAATGTTAAAACTCCTACTGATTATTCACCACATCTACAGCATTTGGAACGTTATTATGGATGCCTTATGAAATAACTTTTTTGAGCTTAGAGTTCGATTGTATTTAAAGCTCCCGTTCTGTCTGTGATTTTGAAGCTTTGATTGTGTTTATAGTGGGCAATATAACATGTGCTCATGTTTCACGTGTAAAAAAACACGCTATTTTTCACACAATTTACTTATCTGTATACTGCTGTTTTCACTGTCCTCAAAACAGGCGGATGTCTTCCTTGTTATGTGAAGTACCTCCTTCAGAAAAACGTATCGAGTTCTGATTGTGTAGTTTGTTTAGTGTGCTGTGATTCGATAGCAGCTTAGCTTAGCAGAGCCGTTTGAGCCAAAGCTGGTACTGACGTATTCCTGTGGGCGGAGTTTAGTCAACGAACTGTTTTACTGACGTCATTTAAGCAGGAAATAGAGGGCTGTAGTCCAAACCGGCCGTTCGTTGTAGGCTTTTAAAGAGGAATTTTATTGAAGAAAATATATCGCCTGGCAGTGAACTTTGAGCTTTATCATTTTACAGGGTTTATTTATGCTATTATAGCAACATTGCACACTAACTAGGGTTTAAAAAATAGTATCAGGAAGAACGTGACCTTTAACTCCAACTGTGTTTGGCTGAAAAAAAGGTCAAATGCACCTCTATAGTAGGATAGCTTGAGGGTAAGTAAATTATAAGCTTTAATTATTCCTTTAAGACCAAATCCCTTATTAGTGTCAGCTTTTTCGTTAACTTGTTTGAGAATTGAGAGAATTTTTTCTTGGGTTAAAAGGCTCATGTACAATACAAATACAACAAGGCATATTTACATTATAAACACAAACATAATAATAAAAACAACTATCTATAAAAAGGAACAATATACAAATAATAAATAAATACTTAATAAACTAAATTATTTGGCTTTTTATTATTTATCAAAACAGGAAAAGTTGTATTGGCAATGGTGCCAATGATAGAAATAAACCAATGACCTTTCTGTTTCAGATCTCTTTAACATGATAATGCCATTGCAGGTTTAAATGAGGAGCTGGTGCAGCTGTTGCTCTTGAGAGATGAACTTCACATGGAGCAGGATGCCATGCTGGTTGACATTGAGGATTTAACCAGGTAAGACATTAACACAGAACATTTTTCACCAATCAAACCTCTTAATAATTCAAATTAATCTTCTTATCTTTTAACAAATGTGTCTATTTTTAACCAGGCATGCGCATAGCCAACAAAGGCACTTGATGGAGAAGACTCCATCCAAAGGCAAAGGAGCTTGCCACACTCGCTGTGATTCTCCATACTGAGGCGAACGATGAAGAGCCCAGGGGCCAACCACTTATGTTTCACTATATAATGAAGCTCATTGATCCCTTTTCGGTCCAACTAGATGTGTTTTTGCCTTTGTTGGCTTTGTGTGGATGTAGTATGTTAATTATACATGCAGTAAGTGTTCATGCATGCCCGCACCCTAGCTAACGGATGCACACGCAGATAAAGCCTATTGTAAGGCCTTTATAATGTAGAATTAGGGACTTCATATGTTGTTGTAATTCTATCACAATGACAGGTTTGCTCTTTTCAGGGTATTTCTTGATAATGATGTACTGAGTGCCAAAGATGTATTCGGATCGCTTGGTATGGACATTAATGTTTGCACTCAGAAACTATATTAATACTCTCCTCTCAACTGTAAACTGCTTCTATATGTGCAGATTATTGCCGGTTTGCTTAATAACCTAGTTTCTCTTACTTGGGATTAATACGCATATATGCAGTGTTTAATACACTGGCTAATGTGCAGTGTATGGAGATCTCTCAGCTGTAACGGAGACGACATTACCTGAAAGGTTTAAATGGAAAGAAATATTAGGGTGATGTTAATGTTATATTTGTTTGTAAGAAGCTGCCTGGTGTGGTGGAAATAATTTTCTCGTGTTCACAATGAACTGTGATGTCTGTCTTTTAAGAATGTCTATTTTACCTACTTTTTTCATCCAATTGTGGCATTTCTGGTTTCACAGATGTAAGTGACACGACATGGTTGAAATGCCGTCGTGTGCACGGAAATAGAAAAGGATATTACTAACAAATAAATGACTTATCATGGGCCAGTATGACATTTGTTTGTTTTTAATATGCAAATGTTTGACTGCAGTCACAAGGAATAACAGGAAATCAAGGATGACAGCAAATTTGCCCCACAGCATTAAACAAGTGTCATTGTGGTCTGGATTAGGTCAGCCCCAAAAGTGAAAGAAAAAGCAATAAAATGGAAAAAAAATTAAAATGAGGTAGTGTATCTTCTTAATGAGATTCTTTCTTAATTATTATCTGAAAACTCCAGTATTTTACAACAACAGTCATTTTAGAGTGACACTTTGTCATGAAGTGTATTTATGCAAATCCTAAACTGATGTAATTGTCGTGTAATTGTGGTGGTTCCCTTTTGTGGCCAGTTTACTTAAAACACAGAGCACCGCTGGGTGTTTATTCTCTATCTGACACTCAGCAAAAGAGCCCATTACCACAATATGACATCAAATTCATAAGGTATGACTCTGTCCTTTTACAAATGATCACAAATGTTTACAAGAAAAATCAAAAAGGTTAACTTTTTAACATGGGTATTCCACTCTTGTGCAACATTGTGACCTGCACATTATACTTGTTTTAAACTGTATAATAAATACAATAAATCCTTTATGAATAATTATAAATAAAGTAATAAAAACAATAAGAGTGATCCTAAAAGATTCCATTTTAAGTTTTATTGTTTGTATTGTAAAGGCATGTACATCCATTTGATTTGATGAAGGTATAGTTGCTGCTAATTGGTGACAATTTTGAAAAAGACAAGGAAATGTATTTTTCACATTACTGTTACCCTAAATGAAACTACATTATAATTACATGTATAATTACAATTTATTTATTGATAATAATATTACTGATATGTATGCCATAATTGTCATTAAATAAATATTATTTATGTATTTTTAAACAGCCAAAGTTTTTTGTATTTTAGGATTTTTTTTAATTATTATTCAGGACTAAATGGGTTTACAGAGTAATTAGGATACAGATTGTTATCGGGTACACTGTTATTGAATGCAACTAAATGTAAGCATACTGGATGGATGAAAGTGACAGCAAATGGGGGTTTACAGCGTAATTAGGATGAAGATTGTTATCCTACACTGTCTGCCCGTGTAAACCGAAATATGCGTTATTTCCCATGTGTTACGCAGCGCGTCCACAAATTTCAAAAGTCAAAATCTGTAATACCTCGGAAATTACGAAACACATGGGGATCAGGTTGTTTCATTTTAAGTTATATTTTGAAAGGGAAACTCCCCTCTCTCCAAAAGGATCCTCGTATATAAAAACACAAATGTTAATCCTGAACACTATTATCCGTTTAGCCTGTGCAACTGAACTCGACCATGCAGCCCTTCAGCTGTAAGTATTGCTTCTTTCTTCTTCTTTTAATTTAGAAACGATTTCTTTAACCAGTTTTACCGTTAAGTTTCAGTTCAAATGTTGTTTATTTATTATTATTTCCAAAAGTTTTTGCCGTCACCGTCCTCTGCTGTGCGCTGTGGCAGTGTGCCATTGCTGGACCAGTTGGAGAGCGTGATTTATCCTTGAGGCTCAAGGCAACCGAGTGCAAAGAGGTCGCGCGCTCGTTGCTCAGCGTTGTATCTGGCGCGCTCGCCATGGTAATATCTTTTGCTAAAGCACACACATTTGTCAAAAGAATGAAGTGTTTTGAAGGCTAATAGTTGATATCCACTTGTAGGACCACCTGTTCGTCGGATTTAACTGTACGCAGCAAAACGCAGAAGTGCACGTGAGGACGAAAACGATGTCTGCTTGCACATCACATGTAAGTCAATGTTTAAATCAGGATGGATGACGCTTTTTAAATATTGGTTGATTAATGCAGTGAATGTTTTGTGTGAACAATACTAAAAATGAATTTTTTAACAGTTGAGCTAGTTGAGTAGGCTGCTTATTTTTTAAGTAATTTTATTTTTATAGTAATTATTACTTTTAGAGCCTTCCATTCATTAACACCAATGACTATTTTTAAACAAACGAATCTATATGTCATTTACTCGACAGTCTGCAGACTGCCTTCACAGCTCTGTCCTGAATATTGATGAGGTAATTGCCTTTTCCTATGTGCTTTTCCATTTCTGCTGCTTCTCAGCTGTGTCTTCTGCCTGTTACATTGACACATGCTGACATACATCTTTGCAGAATGAATGTCTACAGAGCATCTTAGAAGATCTACACTACTACTGGGAAACATTTACAGTTTATGCCAACTCAGATCTTACCAAAACCGTGGTCAGAAGCATTGATGACGTCATGCAGGTAAACACGTGAATAATCAAATCATAACCAGCTTTCAATTAGTTATCATATTAAGGCTTACTTTTACTTATACTCAATTTTAAACATTTTAGAACTGTTTTGCTGTCTCTGCAATGGACAAATCTGAGCTCAAGGTATGTAGGGCATGACAAAATTTATAAATATAATTTATTCTTTTGACCTCTTTGATCTTGTCATGTATAAATATTAATATAAATATTATTTTATATTTTAACAGGTGTCCATGGATCATCCAAAATCTTTTCAAGAACGATTACAGCTTTGTAAAGTCCTGAAGGGTTTCCACCTTCGATCCATTACTATTAACAGAGTTTTCAACTACATTTTGGCAAAATAATAAGCTCACAGTTGCTATATGGCTTTATTACAAAAAATATTTATTTGCTAAGTTATTTTATTGTATTTAAACATTATTTATTATGGCATAATGTCTGTCATTTGTTGTTTGTTATTAAATGCATGATGTTTGAAGAAGGCATTGCACCAGTTTTGTTGTAATATATATATTACTACCGGTCAAAAGTTTACTTATGTTTTACTGGACTTATATGTCTCATAACCTTAAAATTTTTTATATGACAACATATGTTTAAATATTTAATATTTTTGTAGAGAAGAGACACACACAAAAAAAAACATTGGGTTGAAAAGAACCCAATTTAAAATGTATTACAACTGGTTGGGTCAAAATTGGACAAACCCAAATGTAAGTTACTTTTACCTAAAATGTATTATTGTCGAACCAACCCAATTTAATGGATTGATTATCCAACCCATTTTATTAGTAGTGATAATTGTTTTTCTGAGTTGTTATGTTTTCTTTTTACAATCTTAATCTTTGAAATACTTTGAAATAGTTTCATATTTTACTATCTTCTATTATTAGACAGCATATGTTATCAAACAAAAGTGTAAATAGAAAGCATAAAAAATGCTGTTTCAAACCTGCACTGCATGGGTCAAAAAGGGACAAACACAGGCATTGGGTTAATCCAGGAAATGTTTATATTTGACCAAACAATAGATTCTTTCAATTTTGGGTTGAAACAATCCCACATTGGTTAATTATACCCCAATGGGTTGTGTGAACTTGTGTCCCTTTTTGACCCAATGGTGGGTTGAAAAAAAACCAGCATTACTTAGAAGTATTTTCAGTAAACAATAGTACAGCATAAAAATAATTTAAATTGTTCAAATGTTTGTTAACAAATCCTTACATTAATACTTGTACATTAACACAACAATGTTTACATAAAGTGGCACAAGAATAACAACAGAGGCTTGATGTAACTGATGGTGGAGGGTTTAATGATGTCACCCAGGCTTGAGTATTCATGACAAACCTGTTAAAAACAGAAAAATTCAGAATGAGAATGCCAAGAAAAACATATATCATACTGAGACTGAACATGGGCTTTTGCGCCTTGCCTTACTACAACTGTGAGTGAAAATTATTCAACGTAAAACCCAGCAAACTGGGTTATTTAAAAACCACCCAACATTGAGAAAATAACCCAGTAAATCCAGCGTATAATTTTTTTGAGTGCAGTAACTTCACCCAAATGGCTCAACCCAGTGAAATGCTAGAAACCCAAATGTTTTTAGAGTAAAAAAAATGTGTGACAACCAGGAAACCGTGTGTGTGTGTTCCATTTTTTTTTCTAAAGTCCACAAAAAAATCCCATATGGCAAAACATGTGATTTCAAATATAATTTTAGATATATTCTAAAATATACAAAATATGGCCAAAAAATATATGTGCTGAAATATATTTTGAAATATGTTTACAAAAATTTATATATGTTTTGGCCATTTTTTTTACATTTTGAAATATATTTTAAAAATAAATATATTTTTAAGCATTAACATAAACATTGAAGAAAATTAAAAAAACTAAACTGCAAAAAATATACTTTTTATATTTTATATTTTATACATACCTATACATATTTTACACTACTTAAAGTTACTTAATTAGAAATGTATTTGTTGCCACTAAAAAGACACTTTGAAATATACTGTATGTTAATTAAGGCTAAAACTAAATATATTTTCAAATTCAAAAATATATTTAATTAAGCTTTACCTTTTACCAAATGTATTTAGCATATATTTAAAAGATATTTTTGGCCAGAGAATTTCTTTTTTTTTTTTTTGCCATATGGGATTGCCCACAACTTTCATTTCAGTTTTGGCATTTCTGCATTTGGTTGTGAATTTACAAGGTTACTGCAAATTCACCAACTGTCTGAGATGAGCTTTGTAAATTATCCCTGTCCTCTCATTCTTAGTTTTTCTCTTAGTTTTGTGTTTTTGTTAAGTACATTTTGTACTTTTGGCAACACCAATGACCTTTGAAACTAATGACCTATTTGATGGCTTAACAACTGAAACCAATTTTGGTTTCAAAGAAGTTTCAGTGAATTTTAAGTAAATATGAAAACATTTAATAAATTAATTTAATTTATTTAAATATATTACTTGCATATGATATAAAAATATAAATTATATTAAGTAGATATAAAAAAATGATACACATGGGGAAAATATGGCTACAGGGAAACAGGGAAATTTTCAATATATATTTGCTAAAAGTAATTTGTGATATTGATATTGTAATTTATAAAAAGAAAGATAATTATCTGTTACTTATAGGTGCACAACTTTCAAATCGCTCTAGTGGTAATTTAATTGGTGGCCACTGCCGTCAGGAGGTCACGGCGTGAACTCTGAGTCTGCTATTGAATGCACCAAGGAGGAAAACAAATTGTTAAATTAAGTAGTTAGTTTTGCTTTCTTTGCGCACATATTCTGATTGAACCACTGATGGCACACTGACTTTTTTGCCGACATCTTTAATTCTGGGCCTGAATAGTGACTATAGGTATAGGGTGCTTTCTCACCTGCCTTATTTAGTTTGGTTGAATCGTACCAGAGTTTAATAGCTCACTTGGTGCAGTTCATATTGCCTATATACAGTTTTACATTCTGCAGCACCTTTAAGTGTTCCATTTGGGACGATACTACTCTTTTAAATTCATACACTAGATGGGTGAGTACTAGTGTATGTCATTGGGACACAGCGCTGGATAATAAATAATAGACTACTATTTTATCCATAAATCCAGGAGTATGTTGCCATTCCCAATATGGCAGGGACAGCGGCCAATGCGGCGTCTTGTGCGTATGTGACGAATTCGGTGACGTCGTTGCGTTCTTTAATCTGGCAGAACTTAGGACCAATGAGCACCACCCTTTCCTCTGAACACTCAAGCAGGCAGACGTACAGGCAGCTCAAAGCTAACAATCGTTGGAATGAAAATGCCGTCCTCCTTATTCAACATTGCGTTGCTTTCATTTTTACAGGTTTTTATTGCATCACATTTCACAGAGGTCTTAGCTGAAGGCAACGGACGAGGTAAAGCTTTCGAAAAAGTATCGCAAACAGACAAAATCATGCCGATTAAAGATAGCCGTGCTAGACTACCGGCTTCTGGTCCGGAACACGGATTTAAACTAACGCGCTTTGACCAAAATGACACGACATTCCTTTAATGTGTACGCACGGCCTAACGGGTTTGTGTACTTCTGTACACGTGAAATGGCCATGAAATACCATTAATATTTGCAATTGTATAATCTTATCTGAGTTTATTCATTTCCAATTGGGTTTGCAATTTTGCATACAGAAGCCCTGTGGGATGTCAAAAGATAGTTAGTTTGTTTATTGCATGCATTGTCTAAAATGAGATGCAGTAATATGGTGAGGTCTGCCGCAGGTGTCTTTGTTCTGTGGTTAGACCTACGTGGCTTTGTTTGGCTCATTTGTTTATAACCGGATGTGTTGACGGTCTTTTCTATGCTTGTGTCACAATAAAGGGTTTGGCGACCACATTCACTGGAGAAGCCTTGAGGATGGGAAGAAAGAGGCTGAAGCAAGGTGCATATTATATGACCTCTAAAAGTACTTTACATTTTTCAGCAAATATTTCGAGTTGCATAAAAGTTTTTGTATTTGTGTATGGTTTTGACTGAGCTTTTTGTGTTTAGTGGACTGCCTCTGATGGTCGTTATTCACAAGACTTGGTGTGGTGCCTGTAAAGGTATGATGGTGAAATGCACCTGAATATATTGGTCATATCTATTGGCAAATATATGGTCATGGACCATCCAGAAGTAAAACTAAGGGATGCATGATTTGTTTATTAGTGTTATTTTTTTCTCACTACAGCACTAAAGCCCAAGTTTGCTGAATCGAAGGAGATTTCTGAGCTGGCACATAACTTTGTCATGGTCAACTTGGAGGTGTGCGTGGTTGCTTTTTTAAAATGTGCATTAAACATAATATTGTGAAATAGGTTTGAACGTGTGTGCATAACATTGTGGGTGGTATTAGCCAAGTTGGACGTGCATTGACATACTGTGCTTTTAGATGACCCAAATTCAAGTTTTCATCCTGCTTGATTTTTTCTGTGTCTTCACTGTTATATAAAAAATAAAGTTATAAAGGCTGAAAGAAACTTTTGTGCATACAAAATATAGGCCATGCACTATTTGCATCTTTGATGACTTCTGAATGATTCAGTTCATTCTGTACACACAGATTTTGGTTTTGCATAACTGCATTTTACAAAAACCATATTTACATAATAAATATTTCTATTTATTATATAGTAATAAACAATGCATATGAGATTTTGGTACAAGTTTTTTACTCCTCACCATTACCCAGAGTATGGTCCAAACAGATCATACAATTTAAATGTAGGAGTTTTAAAGGGACATTCCACTTTTTTTGAAAATATGCTCATTTTCCAGCTCCCCTAGGGTTAAACATTTGATTCTTACCCTTTTGAAATCCATTCAGCGGATCTCTGAGTCTGGCGCTACCACTTTTAGCATAGCTTAGCATAATCCATTGAATCTGATTAGACCATTAGCATCACGCTAAAAAATAACCAAAGAGTTTCGATATTTTTCCTATTTAAAACGTGACTCTTCTGTAGTTACATCGTGTACTAAGACAAGATATGGTTAGGACTATACTCTCATTCTGGCGTAATAATCAAAGACTTTGCTGCTTTAACATGGCTGTAGCAGGCGTAGTGATATGCACTGCCTGAAAATAGTCCCCTGCCATTGAAAGTTACAAAGGGGACTATTTTTGGGCAGTGCGTAATATCACTACGCCTGCTGCTGCCATGTTACATCACAAAGCCACTGAT